>NC_059367.1:21347532-21720032 GCF_019703515.2 Myxocyprinus asiaticus
GTGGACTTGCTGGTGTGTTTTGGATCACTGTCCTGCTGCAGAACCCAAGTTCGCTTCAGCTTGAGGTCACGAACAGATGGCCGGACATTCTCCTTCAGGATTTTTTGGTAGACAGCAGAATTCATGGTTCCATTTATCACAGCAAGTCTTCCAGGTCCTGAAGCAGCAAAACAGCCCCAGACCATCACACTACCACCACCATATTTTACTGTTGGTATGATGTTCTTTTTCTGAAATGCAGTGTTACTTTTACGCCAGATGTAATGGGACACACACCTTCCAAAAAGTTCAACTCTTGTCTCGTCAGTCCACAGAGTATTTTCCCAAAAGTCTTGGGGATCATCAAGATGTTTTCTGGCAAAAATGAGACGAGCCTTAATGTTCTTTTTGCTCAGCAGTGGTTTTCGTCTTGGAGTCCATTTTTGCCCAGTCTCTTTCTTATGGTGGAGTCATGAACACTGGCCTTAACTGAGGCAAGTGAGGCCTGCAGTTCTTTGGATGTTGTTGTGGGGTCTTTTGTGACCTCTTGGATGAGTCGTCGCTGCGCTCTTGGGGTAATTTTGGTCGGCCGGCCACTCCTGGGAAGGTTCACCACTGTTCCATGTTTTCGCTATTTGTGGATAATGGCTCTCACTGTGGTTCTCTGGAGTCCCAAAGCTTTAGAAATGGCTTTATAACCTTTTCCAGACTGATAGATCTCAATTACTTTCTTTCTCATTTGTTCCTGAATTTCTTTGGATCTCGGCATGATGTCTAGCTTTTGAAGATCTTTTGGTCTACTTCACTTTGTCCTATTTAAGTGATTTTTTGATTGAGAACAGGTGTGGCAATAATCAGGCCTGGGTGTGGCTAGAGAAATTGAACTCAGGTGTGATAAACCACAGTTAAGTTATGTTTTAACAGGTGGGGCAAACACTTTTTCACACAGGGCCATGTAGGTTTGGATTTTGTTTTCCCTTAATAATAACAACCTTCATTTAAAAACTGCATTTTGTGTTTACTTGTGTTATCTTTGACTAATATTTAAACTTGTTTGATGATCTGAAACATTTAAGTGTGACAAACATGCAAAAAAATAAGAAATCAGGAAGGGGGCAAACACATTTTCACACCACTGTATATATATATATACACACATACATACACACACACACATATACACGTATATACATATATATGAATATATATACATACATATACACACACATACACATACGTAGTGCAAATCTAAATACAAATCAGTTATATACAGTGCAAGGGAATGTAATGGCAGAAGAGGTAGGATGTGTTGGATAATATAAAGAGACTAAGCTGTGTATTGCACATTAATTATTGCTCAAAGGGGCAGTTTTAACTGTTCATGAGATGGATAGCCTGGGGGAAAAACTGTTCCTGTGCCTGATGGTTCTGGTGCTCAGAGCTCTGAAGCGTCGGCCAGAAGGCAACAGTTTAAAAAGGTAGTGGGTAGGGTGAGTGGGATCCAGAGTGATTTTTCCAGCCTTTTTCCTCAATCTGGAAGTGTATAGTTCTTAAAGAGGGGGCAGGGGACAACCAATAATCCTCTCAGCAGTCCGTACTGTCCTTTGTAGTCTTCTGATGTATGATTTTGTAGCTGAACCAAACCAGACAGTTATTGAAGTGCAGAAGACAGACTCAGTGACTGCTGAGTAGAACTGTATCAGCAGCGCCTGTGGCAGGTTGAACTTCCTCAACTGGCGAAGGAAGTACAACCTTTGCTGGGCCTTTTTCGTAATGGAGTCAATGTGGGTCTCCCACTTCAGGTCCTGTGAGATGGTAGTGCCCAGGAACCTGAATGACTCCACTGCTGCCACAGTGCTGTTTAGAATGGTGAGGGGGGGCAGTGTTGGGGGGTTCCTCCTAAAGTCCACAATCATTTCCACCATTTTGAGCATGTTCAGCTCAAGGTTGTTTTGACTGCACCAGACAGCCAGCTGTTTAACCTCCTTTCTGTATGCAGACTCATCGTCATCTCAAATGAGGCTGATGACAGTGGTGTCGTCTGCAAACTTCAGGAGCTTGACAGACTGTATATATATATACTACCGGTCAAAAGTTTTGAAACACTTGACCAAAATGTTTCTCATGATCTTAAAAATGTTTTGATCTGAAGGCGTATGCTTAAATGTTTGAAATTAGTTTTGTAGACAAAAATATAATTGTGCCACCATATTAAGTTATTTCATTATAAATCTAAAATTTAATAAAAAAAAAAAAACGTTTTTGAAATCGATGACTTGGACCAGACAATAAAGAAAAGCAGCCAATAAGTGCCCAACATAGATGGGAACTCCTTCAATACTGTGTAAAAAGCATCCCAGGGTGATACCTCAAGAAGTTGGTTGAGAAAATGTCAAGAGTACATGTCTGCAGATTCTAGGCAAAGGGTGACTACTTTGAAGATGCTAAAATATAACATAGTTTTGATTTATTTTGGATTTTGTTTAGTCACAACATAATTCCCATAGTTCCATTTATGTTATTCCATAGTTTTAATGACTTTATTATTATTCTAAAATGTGAAGAAAAAAAAATTATAATAAAGAATGAGTAAGTGTTTCAAAACTTTTGACTGGTAGTGTACATATATCTGAGTTACCATAAACTTGTCAGTTCGAACCAGTCTGGTCATTCTCCATTGACTTCTCTCATCAACAAGGCATTTCCATCTGCAGAACTGCCGCTCACTGGATGTTTTTGGTACCATTCTGAATAAATTCTAGAGACTGTTGTGCGTAAAAATCCCAGGAGATCAGCAGTTACAGAAATACTCAAACCAGCCCATCTGGTACCAACAATCATGCCATGGTCCAGATCACTTGAGATCAAATTTTTTCCTCATTCTGATGGTTAATGTGAACATTAACTGAAGCTCCTGACCTGTATCTGCATGATTTTGTGCACTGCACTGCTGCCACATGATTGGCTAATTAGATAATTGCATGAATAAGTAGATGTACAGGTGTACCTAATAAAGTAGCCGGTGAGTGTATGTATATATATATATATATAAGTACATTTAACTAGAATAGTTAACTGAATATTTTCAATCATATTTTTTTTATTTACATTACGCCACAGAGTAACTGAATGAATACAATGCCAAAATAAATGCAAAGCAGTTTCTTTATAGTCATTGCAAAAAAATAAATAAATAAATAAAAAATAAAAAATTATATATATATATATATATATATATCTTTTGTGAATTTCTGTAAATAATATCTTGCTGGATAGAATCTATGCATACGTTTAAAAGACACCTATTTAACCTGGTTTCTGATATGGTACTTCTGAGGCAGCAGCCATAGATTATTCCAGCATAACAATATTCCATTCAACAGAGAGAAAAAAATCCTCATGTCGCAGTAAGCAGTTTTCAG
The DNA here is from genome assembly GCF_019703515.2 of Myxocyprinus asiaticus. Lineage (NCBI taxonomy): Eukaryota > Metazoa > Chordata > Actinopteri > Cypriniformes > Catostomidae > Myxocyprinus > Myxocyprinus asiaticus. Next base: position 21,350,934 of record NC_059367.1, read on the forward strand.
CCGGCAGGGGGCGCACAGGGAAAAACAGAGAGATGACAGTAGGATTTAAAGGTAGGTTCTCTGTGGCCATGGTAACGGCTTTACCTGCGACCTGAATGGAGACCCGAAAATAGATTGGCTGCTCTATATTTACTGAGACACACTACAGGGAACTCCATCTCTCTTGCGTCTCACGGATTGTCCTACTGAGATCATTTAGACCTCTAGGGCCCTTCTAGAAACCCCCAAAATAGTGTTTAAGGTGGTTCACATAGTTGCACTCAGAATAGATTTTTAATGGCCAGGTAAGATTGCTGTTACAACAAATTTGTCTTAGTTGCTGACATTGGACATATTATTAAACATGAAAGATGAGAAGTATAGGGCAGACGTTGAGACCAGTTATTGAATAAGTATAAAAAAAGATACAGATGATGAGAAAGATAAATCAGTGTATGGCCATCCACAATGAAGTTAGCCATCGCTCACTGCAGCCCAAATTAATTAAATGACTTTTGATGATAAAAGTTTATATCGTACTTTTTATGGTTGCAAAGAAAACCGTAGCCTACAGTATGCAATGCAGCAATGGACCAAAGTGGCGCTAGTGGCTCGTGAGAGAGCTGCGGTCTAAGGGCATCACTGTTGTACTTTTTTTTTTCTCCTTTGCATATATTATAGCATTTCCATATATTTCTCAACGTATATCTCTATCAGAGGTCAGCATTAGGGCCACACTACAGCCAGGCCGATCAACTCCATAGCACTCACTTCCTAAATCTAGCAAACACGCTTCAAAAGAGGTGGAGCTGCTGTTTCATGCTGCTCTCTGATTGGGGAATTTACACGTCAATTAGAGCTTGCCCGCTCTCGAACTCTGTGACCGCGCCCCCGAGGCTCAGCGGCTCGCGGTGGAGAAGGAGAGAGTGCGCGCCTCGGCAAGAGGCACTAACGGTCTGTTCTTGTAGAAAAAACGAGAATATATCAGCTATTACATGGCTAAATTGGTTTTATTCGACGTCCAGACAAGTATCCATTCGGGACCGCGGCTCTGACACTCTGACAACAACAGGCGAAGTGAATATCTGCAGCTCTCAGTGGTTGGAGTTTGCCGGGGTTTTTCTTTTTTTTTTTTTTTTTTTTTTAAAGGGTTTCATAGCCGTATCGTGCTTGTAGGCGCGTGAGTGCCGGTATTGTCGTTTCCTTTGGTGCCGTTTTTTTTTTTTTTTTTTTTTTTTTGCTTACCGGTGACAAGTGACACTCGTACGTTCTTTTTCCGGAGACTAAACGGCCCGTTCTGTCTCTTCTCCGGTTTACCCGGTGTCCCTTTCAGCGCCGGGCCGCCTGCACACTCACCCCGGCGACGACACAGCTTCCTCCTTGGTAGAGCCCGGAACACACAGTCCTTCCAAAATACCTGCCGTGTTTACAGCGATCATAAAAACGGGAGTTTCAAAGTGGAAAGACGGAAGAGAGACACGTGGATCTGTGAACTGGTGATATAGACACACGGAGCTGTCATTCAGCATATCAACGAGGCAGAGCAGAATCATCCCATTCATTGCTCTCTGCATTTAAAGAATTTCCGTATATTCTCTCACGCAACTGTCTTATTCTCTCGTGCATATCATCTACTAAGCTATTTGACACCGTTGCGTCAAAACGTAGAAACTAAATACGCTTTTTGCAAAGGCAAGGCCTTGTCTGCTAAGTCAGATAGCTCAATCGCTAACTTAGCCTGGGTTTACTCAGCGCCTCTAATCTTATTAACAGTGCACTTTTTGACTCATTCAACGCTTGTTTTGTACCATACCGCACAACAGATGGGAGATTTTAATTAAAAGTTTGGATATTCATTCAACGCACAGTCTAGTAAAATCGTTGCCAAGCTTGCTGATATCTATTGAGTTAAGGAAGAAAACAGAGCTTTCGGATAATTCCCACCTTGGGGAAAAAGACAAATCTTATGTGTTGGGCTGGTTTTAGCTGACCTTTGCTCGGTACCAAATTAACAAAGCCCCTGGCAAGCTTCTGTGCGCTTCAAAACGGCAACCCGTACGGGACAAGCTGCATGCATTGATACGTGAAGGACTTGTTTTATATTTTTGTACCATAGTTCAGGAGCCATTTAGGACAGGGTCACATATCTGCATTAACCCCCTTAATACAGTTTAGACATGAGTATTGAGATTCCAGTCGGTCTGACGGAGCTGCTGCAAGGCTACACAGTGGAGGTGCTGCGCCAGAAGCCGCCAGATCTGGTGGAATTTGCCGTACAGTATTTCACCCGTCTACGGGACACCAGGAGCCAGGACGGGTCTGGGGCCGCTGTCAAAACTGGGGGGAAGGGGGTGATGTTTGATGGCGAGCCGATGCAGACGGAGTCGAAAAGCGACGAAGATGACGAGGATGATGACTCAGATTTTGAACGTAAGTGCACATTTTTGGGGCGGGTGTTTTGTTCATCACTGGATGAAATTAATGCACGTGTTTATTTTACGTGCAGCGCTGCTAACAAGAGTGTCACATTTCTCTTGTGATGAGTAACGTGAGAGCATGATCTAGGTAAAGCCTCGCTCTGTTTCCATGGCATTCGCTCGAGCTCCCATCCTTGCAGTTGATTGACAGTGTGACAAGTGGGTTGCACAAGCATCCCCATGAAAATAAGAGACGGGGTGATAGATGCACATTTGCATTTTAGTATTAATAGTTATGCAGGTCCTTTTTTGAACTGAGAAGGGTTGTGATGTGATCGGTTTGGCAGTGTAAGCCCAGTCGTGCTGTATGAATGGATGCGGTCTGGCCATTGAGAATGCTAATAAGGATTTTTCATAATGGAGAGAGGTGCGCTCGCCCACATCAAAGCAACCCCTCTTTCCTTTCATGTAGTGAACAGCCGCGCATTCATAGCATCGAACACTGTCTGGTTGTTTTTAAATCCTGATCATTTATGTATTTATGGTATACACATTTCTGAATTAAAAAGTCATTGAGGTGAATTTGGGCCGTGGAAAGGGAGTAATGCAGTAACGTGAGAGCATGATCTAGGTAAAAGATCACCTCCAGGAAGAGGTGCTGAAATGGATCCAAGGATTATCACACCTAGTGGTGCACCCCGATCAGGAAATTTGAGGCGATACTGATCTCCGATTTTAACACTTAAGATCAGCCCATACCGATTTTTTAAAGTGCCCTTTGCCAGGCTTTTGCTGCAGTTATATGTTTATGCCCCACACAGTAAAATTACGGGAACACTTTACAAAAAGGTTCCATTTGTTAACATTATTTAACAACATTACTGTAGTTAACATAAACTAATGAACTTAATGTTAGTTACAACATATACACTTTCAGCCAAAAGTTTGGAATAATGTACAGATTTTGCTCTTATGGAAAAGATTGGTACTTTTATTCACCTGAGTGGCATTCAACTGATCACATGTATAGTCAGGACATTAATAACGTGAAAAATTACTATTACAATTTGAAAAAAAAAATGTTAAACTATTACAGAGTTCTCTTAAAAAAATCCTCCACGTGCAGCAATGACAGCTTTGCAGATCCTTGCCATTCTAGCTGTCAGTTTGTCCAAATACTCAGGTGACATTTCACCCCACGCTTCCTGTAGCACTTGCCACAGATGTGGCTGTCTTGTCGGGCACTTCTCACGCACCTTACAGTCTAGCTGATCCCACAAAAGCTCAATGGGGTTAAGATCCATAACACTCTTTTCCAATTATCTGTTGTCCAGTGTCTGTGTTTCTTTGCCCACTCTAAACTTTTCTTTTTGTTTTCCTGTTTCAAAAGTGGCTTTTTCTTTGCAATCTTTCCCATAAGGCCTGCACCCCTGAGTCTTCTCTTTACTGTTCAACATGAAACTGCTGTTGAGCGGGTAGAATTCAATGAAGCTGTCAGCTGAGGATATGCGAGGCGTCTATTTCTCAAACTAGAGACTCTGATGTACTTATCCTCTTGTTTAGTTGTACATCTGGCCTTCCACATCTCTTTCTGTTCTTGTTAGAGCCAGTTGTCCTTTGTCTTTGAAGACTGTAGGCAGTGGCCCCTGCAGCTGTACGGCCGTATGCACTGTGTGTACCATGACTGCTCCAACTGCCCGGAGAAATATTTACTCTTAGAATATTTCATCAATCACGATATATGTCCCGTATTTCTTTTGGCTGTTTAAAAGAACTAGCAATGCCCAATTTGCAAATGAATAATTATTTTGAGTATCTTCTTTTCAGTGAATTGTCCAAACAGGCTTGCAAAACAGTCTGAATCGATTTGTGATTCAGTACAATTCGTTCAGAGCGCTCAATCACTGAATCATTTGGAGCGGTTTCTCACACAGTAAAACAGTATTGGGATATTTACGAATACATAGAACAAACAGCGCTGCATACAGTGGAAATGTACCAACAGTCAACTGAAACAAAAGGCTGTCTTTTTGAGAGGTAACTTTGAGAAACTTCAGCTAGTGCTGTGGCATGTGAACAAGGGGCTGTTCAAACTGAACGGGTTTTTGTGTCCATTCACATTGTTTTCAATAATTTTTCATGTAAACATCCGCTATATGTATGTCTTTTGACAACCGCGTCACATTTCACTGTGTTTTTAGCATCTCTCACAAGAGTCTGAAAGGTTACTGGAAGAAATGCTTTAGCCAATAGTTACATGAATGCTACTCATACTCGAGAAAATAAAACAAATACTTATCTCAAAGTCACCAGAATTGAATGTTTATGTGTTGTTTTTTGCACACACACACACACACACACACACACACACAAATTCTCCTGGGGGAGCATGCCCCCGGACCCCACTAGATATAAGGCTTATTAGGCAGATTTCTCTGCATACTAGGGATGTGCGAGACTATTCGACTAGTCAACTAAACGGTTCGGATGCTGCTAGTCGACTCTGGAATTACTAGTCGGTTAATATTTACCCCCATTAAACTGATAATAATTTGTACACATTTACGTTTGGCTTTATATTTTTACAGAGGCTGCACTTAAATTACTGTCATATTAATGTTACATATTTTAAATAGAATTAATAATACAAATATTATTTAAAAAGAGGATATCTGGAGCAGAGTTTAATTTCACCTCAGGCTGGAAAATGTCCTCTCACTAGACAAGCAAACTCAGCAAAGTAGTTATGAAATCACTTCGGTGGTGCGGGAATCGGCTTTCCAAACGTTTGAAAGTCCCTATGGATGTTTTCACATGTGAGTCTTCTTTAAATCTGTGCATGCGTGTACGTTATTTTTCCACTGAGCGGGCTTTATCAAGCGTAGGATAGATGCCTCAGGTGAGTCAAGTCCCGTCTTTCACCGGACCATGTCGACGGATTAATTTTGCTCATCCAAAAAATTATGCATTTGATTAAGTAGCCTAGAAAATAACTGTTGTAGGCTAGGTATGCCATTTTTTAATCTGCTGATTAAGCAGGCTATTTTCAACGAGGTGCCGACTGCTTAACGTGTTAAACTATCTTTTATTCTGTGTGCACGTCATGTTAAGAATACATTAGGTTTATTGCAGGCTACATCACAGGCCTATTTTTTTATCCTATAGCTACTTTTTTATTTTATTTTATTTTTTATTTTTTAAAATCGTAACTGTTATTGGTTAACGTTCTTTACCGAATAGCTGTCATATTAGATCAATGGTTTATGCATGACTGAAACGGCATGAAATACGTGCAACTTTTCAGCACATTTTTTCTCTCTTATAGATTTGGCTTACCTGTTAATTATTTTCAACAATGTTCTGACTGTTTTAATATGTTAAGTAACTTTCACTTGGTGATTTCCATTTAGAACAGGCTTTTAATGGTTGTTCCATTGATCCTGCACTATTAATTCAATTAATAAATATAAATAAAAAGTTTTCAATAAATATGTCTATTAAATATGTGCTAATTTTGATTCAGTGAATGCGTGTCATGTTCTATATTTAATGTACAATGATCATAATTCAAGGCGAGGACGTCGCAGATAAATGCCCCTTTTCAGTGGAATTTAGCTTCGGATTTGGAATAGATTAAGTATTTTAAATAGGTCACATAAACACACTTTTTTTTTTACTGTTTTCTGAAGGTTGGTTTCTCTTTAGACTAGTCGACTAGTCGGTTACAAAACTTACGTTTAAACGACAGTCAAATTAGTCGTAGCACACATCCCTACTGCATACCCCCAGATTAAATCCTGCAGGCGCCCCTGACTTTAGTGTACACCTTTGTATGAAATCTTCCGTTTTTTTGGCAATTTTAAGCATTATATAGCCTTCATTCCTCAAAACAATGATTGACTGGCATGTTTCTAGAGAAAGCGGTTTCTTTTTTGCCACTTTTTTGCCATGCCAGTCTATTGCATACTGTGGCAACTCAAAAACAAACACAAAGACAATGTTAAGCTTCATTTAACGAACCAAACAGCTTTCAACTGTGTTTGATATAATGGCAAGCGATTTTTCTAGTACCAAATGAGCAATTTAGCATGATTACTCAAGGATAAGGTGTTGGAGTGATGACTGCTGGAAATGGGGTCTGTCTAGATTTGATAAAAAATGACTTTTTTCAAATAGTGATGATGCTGTTTTTTACATCAGTAATGTCCTGACTATACTTTGTGATCAGTTGAATGCCACTTTGGTAAATTCAAGTACCAATTTCCTTCCAAAACAGCAAAATCTGTACATTATTCCAAACTTTTGGCTGCCAGTGTACTAATGCATTTTAAAATCAAAAGTTGTATTAGTTAACATTAATGCACTATGAACTAACAATGTATTTTTATTAGCTAACGTTATGATTAATAAATGTTTAAAAAAAAATATTGTTCATTGTTTGTTCATGATACTTAATGCATTAATGTTAAAGAAATGAAACATTTTTATAAAGTATTACAAAAATTAAATTAAAATTATATTAATTGTGAATTGCTAACATTTATTTGTATTGAAAACAGTTATGAATAGTTCTGTTGTCAATATCAAAAGGTCATTGTGACATACTGGCAACCAGTAAAAACCGTGAGAGCATCACACACAGCAGAGATATGTTCATAAATAAGAAAAAATGTATCTATTACAAGCTCTAAAACTGATCCAGTGAGAAATCATTAATATCTGTGATATGTTTACTGTCTTTGGCATTTTGCTGTAACACAAATCACTAATTATTAAGCAAATGCATGAAGTTGCGGTGCCGTTATTGAAAGTTAAACAGTTATATCTGTTATTAGAGGTAATGTGACCAATATTAATTGGATTTAAATCGGGATCCTCACAGAATAGCGCTGAGATGAGTGACTGATGATGAGATATTGAGGGCACCTGCAGAGCGCGCATGTTAAAGAGAGTAAAGCTAAAAGCGCTCATGATTGCTCAAACAGTCTCTTATCGCTCCACACAATGTCTGATTGTGATGACTCGCATTACATCATATGTACTTAGATTTCTATTCGCATGTTTATTTGTTGTTTAATTTGTTTTTATACCCGTTAGTAGCCTCTTTATCCTCTTCCTGCTCACTGACTGTGCAACGAGTCAGAATAACTACCGTATTGACTCTTGAAAGTAGGCAACTTAAAATTCATACACATGTAATTCTTACACATTTTTAAAAACAAAACGGCATATTCATGTGAATTACATAATGTCAGAAAGTTTAAATTTGTGAATGCTTAGAATTGCCAACAACTCACCCTCCAAAGATCACTCTGTCATGCTTTAAGGGCTGAGCAAGCGCTCATTCATTCGAGGAGAAGTGTATGTGTGATTCCCTGCATGCTGCAAAAATGATCGGCCCTAAATCTAGGCACGATCGGCTGATCGCTGATCACGTATTTAAGATGAATATCGTCCAATTTCGATTGGTGGCTGATCGATCGGTGCACCCCTAATCACACCCCATATCCCCATATTGCTTAATCGTATTTCATCATGTTGTGTAATATCTAATACCTGCCTGTGTTTAGTTGGTTATGATAATTAATATGCCTTGTTTGACCTGAATTTGTTTTAAATGTAATGTTGTAATTATCACAACTACACTTAATAGTTTTACTAATGAAAAGGGGAACATCCAGTCCAATATGTGTGCTTAAGCTGATCTCAGATCAGTGAGCAGTGTGAAAAATCTGTACCGGTCTGTGTGCTCTTTCAGTAGTTTGAGTTTGAGCAGTTGCATCTGTCTCTGTGTTCAGGACAATGGTGTAGGTTTGAACATTTTGGGGGTTGTTTCATTACAACACATTACACAGTGTTAGGGTTGCAACGGTATGATATTTTCATGGTACGATAACAGTCTCAGAAAATATCACGGTTTCACGGTGTACGGTATTACACAATTATTATTATCAGTTACAATGACCCTTAAAAAGGGTCTTTTTTTTTTTTTTTTTTTGATTGAACAAATGCTATATTATAATATAGTGTATAATATAGGTTTGACTTCCTCCGTAATGCTTTAAACTGGGAAAGTCTCACTAGTATTGAAATTGGTCACATCAGTTTTGAGGTCTGCGCTCCGCAGTATCGAGGGAAGACCGATTGTTGCACGCGCACGCCAGAGAGAAGAGCAGATCATTAGCATGAGCTGGTTCCTTTACACTCGTGTGAAAGTGCAGATGAGAAGCCTTTAGCTGATTGCGATATTATCATTAAATCTGCCTCGGCAGTCCTAAATAGGCTATCACTTGGGCGGCCGCCGTAATATCTTCAATGGGAGAACCATGGCATTGTTCTTTCCCTGCTGTCTGCGACCAAGTCTGAATAGACCTGTGACTCACCAGTTGAGAAACACTGCTTTAACTCACACACACTCACTTATGTCAGACCCCCTCGCTTCTCTCTGACATTTTCTCGCTGCATGTGTGTATATGTGTGGTGCAAGTTGACGAGTTTTACAGGCAGACGAGGAAGAAAGGAGATGCGCACGCGCAGGTGAGATTCTCCGTCTGGTTGCATTTTTTCTCAATACCGTAGATAAGCAAATGTACATGATATAACCGTCAGTTTTCATACCGTGGTATACCGTGAAACCGGTATACCGCTGCAACCCTACAAGGCATACTAAATTTTCAGCGTTGATAAAAAATATATAAACAAGGATTCTTTTCTAATTCTACGGCAATGTTCAGGATCAAAAGCTATGTTAGTTTCATTACCCTCAACCTGTAGCTGTGTGGGAGTTCAAGAGAACAGTGTCCAAGTATTAATTCACTTTACTTCCCCAATTTCTGCACATTTTTTAACTTATTTGAGCTCATTTGGATTAGTTCTGACCACATCACACCCAGATACCAGATATTTCTCAAATGAAAATAATATGGAGGCCCAATCCTTTCACTAAAGGCCCCTGCACACTTAATACAAAATAGAACTAATGGGTGTGATGTCATTTCGAACTAAATCTGGCCAAACAAATCTGTTGAGTATGTTTTGCTGGTTTGTAAGAGCTCGCCAGGGCAAACTTTCAGGAAAACGTCATACCGGCTGCTAAACACCTTACTGCCATTGGCCCACGTCATTGGAAGGAGTGATCTGGAGCTTCACCTACTTTGAGGCTGACAGATTTTTCAGTTACATAGTTCAGTCAGTTAAGATCAGTCAACATGAACACACCGGTGTGCTGAGTTATTAGCGAACTGGTTCAAACTAACTGTTGTTCCTGTAGAAACATTTTCCAAGACCATGTCATGCTTTTTTTTTTTTTTTTTTTTTTTGTCTACAAAAGGAATAAATGTACCATGTCATGTTTTTTTTTTTAAGTGCCCATTCACTCTGTTGTTTCATTAGTTGCTTCATGCATGTGCCGTCTGTAGCAAAAGCCATTCACTCTTCTGCCCCTCTTAACATCATTTTTTGTCTGTATTTTATCCAATAACACTTTTATACACCCATCTTTACAGTAGTATCATTGTCATCATAAATTACAATAACAGAGGGTTACCAGCGCATATTATGGCCGCATAAAGTGTGTAAGCTCCATGAATGTAAACATGACAAATTACACATTATTTACTGCATAAATATTATTACAGTTATCATCAAGTGGTTAAAACAGCTTATTTTATTGATCTTGCGTGAATTCTACTAATAGAATGAGGCATGAAGTCATTGATAACACATTTTAATGTCACATTAGTTAAGGTTTTACATGTAGTCTTGTTTGTCCTCATATTTAAATGCTCCTCTAAATGCTTCCCACAGTGATGTGGCCGGCATTGAATGTTCGCAAACAGTATTCCGTTGCTCAGCTGTTTCGAACTTCTTTTTGGCTCTGAGTGAAGAACGAAGAAGCACTTCGCCAAAAGTATGCCGAAGACTTAATGAACAGCATGCTGAAGAGAGTGGAGGAAAGAGAGCAGGATGAATTCTGCTTGAGAGATGTGGTAGAATATGTTTTTCTAAAGCAGTGTTTCAGTAAGCTGAGAAATCCAGAGCATGTTGGGGCATGGTTGGAGCATCTTCACAGTTCATACGTTGGGGAAAGGACCATCCCAGCATGATCTTACTAGGCAAAAGGTTCTGCACATAAGTGCTGAAAACTTTGATGGACATTTTGATGGCTTTTCCAGGCTTTCTATATCTCGAAAAGACTAGTTAATCTCTGTATACTCTTAGTAACTGATAGAGAAGTTGATATGTAAATAAAAGCTACTGTATATGAATTGATATTCAAAGAAAATATGGTTTACCTCTTCTACCTTTAGGTGTTTGTGTATTTTAAAGATCTAAATGCAGAGCTTGTCTGTTGTGGGCCCTCTGTTTGGAGGAGAGTGTCATCTTTGTTTTAAGCTTGTTAAGCAGAGTAGAACAGGGCAGTGTACTGTTTTAAAGACTGTACTCATATGACATAGCCTCCTGCAATACCCTAACAGTGACCCCGTTTACATGCACTTAAGAAAAACAGTTTATTCCAGGGTTTTTGCAGAAAGCAGCATTCAGAAATGTCACGTAAACATGAACGCCACTCTCCTTGCGCCGTTTAAGGGATTAAGAGAAAGTGATTTAACGCACATAGGTTTCTCCCAGAGAACACTGCTTACGTGGCCATGTAAATGCATAGGCGCTCTTAATGGATTTGGAAGAGAGCATGTGCGTGGAACAGACCGGACAACTAATGTCATAGGACATAGCCCTACATCACATCAACAGTGGAAACACTGGGGGAATCCCGATGTTTGACATAAGAGGGATACCCTACCTTTGCAGCACCATATCTTTACAGATAGCAATGTAAAGGAAACAAACACAGTAACAACCCTGTAATATCTGTAAATAAAATGAAGCAATAGAGAATAAAACATTTTGAGGTTGTCCTCAGACGCATGAGCATAAGAATCACATGCGCTCTGTGTTTGTAATAGATTAAAGACAGCAGTGTGCACATTAAGCTTGAAGCGCTCAGCACATACAGACTATATATTTATATAATTAAATCGTAGCCTTTTGCCATTTAATAAGCACATTTAAGTCATATAGCAAACTGCTTACCCGGAGTTGTGAAGCTGTCTTCAAAAACAATCAAACTCCAATTGCTTCATTCAACTTTCTGTCAAAATATAAGCTCAATTTAACTAGATGTGTGAAATTGAAGAAATTGCGACAGAAATATACTACTACTGTATAGAAAAATTTTATATTCAATGTAGTAATAAATCACTATAGTAATATTTAAAAAAATGATAAAGAATGCTTCATCAGTGCTTTCATTAATACTGTGATGCTCTGCTGTGCACCACTATATTTGACCAAAAAAAAAAAACTTAAATATTGTGTTTTGGATTGTGCTGAGAGGATCAGTTTAGAAGCACTTCATTTGATAAAAATAATGTAATGTTTTTTTCATTTGATTAAAATTCTATAAATTCATTTTAATTAGACTTTTTTTAAATGATAAAGTTTCATTAAACTTTAAAACATGGAATTCAGAAAAAATAAAATGGAATTTGCTAGTTTTTGTTCAGCTAGTCATATATTATACATGCATATACACGTGTTTTTGATTTCAGAACAGATGTCAAGGCATATAGGCTCAGAACTAATATATAATCCAGCCTGTGGGACAGCTTTGTGCTTAACTATGTGTCTGATACGAGAGTGTTTTGAATATTTCCCTATCCTACTGGTTCAGTGTTTATCTGAGCAGGCTTTATGGAGCTGAGAGTCAGAACTAGGGATGCCACATGTGAGATTTTGACTGTTAGATTACCGTCTGAGAGAAAATCGCAGTTAACCGGTTTTACGATTATTTGCACATTTTCTTATGGAACAGCAAAACAGGCAAAAAAGTCATCATATCATAGTTGAATGTGTTAGTGGACGCATTTTTTAGGGATATATAGACGCTAAACGCAGCCATACAATAGGAAAACTGATGAATACACAACATATAAATAGGAGGTATATAATAAGAGACTCTCCAATAAAGTGCAACTCCAAATCCACTTATCTGTATACCGGGTGAAAAAGGATGTGCTTCAGTGTAATTAGAGTGCTTCAAAAGTATTTCTTGGCATCCAACATTTTTTTGTGTAACTATTTACTGAAACAAACCTATGTCTGTCGGACACCCCGCCATAAAGAATACATAAAAATACTGTCCTTTAATCTGTCAACAACGCCTTACAAATAAACCTGTGAACTATGCATATGAATGGAAACATTGCTTACAGCAGGCAATTTAAAGTACGATAATAACTGAAGTTGAAATGAATTGTTGAATGAGTTGAGTTTGTACTAAAGCAATGCTTTGAATAAAGAGGATGAATTAATATGCAACTTTTTGAAGTTTACCACACCGATAGTAACTACATGCAAAATGAAAGCACGCTGTCAGCTCGCATAAATGTTCCGAGAAGTTGCATCTTTTTATCCTTTTTAAAGCACCACAGCTAAAAAATATTAAATTCACTAGTTGGTGGTTGGACAACTAGTGGAACATCCTGACCTGTCCCATTGGTAGGATGTGTACCTTTTTATTTGGCTTATGTCTGCATGTTTTACATTTGTCATCTTCAGTAACCCGCGGTCATTCAAATGCTCCGTAACAGCCGATTTAAGTTGCTTTTTCAGGGGATATGAGTCTGGTAGATCCAATTCCTCTTATGTTTTGAAGTTCATGTGTAGCCCCAGTTTCACGTGGAATGTAAGTTCACATTCAGTCCGCGATACATGGCCAAGCACCACACAGACGCTGCATGGCAATTTGGCCAAAAAATATTATCACAGTATTTTTTTCATATCGTTCGATATTGATATTTATCACGATATACATTTTTATACTATTAATGGGGCCAGAACTGCATTCAACATGTTTGATAGACCTCAAGAATGAATTAAACGTAACTTGTTTGTTTACAGGTAAACTCCTCAGGGTAAGCTAATTTTAAAGTACACATAGTTTAGGATTTAATCCTACATAAGATGTGTGACATCTTTTTGATGAAATTTCGCCAATTTCATCATCTTCAGCACTTTTAAGGGTGAAATAATAACAGAATTTGCCCATGTTTGCCAGGTTAGTGACATCAGATCTTTTAAAGTTATTCCGAGTTTTGTTTGAGGCACGGAGCTGAAAGTAAAGTGGATATCCAAGAGCAGAGCTGCATTTTCTGCTTTGTTTACTTCGTTATGTCTGTGAAATTGTCTATAATGAGGTTGTCTGTGCTGTACTTAGACTCTCTACACATTTTCTGCTATTCTCCTGTGTCATTTCTGTGCAGTCGCTCGCAGAGACTCGCACGCCATTATATTAATTATTTTTTCCCCCATGTCGGTCTTTTATTATGGGGTTATACATCTCTGAGAAAACTGACTGATTTCTTTTTCTGTCTAAATTGGTGGTTCTCGGCCAAATGAAGCTTCTATGTAGCCCAGACCTGTACCGTAGTCATAGACTAGTAAAGTGCTATTTAACCAGTTAATAAACAATAAAAGTAACAATTAGAATTGTCTTTTCTGGTTCAAAAAGAAGAAAAAAGTAATACAGAGGTTGTGTTAAATACAGTGCCTCTTAAGTATTGGAAATGCACACACACCTGCAACTAGCTGTTCGTCTATCAGAGTTCACACTTGTTTTCTTGTCTATATGTATTGTTTGTGTGTTTTTTATGCCTGGGTGTGTCTATATCTCTATGAGTCTCTTGTGTTTGAGGTTTCTGATAGAATCTGGACTTTAGAACTTCCTCCTCATGTCCCTATCAGCAAGGGAACTCATCCCTGGCTCTGTTTGTTCTTCCCACCATGGCCATTGATTAGAAGCTGCAGCATTATAGTGTGGTCACAAGAGCTTATGAAGTGTTTTCTCATCAGCCATCAAAAACATTTCAGGCAGAATTTAGTTACTGTGAAAATTGACAGTATTGCTTAGATTTCAGAGTCGATGCCTAGATTAGAGTACAATACATTCAATATTTATTAAACTAAATGCTGCAGTCACGACTTTGTTTAGAATTGTTTGTCTTTAGAGCAAAGCACCAGAGAGGTTCATTCTCAAGGCATTGTGGGTAAGGCCAAAGTTTGGGCAGGATGTGGAAACACTGCACATTATCTACATTTTTGCTTACACTATTTTAGTCTCCTTTTAATACTGCAATATTTAGTTTTCTCTCTGGTTCTCACTTTCCCACTCTTTTGTCACACAGTTGGCAACTGAGTTGGAAATAATGTTATGATCTCCCCAGCTGCAAGTTTCTTCTGGTGACACCACAGCCTTTCAAGATGTTTGCAGGTCAGTCTGATTAGTGGTGGTGACTCAAGGAGAGGAGGACATTGAGACATGAAGTGCAACCAATGGGAAGACATAGATTGTGAGGTGCACATTTTGATTGGAAATATGATCCCCTTCAGCCAGCTGCACATAATATCAAATCAACCAACCAGAGAGGAGTTAAAAGAACAGACATTGACCTTGTCCAGTCAGCATGCAGATTAAGCAGAGGGTTGGCCTTGTCTAAGGCAGAATATCATTCAAACAAACACATACTAACAGATCTGTTCACTGCCAACACTAAATTTTCACAAACTCTTTTATGAAGTTCACAGAAATTGAAAGAAATTAGTGTTGTTTAAGAAAATATCTGCCACGGATGATCCCCTGTATCGTAGGTGTCATTCATATGCTTTCTCTCTCTGTTTAATTAATCCTCTAGCTGTCAGTAAACGGTTAAATCCACAGGCACAGAGCTAGTCAGATCCTCACTACCTTATAAGGACTAAAGAGAGAGAGCGAGAAATGGAGCACTGCAGAAAGATAGACAAAGTTTTGAGTGAGTGAGGGAAAGGGGGGACGTGGAGACATCAAGATTGATTGCTTACAGCAGGAAGGGGAAAGAGAAAATACAACAGGCTCTGTAGCATAGTGGGATTTTGATTTTGTAATCCAAACCTCTACTAATCCTAGAGGATCACAAAATACTTGTGAAAAATATACTGCCACAACTAAGGATGTCTCACTAGTTTCCATCCACTTTTCACACTGTTTTGTTATCGACAAAGTGAAAATGCGTAAAAAAAAATTGCGACATTTGCTGTCTTCCGCCTGTTTCCATTCCATATAAAAATGGTGTGCGTGATGATGTCGTGCTTAAAAAAAACAGTTGCATAAGTTTTGGTTTATTGCAAAAGAAATATGCCCTTAAGCCTTTTCCATACAGAAATGTGTGTATATCACTAATTATTTACCTTTCCCCTCCCAGAAGTCCCTTATTTTTTTCCCCCCGAAGTTTTGGTAAAATGGGGAGTAGTGTTGTCAAAAGTACTGGTACTTCGGTACCAAGTCGATACTAAGGGTACGTTTACACGACAACTATGTACTAAAAACAGAAACGTTTTTCCTTTGTGTTTTTGAAAAGTTTCGCGTACAGACGACAACGTTTTCAAAACTATCCCCCGATCCGCGAAAAGGACTAAAAATGTTGTATTATGCATGCCAGGCCAGTAGTTGGCAATGTCACTTTGTAAAGAAACACTATGTGCCTGCGCACATAAGCATTCTTCCACAGAGCGGTGAATACAAACAATGAAGATGGCGATCGCTGGTCGTAGTAGTGATGCAGTAAATCTATACTTTGCTGGAGAAGCGTCAATAAACTCAAAATCTTGAGCAGCACAAACACAGTCCTGTAGTCCGCCATTGTAATTTTGAATGTCTCGTGCGCATGCCCATAGACTGAACAGCTAATACGCGTGCGTGTGACGTCATCATTTTCACAAATTCGCTTTTGTATGATTACACAGAGATGATAACGGCATAGTTTTCAAAAACCTGCACTTTGAAACCCGTTTTCAAAAGTTTGCGTTTTCAGGCCCCAAAATGGCGTTGTCATGTAAACGAACAGCCAAAACGCATAAAAAGCTTTCCGTTTTTAGTTGAAAATGTTGTCGTGTAAATGGCCCGTAAAATAAAAAAGATGTAACGATGCCAGTGTTTCTGCAGTACTGAGAACTGACTATATCTGGTATCAGTACGCAGTATGACTGACACACGACTGCTTTAAAATGCTCACAGGCTTATTTTGAACGTGTGCTCTGTTACTTCTTGTACACTGAAATGGACAATTAACAGTGTGATTTATTAAACCGATAAAGGCTGCAATCTTACTGTGGCCACGTACTGCGTACTTCAAATAAATCCGACCGCTCATCCACTAGAAACTCCACAGACATTGAGAATCGTTCACATTGTATGAGATGACTTATCATCTCTTATCCATTGTGAACCATGCAGCACATGTAAAATATATATTTATATAATTAAAATCACAGCATTTGCACTTTAATCTCAGCTCAACTTTATTTATATCGCATTTAAAACAACAGAGTTGACCAAAGTGCTTCATAGTAATACAATTTAAAACATAACATTTCAAAATTACCACATACACAAACAACAGTAGTCTAAAATACAGACACTCCAAAACTGTGTCCTACATTTAATTTGTCAGACTCAAAGGCCAGTGTAAAGAGATGTGATTTCAGACATGACTTAAAAGTCTTCAATGATCACTCTGCACCGTGATGTGAACTGTTTATCAGGAAAGATGAAGCATCCAGCAAAAAACACACATCATAATAAAAGCATGATTCAAAATAAAATCTAGTTGCCTGAAATTGATGAAATTGGAAAAAAAAAAAATATTACAACTGTATAGTAAAATGTAATATTCACTGTAATAATAATAATCAAAATATCACAAACAAGACTGCTGTTGAATAAAATGCAATGACATGTTGAAAAGTTATATTTTTACTTGTTAAAAGTTAAGAATTTATTGATTAGACACTAGTTTATTGATGAAATTAAATTTTAAAAATGTTCTGGAAATTCTGGAAAATAATAAAAATGACTAAATTGGTGTGTTTAATAACACATTATAATATTAGCATATTTTTGCTGTGGTATTGAAATTGGTATTGAGAACCATGAAATTTCACGGGTATCGGTACCTACAACTGAAAGTTTGGTACCATGACAACACAAATGGGGAGAGTATTGAGACAATTCATTGAAATTAGCCAGCGTACTGTCATTTTAATTTCACAAATAAATGCAATCAGAAGACGAGGAATTGCAATCAAATGGGAACAGTTGCCCTTCTGATAGGACTGTAATATTGGTGCTGATGTTGACAGATATATGGTGCAGTAATATTGGTGCAGGTTGCCACCGGTTCCGACCCGAAAGAGAATCGTCATGGCCCTGTTCAAGCTGGCAACCTGCACCAAGTAGTGGGGGAAATATTCGGTCTTAGTATAAGGACCATCCATTGATGTTTTATGCTGTGTGCACAGCTATTCAAGAGAAACCGATGCAGTGTAATATCAGGGTTTACATATGATACATTCCTGATATTCAATAGGCTATTTTGAACAATCATCTAATTTAAAGAATTGCCATCTCAACTGCATTATGTCCCGTATATTTGTCCCACAACTTTTAACGACCAATTGAACTTGATTGTCATCTAAAATTAATTTTAGCATCATAATGCAATTTACATTTTCTGAAGAAGCTCAGCAAATGCGATCCAAGGTAAAGAGGGTTAGATTTAAAATATTTAAAAGTTTTAAAATGTTCATAATCTAGTTTTGTGAAAGTGAACTCATTGGACAAATAGTTCTGATAGTTTTAGTCTTGAAAAAAGTTTAGAACATTCTGAGAATGACATTCAGCCGACTTTTTCATCTACAGAACAGGGTAAAGCTAATTTAAAGAAAAGGGAATTCTATAGGCCTAACAATATTATTTTTTCATTTTGTAATTTATTTTTTTAATTTAATGCTTTATTTGTTTGGTAATTTATTTCATTTAATACAGGGAATTTTGGTGGCATTTTTTCAAAAGTAAGCTTAAAAAAAAAAATGCTATAGAATTGGGCTATATTTTAGTGTTCCAAAAAAGCACACTGAAGCTTTTCTTCTCGTATTGTGTTTTTATTTTTAATTTAAAACATCTTTGTGCATAGAAGTGATATGTTTTTTGTATTGTGGGCTAATTCCATGACTGTCGTCTATTATTTTGAATGGTGTGGAAAAGCAACTTTAATAAATAAACGGATGGCTACCGGTCCTTATGTGGCCATTCATTTGTTCTCCGTGCACTTGTCGATGACAGGTGCAT
Organism: Myxocyprinus asiaticus; assembly: GCF_019703515.2. Taxonomy (NCBI): domain Eukaryota; kingdom Metazoa; phylum Chordata; class Actinopteri; order Cypriniformes; family Catostomidae; genus Myxocyprinus; species Myxocyprinus asiaticus. The sequence goes on from NC_059367.1 coordinate 21,369,552, forward strand.
GAGAGATAATTGTGTTGGCACTCCTGGAAGTGTCGTGACGCAGATGTGTTTGCAACATTGGATCTGTGCAGGTATGCCGTTAAGACCGATCCATAACAGTGCGAGTAATGCTTCACGTACAATAAATGGGCTTTCAATGATTGTATACCTTGTCGTCATGATTAACATAGGCTAACGATTGGGGTAAATTCTGTCATGTGACACTATAATTTTGCGTTGATACCTATTTTCTCGACAAAAAGTGTTTCCAAACCAGTTTTTCATGATATCTGAAGTATTGACATAGAGTTTATGTGCTAGAGTTAAATATTATGTAGACACTTGTGAAATCTTAGCGATAATTTGCGTTTCCATCAGCTGTATCAGTAGACTTTTTGATGCGCTACACTTTTTTGTCACAAAAAAAAACCTTGGATGGAAACGTAGTTATTGACGTACAAGAGCCATGTGTGATTATTGAAAACACAATTGTACAAACTCATGCAGCTGGCCCCTTCAGCATTATATGGGTAGAGAGGGATTTTAATGTGCCTGTTTCTCCTTGTTTGACTACAGCTGTTTGAAAGTTTAAGCAATCAATCCAACAGCTTTTTGCATGTGTAAGAAGGGTGCATGATTGTGCTTGCCAGTGTTAAATACAGCGTTTCATATACAGTGTTTGCAGTGTAGACAACCATGTGCGTTTGCATACATGTAACTGAGTTAGTTTTAGACCGATATTTTGGCCAGGCCAATTAATCTTATTATATTTGGCTATTTTGAGGTTATCAGCAATAGTCGAAAACTGTGCCACTTGACTGATTTACAGAAATGGTCATTAACAACAGCTTTGGACAATTGGACAATGCATATTTTTGTTTTTGAATAATTTTAGTGAATTTTGTAAATATTGTGTAAAAGAAGTGTTCATTGAAATACTTGAATATAGAGCTGTTCAGTCTTGACGTCAATTTGTAAGCCAACCCAGAAGGCTAATTCGCCATTGGTTCCCTCTGGAATTTCTAATGGGTTTCTAGAATAGCAGTTTTCAATTTATGAGTAAAATAAGGTCTGTGGTTAACATTACTTGAAGAGACTGTTCCATTTGTCCCCCACAACATTCTCATTTGTTCACTGAAATTCATCAACGTTCGTGACGTGAATGATGACATAAATAGTTTACACTACCGGTCAAAAGTTTTGAAACACTTGACTGAAATGTTTCTCATGATCTTAAAAATCTTTTGATCTGAAGGCATATGCTTAAATGTTTGAAATTAGTTTTGTAGACAAAAATATAATTGTGCAACTATATTGATTTATTTTATTATAAAACTAAAATGTAATAAAAAAAGAGTTTTTGAAATTGATGTCTTGGACCAAATAATAAAGAAAGCAGCCAATAAGTGCCCAACATAGATGGGAACTCCTTCAATACTGTTTAAAAAGCATCCCAGGGTGATACCTCAAGAAGTTGGTTGAGAAAATGTCAAGAGTACATGTCTGCAAATTCTAGGCAAAGGGTGACTACTTTGAAGATGCTAAAATATAACACAGTTTTGATTTATTTTGGATTTTGTTTAGTCACAACATAATTCCCATAGTTCCATTTATGTTATTCCATAGTTTTGATGACTTTACTATTATTCTAGTAATTCTAAAAATATATAATAAAGAATAAGTGTTTCAAAACTTTTGACCGGTAGTGTATGTGCTTGTGTAATTATGTGTAATTAAGCAGCTGACAGTCGTAGTCCTTATGTAGCAACCTACGTTTCACCTACGTCACACAACAGTTTCAAAATTAACGTTTGAGGTATGTCTTTGTGAAGTTTATGTTGTGGTTGTGGAACAAAATGGGAAAGTCTCTTACAGTTGTGTTAACCACAGCACAGACCTTATTTTACTGACAAATCAAAAATTGCTATTTTTAGTAGAACTTTTTGAGGGAATCCATGGCTTGAAAAATGTTAGTTCACTTCAGGGTTTTAGACTTGTATATTATATTATATCAGCCATTGGCAAACTTATTTGTGGACCACTGGTTTGAGTAACTGTATGCATATTAGTGTGTGTGTGTGTCCTTTTTGTTAAAACGTTATTTTGTGTGTGAGAAAGCAGAGTACTACTATGTGTTTGTGGTTTAGTTACTGACTCTCACGTGACTTATTTCATTTACTGAGCAGTGCATTATGGGCCAGGGAGGCTGAGTTTAGCCATACCATTACAGAGATCACACACACACATACACTGTTTACTTTTAGAATTACTTGTCTGTCAGCTGTGAGTGATAAGACTCTGTGTGAGGATATCAAAATGACCGAGGGAGATAAAAAGACAGAAACAACCCAAGACAACCCTAAGTTTCATAATTTATTGTTAGCTGTTGTTTATAGCTAGGACTGGGTATCACCTAGAGGTAGACAGATCGATTTTACTGATTAATCTATGCCGATAGTTGCTTTTTGGAAATAATTCAACATTTCTGGGACTACAGTAGGAAAAGCACATACACTATAATCTATACTTTTACATTTACACCCACCACTGTAAAATACCGACAGTCCCTCACATTCGCTTATATTTGCTCGTACATTGAAGGAATCCCAGAGTTTTATGTAAGAGTTTTTCCATATTGCGATGGAAAGTTAAGGAAACAAACACAGCAACAACTTTGGAATATCTTGAAATAAAAGTGATCATTAGAACAATCATTTGACTATTCGGGCGATTATTGCAACGATTAATCAGTAGCTCTTAACCGGCTATTCAGCTTGTGCCTTCACTTAAAAGGATGTATTAAACGTGCTTACTAAACATAAAGTGGATAAAATCATCGTTTAAAAACACCTCTAAATGACATTCACTGAATTAAAGGGAAAAAAAACCCTTTTTATTAAGTTTAAGTAAAAAAAAAAAAAAATTATCACTGCACAAAATCCTATTGTTATCAAGTGTTTTGTCTTGTTTTCAATTGAAAAATATCTAAATATCTTTAAAACAAGATACATTTACTTGAGAAACAACATATAAGATATTTAGACTTGCTTTCAGAGAATATCATTCTTATGTTGCTTCCCAAGTAAATGTATCTTGTTTTAAGGATTTTTAGATATTTTAAAATATTTAAATATTTAATATTCAACATACTCAGATAACAATGTTTTCTTCTGCAGTATAGCTCATAAAGGAAATGTGCATTGTTTTAAAGGAGTTTTAGATATTTATATTGAAAAACAAGCCAAAACAACAACAAATCAAAAATGTATTTTGTTGCACTATATTATGGGCGAAGACTACACTCTCTTTTGTTCTCTTCGATCCATCTTTAACTCACACACAAAAAACAACCCTCTTCTTAATAGAGCTGCGTATCACAGATTTTCTTCATAATAAAATACACACCGCAACACAAATATTATGAATCAGTATGTTGCAACCGATTTCCTTCATGAAAAGATTCACACCGCAACACATATATACATAATATATATATTCAATATGTCGCAATCTGCGCGTGCGAGGGACAAGCGTCCTCACGCCAGAGTGTGTATGAGCCGGGTGGAGTTTCAATCTCTCCCCCTTAGATCAGGTCACTTCAGGAGACTCGTAGAAGAGGCGCTGACCGCACAAAAAAAGGCAGTTTCGGAGTTTGTACTTATTTACATGACCTGCTTCTTTATTAATCTTAATAAAGAATGCATTAAAGATATAACGCTGAGATGTTTCGTTTAAAGATACTCTGACATGCAAGGTTTGCTTACGTGGAACGGCAGCTCCAGCTCCACATCATTTCACAACGAGAGTGCTTCTGTATGCACTTATTTTGTATTTTTGTATAATTCCTCATACTTTGCGATCTATATCACCTTAAGCTGTTTGGAGTGCGCCTGTGAGCTGTGTTCTTCCTCTCCTCAATCAGGCGCAAGCTGTGGTACTCCATCATTAGAGTTTAATGTGATCTCATGTTACGTTAAGATCAAAGGACTATTCGACAACGAATATTTTTTATTGTCGACATTGTCGATAACGTCGGCTAATTGTTTCAGCCCTAATTCCAACATTATTTTTTGTTTTTTGTCAAACACAACACATTGAATGGAAATTAGCAGCTTTAACATTCTCATTTTGTGTTTTACATAAGAATGAAAATAAAGGTTTGGAACGATGCGCGAGTGAGTAAACAGTGGGGTTTCCATCCAAGTTGCAAATTTCATTTTTGCAAAAATTTTGAATATCGCAATAATATTAAGTGCCTATTAAAGCAGTGTTTTCATCTTATGTGATTCAAAGCAAAACTAGTTTGTGTTTTCCTAGAAATATTTCCTCTCTAATAATTTGTCTCTCCCTCTTTCTGGCTTTTATTCTTTTCCCTTTTCTTCCTTTCTGTGTTACTCTGTTTCTGTTTCACTCTCTTTTTCTCTTTCTGGTTGCCAAGAGCGAGTGAGTGAGTGGGGGGTGAATTCCAGTCGAAAGTGATCATCCCTCTGCCCTACTCACTCCAGAGGACAAAGCACTTGATGTGGGTACTCTGAAGAGAGTTTGAATATACCCTTCACTAAAAGTCTTGTAAAAGGGCCCTTTGTGAAAAAATGTACTTACTTTCTTTTGTTTGGAATAACCCTTCGAGTGCCATCCCCTTCCGGAAGTGCCCTTCAGGGGCGCAAAAAATGCAGTTTGGAAAACACCCTGGGTGTATATTTGGGGGGGATAGTTGTTATAGCAATGAGGAGTCTTCCTTGTATTTTGTTGTCATGGCAACTTTGGTCACTTGATATCCCCTACACATGAAGTTGAAGCACCCCATCTCATGATACTTCATGCTCGTGCGCACATTCGTAGTCTCACAACACAGCTGTTTATTAAGCTGCCTTATCTGGGCGTTGTACACACACACACACACACACACACACACACACACACACCATGTTAAATAATTAGCTGAGAGGTGTAAATTTGAATAGTTGTATGTGAAAGCACACAATTCAGTGGCATTGAAATGAGTGCAACACATGTAGGTGTGCCGTGTGTATTACAAAATGTGTTGTGTGTGTAATATGTGTTGCAGGTTAATTACTGCATGGATGTGCTTTCAAACATAATGACACATGACAAACCTGTAAACGGTGTGCTTGTGTGTATATGTTGAATAGAGCCATTGGAAAGCATGAGCAAACCAGTTATTAAGACTGTAGTTCACTAAAAAAAATCAGGTGTATATGTCAGAGAGACATTATTGCTAGTTTTACACCAAAGAGTTAATGGACTGATGGATTGTAACAGTGCAGTGAGAGAGGAGGGGGGTGTGCAGACCTGCAAGGCTGAGCTCCTGAGAGTCGAGTGCGGCTGTGATCTCTCTCTCTCTCTCTCTCTCTCTCTCTCTCTCTCTCACACACACACACACACAATTGCAATCTCCTGAAACTGGTACAGCCTGTAGGACAGGCCTTTGATTGACCATACTGAATATTTAACACACCCACACAGTTACTATAGGCCACATGTGAGATTTTGAGACTGAATTTTGTTCATTAACATTGTATTGTGAATAGTGTGTTTTTGTGTGTATGTTTTAGGTTGTCATTTACAGCTTATAGTACTAAAGTGAACACAAGAATTTGAACATTCATTAATTAATTCTCTCTCTCTATCTGTAGCTCCTCCCCCCAGCAGATTTAACCGGAGAGTGTCGGGTGAGTTCTGTTTGACGTCATTGAACTAATCATGTGGTTTAAGAGTGTGTGTGTGTGTGTCAGATAAGTGCCCTGCCTTTCCGTCATTTCCCCCGTGTTTGCTTTATAGTAATAACGTCGCCGCTCTGACTGTATAAGCCCACTAATTCTGCCCTTTCAATTGTGTTCTAGTAAAAAATATATTTTAAGTCCCACAAAGAATCAAGATATGCTGCCTGTAATGAATGTTGAGTTGAGCCTACTTGTTTAACTCAATGAGAATACAAATTATATAAAATGTTGCATTTCATAGGCATTGTCCATTCTTTCAACAATGTAAGACTCATTCCAAACTATTCCAAACATAGAATTATGAAATGCATGAAACAATTCCAGTTCAGTCAGTTCAGTTCAGTCTTTCTCTCCTGCATTTTCTCTTCTGTTTTATGTTTCTGACAACTTCATGAAAGAAATTCATTCAGTATGAAACTGATGTTTTTAGAGCAGGAGTTTTAACATATTTAATGCCAAGTACCCTCTAAATATGATAATCCCATTGCGGGGATCCTCATCCTAAAATAAAATGGCATCTATATAATTTTATGTGTAAAGACCTACTTTAACTGTATAAGAAAAATATAGAAAAATAGTAAGTAATAAGTGTTGTTTTCAAAATTCAGTCATTGGATTTTATATTTTCATTGTACTAAAGCCAAAGTATATTAAATAAAAAATCAACTCGAAAATAGTTACTTTGTATCAGATTGACAGTGCATCTTTTAAAGAATATAATGATCATGGCTAATCTCAAGTTTTCCAAACAGTCTTTTGAAAGAAAAATTTAATGGTTATATGAAATCTCAAATTCTGTAAAACTGTGTTTAAAATAACCATGTTAATTCAAATTAAATCTTAAGTTAACAATGACACTTTGACTGCCCTAAAAAAAAATTTTGTAATATATTTTTTCTTTCAAATTTTCAGCCCCAAGCGCCCCCTTGCAGCCCCCTATGGGTTACTAGACCGCTGTTCTAAAATGTTTGTTTTACATACAACAGTTGTTGTATGTGACTCTGGTGATGTCTTTTGTCATGTAATTAAATGATTATTTTTTCTTAGTGTGTGCGGAGGCCTTTAACCCTGATGATGATGAAGAAGACTCTGAACCGAGAGTTGTCCATCCAAAAACAGACGAGCAGCGTTGTAGATTACAGGAGGCCTGTAAGGACATACTGCTGTTCAAGGCTCTCGATCAGGTACACACATGCACACACAATCATTCAGATACAAGGGCTGTAAAACTAAACAGATTGGCGTCATCCAGGTTGTGTCAATCCTGGAGTGTGTGCGGGCCAGTCAAACATGTTTGCTTTGCTTATGTGGCTTATCACACGTGCCATGCTTAACCAGCAACTGTTTGAACTGTTCATCATTATGAAATTATTTAACGTACTGTTACTTGAACTGCAGTTTTCTGCTGATAACATATAGTGCATTTCTGTATCAGTGAATTGATGCAGTTATTCTAAATCCATTAATGGGAGTTCATTCTGTCAGATTGCTCTACTGGATCTTACTGTATTGTATGACATAGAACAGTGTTTTCAAAAAGTGGGCCGCAGGTCTGTAAGGATTGGGTCGCGTATAGCAAGTAAAACAATGCCATGGCCTCTCTTCATTGAAAACTTTTCGGCGGCTGCTCAGGATAAAATTCGGGCGGTGATGCAAATTTAGTGATGAAATTGCATTCGCAGCTTTATACGCGTTACATATGCTTCTCATCTGCAATGCAATATTTTTGCGGTGCCATTGAAGCCTGGCTATTACGGAGCCACTCACACCAATTATTTTCTTTGCTCTAATCTACTGAATCTCTGTAGTGTGCACACGTCAAGCAGGTTTCCCTCGATATCGCACCGCAGACCATCTGTTAAGTAGAATCTATTAGACCTAATTTTTATTGCAACGTTGGCAGTTGTAATTAAAGTTTAAAAAAAAAATAAAAAATTCATAACATTGTTTTCATTACACATACTATTTATTATTATTATTTTTAGAAAGACTAGCTACATTGACCTAATATAAGGCATATGCTCCTCCAAAACTTATGGATAAAGTTGACCTCCTGTGTTCTGTTCTGGTTGAATTATGTTTGATATTAGGAAATACACTAGATAATAAATATAATACAGTAGGCTCATATGAATAAATAGGCTCATCAACCTTTAAAAGGGGGGAGAGAAAGCTTCCTGTATCTTTTTTTGTTGACATTAACAACAATAATAATGTCACTTGATACATGCCCTTAGACTTGAAAACCATGAACAAAACTAGATAAATGCAACCAAGGCTATATTAAGTACAGGTTACATTTTTTATATATGTTGGGTCGCCACTTGATGTCCAGTGTAAAATCTGGGTCCCGAAGCAAAACCAGTTGATAACCACTGGTGTAGAACAAACTATCACATGTTTCCTTAATCACTTTCTATGTCTCGTGCTTGTACAGGAGCAGTTTTCAGAGGTGCTGGATGCCATGTTTGAGGTTCTCGTGCAGCCACAGGAACACGTAATTGACCAGGGAGATGATGGGGACAACTTTTATGTAATCGAGAGGTGTGTATGTTTTAATAAAAAGGTTGATGCGTGCAGCAGGTGTGTGTAATGACAAAGCTGTGCAACAGGATGGTTTATGGTGAGTTATGTTATAATAATATTTGTAGCCACATTATATTATATTGTCTTTAATTACAGTGTACTTAAGCATTTGATACAATGTACTTATAAGGACAACTTGTAGTTACACAATAAATACATTGTATTGTATGTATTTTAATGAAAGTTCTTAGTAGTTAAAGACACATATATAAAGCAGGACCCAATATTCTGTATATCATGATTAGGGCTGCAACCAACAACTTTTTTCAGAATTGATTGATTGATTTACTCAATTGATTAATCATATGAAAAGGAAATGCATATTTGATATCCAGCATTAAATTGTAAATGCATCTTGTCTAATGGTCTTTTAAACTATTTACAAATCAAAGGCTAAAAAAACTAATCTAAATGTTTTTTGGTTTTTTTTATGCATAAAAGTTCTTAAATATAAATGTTACAGTAAAATGCGCAGATAGCTTTTCACACAAAAACAGTTTGAAAATAGCTGTGCAGTTCAAATATTATAAAATTAAGTATTTTTCCTGTAATGTAAAAAAAATAAAAAATAAAACATCGGTAATCTTATTAGTTTACATGCTTTGCATTTGAGCATATTGTTTTATATGGTTAAATTGGCTTAATTAAATGTCAACTGACAAATATTGCTTTTATCAAAATTAGTACTTTTATCAAAATTATATTGTGCTCTGTTTAGTGGGCAGACATGTAAACACGCTCTATGAAGGAAGTATCTGAATTTTAACAGGAACGGTTTTGAATTTATAAAATAGAGGTAAGAATACTGCAGTAAAATGTAATTCATGTCCTGGTGTAAAGCATCACAACCACATTGAACACCACTTGACACGGCAACCTTGCCACAAGAAACTACAGTATATGCTTGTGACCTTGAAGTGTTTAATATAAAGTGCTTCAATGCATGAACTTGTGTTGCACACTGTTTTTTCTGCTGCAGCTTGCTCTGTAGTCCACACTATTTTTCAAATGCGTTTTTCCAAATGAATACACTTTCACCACTATAAAATGATGTCACTAACGAAGGTTCTCTGTGCAAAAGCACACAGACCAAACTAATCAACAGTGACATTCTTTGTTAATTTGTCATCTTTGATTGATTTTAGTGATAGTTAATGCAGCCTTAATCGTGATCCGCCTTGTTTATTAAGCTTCATTACAGTATTTCAGTTAATCACTACCAGGCACAATACAAATATTGATCATAAAAGTTATTTTTGTAAGTAGTGTTTTAAAATGTAAGAACTGATTATGTTTTTCAGTACTACTCATTGTTCTTTAAACCATATTATTAATATTTCTCATATTAGATATCAATACCTAGGGGTCAGAATATCATTATAAAATTGTGATTTATAGAAGTGTTGTAACTATATCGCTACCACAGCCCTAACTGTGTGTATTTATAAAATGCGTATGTTTGTGTTTGCAGGGGTGTGTATGATATTGTGGTACAGAAGGATGGTGTGGGCTGCTGTGTGGGTCAGTATGATAATAAGGGCAGTTTTGGAGAATTAGCCCTCATGTATAACACTCCACGTGCTGCAACCATCATTGCTAAAGATGAGGGAGCCCTCTGGGGACTGGTGAGTGTGTAAGAGAGCAACTGACAGCCTACACTGTTGACTTGGTGCCAAACAACAACACCACCTTGTGGACATGTAGTTGAAACACTGAATGGTTGCAGCTTCACTTTCACAATGCTATGAAGACAAAATATTGAAATATCGATATATCATTATATTTTTCCTTGTGATATTGTATCGATATTATAATTTAAATTTTTTCACATTATGGTGATGTGAAACATTTTTCTGCCAAATCTATCTAGGAAATCAACAACAGTCCCTTAGAAGGTGCAGTTATCATGCTTTACAAATAATCACCCACCGTTACTAAAATATATTAAAATTTTACAGTAGTAACATTAACAGAGGTATTTAACAGAAACGTTAGTATCATATTGCTAACGTTTTAGGTGAAAACTATTATACTTTTTTTTGTATATTGAAACTGTGTTATATAAATAATGATTTTAAAGTTGTTAGGCTACTATTGTATTTATAAATACTATCATTTATTTTTAGAAAGACTAGCTACATTGACCTAACCACAGAAATAAGGAGCCATTATGGTCTTCTATGCTTATAGCTTTGCATTGTACTGTACATGGATATTAGGAAATAAACTCGCCTTGTTTTGTAAACTGGCACTTTTATATTAATTTAACAATGCATTTGGTGATTTGGTAACAGTTCTCTGAAATCCAATGAAGATGAATGAGAAACATTGAGTATCGCAATATATCGTAGTTTTGAATCACAATACACCAAAAATAAAGGATCGCATTAATATCATATCGTGACCTAAATATCGACATTACCTTGTGATTCCCACCCCTAGAAGTTACTGCTAGACTTTCATTTCACCCAGAACAAACATAGACACGGAAAATAAGTGTGACGGAAGCATAAATCCAAAAGGTATTCTGATATTCAGTCGTTTTTCAGCAGAAATATGTGTGTCTGTTTCAGGACCGGGCAACGTTCCGTAGACTCGTTTTGAAGAACAATGCGAAAAAGAGGAGGATGTACGAAATCTTCATAGAGTCTGTCCCACTACTCAAATCACTAGAGGTGAGAGCGAGAGAGATGGTGAAACATTTATTCATTTGCCAAATGTATGAAAAAGTATCAGGTTTGTAAAGCTAAAGCAAATGTTTTGCACTTTCAGGAGAGAATTTTTTTTTTTTTACATTCTTAAGCTGGTAATAAAATGATGAAATATTGACATTCTTTGTCTTTGTCTCTTAGCTGTCAGAGAGAATGAAGATTGTTGACGTCTTGGGCATAAAATCATTTCAGGATGGAGAGCGAATCATTATGCAGGTGAGCTGTATATTCATTTACATAGAGTGGCCCCCAAAAGTAGGACACTTAAAGGAATAGTTCACCCAAAAATTATAATTCTCTCATCATTTACTCACCATTATGGCTTCTCAAACTCGTATGAATTTCTTTATTCTGCGTAACACAAAAAAAAAAGACATTTTCATAGATGTATAATGTGTTTATATGCATACAATGCAAGTCAATGGGGTCCAAACTTCTAAGCTCCAAAAAGGACATAAAGCAGGCATAAAGGTAATCTGTATGACTCGAGTGACTTAATCCATGTCTTCTGAAGTGATATGATCGTTTTTGGGTGAGAATAGACCAAAATGTAACTCCTTTTCACTATAAATCTTGACATCAGCAGTCTCCTGATTTGAAGCTCGATTACACTTCCTTATGTGTGCACATGCGCAGAGTGCAAGAAACTCATACAAGTTTAAGATGGCATAAGGGTGAGTAAATGATGAAAGAATTATAATTTTTGGGTGATCTACTCCTTTAAAAATATGAGTGTTATTGCATTAGGTAACAAAATATCAAAGCAAGTGGGATTATTTTGAGGAAAGATAGCACAAGCACACTTTAAGCAAACATTTCACAAAACGAATTTTGTTAGGTTTTATGTATAAAGCACAAAATGTGTTATCGAAAATTACGTGTAAAAGGATTTGGATACTTGTCTATAGTAATATGTATATAACATGTGATGAATGACACCTGTGGTCACCTATGTGAAGTTGAACTGATTTACACCCATTAAAAATGAATTTGACACCAGTTGGTTAAAAGTAATGGCAAAAATGTTTATGAAAAGTGAAGTGAGATCTTAGAAAAGGTCTAGCATCATTTGATTGAAACTTGCCATTTGGTTTAATATCTTGTTATCTTTGTGTGGCTTTATACATTTAAGTTCCCAAATACCACATCTATATGTATACACCTTATTCATTGGGCCTTGATCATGAAATGCAAGCAGAACAAGTTTGAGTAAATTATTCTTGAAACCATTCTTACATAAACAATTCAATGCAACAATTTACGTAAGAACGGATTTATGAACGATTAACACAGAAATATGTTCTGCTCGTGTTTCATGAATAAGGCCCATTGTGTGTTAGTCAGGGGGTGGTGCAGGTGAGAGTTTTTATATGTTCTGTTCAGCTCTAAAACTCTCCTAGCAGCTAAAGAATGTCTTAAAGAACCAGAACACAGACACACACTCACATACAGCAGGTGTAATTATAGCGCTATAATAATAGAGCAAAGCTGAAGATCAGGGCTCTGACTGATGCTATTGTTTCATTAATCATTATTATGATGGGCTGTTGCATTGCCAGGGCGATAAGGCTGATTGCTTCTACATTGTGGAATCTGGAGAGGTGAAGATTATGATGAAGAGTAAAGTGAGTATCTTTCATCTTTTTTCCATCACTTTGTTATATTATCACTCTAAAGCATCTGTTGAAGTTCAGATTTTAAAGGTGAAGAGTGTACATTTTTTTTATGTTAAAACACCTAACAACTTAATATGCATAGAAAACTTTCAGTCATTTGTAGGTTGATTTCCCTAAAAAAGTGTAAACACTGTAGCTCTGAGTTATCAAAACATTGCTTTGTTTGTTTGAGCACTATAATAGTTTGTAAAAACGGCAAAATTAGTAAGAGTCATATGGCTGGGGGGCCTGGATAGCTCAGCGAGTAAAGACGCTGACTACCACCCCTGGAGACATGAGTTTGAATCCAGGGCGTGCTGAGTGACTCCAGCCTGGTGTCCTAAGTAACCAAATTGGCCCGGTTGCTAGGGAGGGTCACTTGGGGTAACCTCCTTGTGGTCGCTATAATGTGGTTCGCTCTCGGTGGGGTGCGTGGCGAGTTGTGCGTGGATGCCGCAGAGAATAGCGTCAAGCCTCCACACACGCTAGGTCTCCGCTGTAACGTGCTCAACAAGCCACATGATAAGATGCGCGGATTGACGGTCTCAGATGCGTAGGCAACTGAGATTCGTCCTCCGCCAACCGGATTGAGGCGAGTTACTACGCCACCATGAGGACTTGGTGTGCATTGGGAATTCCAAATTGGGGAAAAAAAGTAATATGGCTGTGTGACGCAAGTGGTGGAGAAAGTACACACTTTAATCTCCTTTAATTTTTTTAAAATCTTTGAAACCTGTGTTTCTGTCTCAGACGAAAGCAGACAGGCAGGATAACGCTGAGGTTGAGATTGCTCGCTGCAGTAGAGGGCAGTATTTTGGAGAACTTGCTCTTGTCACCAACAAACCACGAGCTGCTTCAGCCTACGCTATAGGGGACATCAAATGCTTGGGTAAGTGTATGTCTGACTTGTATATTTGTATTGGAAGGCCCCATGAAATCAAAAGAAGAGTTTTGTGTCTGTTAACTTTTAGATCATCTATAAGCTAGTGTCCACCAAAACATTGACAAAATTAACTTTTAGCAGATATATGCATTTGAAATGTTCAGTCTTTCTCTTCTGGGGAAAATGCCAAAATATTTATGATTCTGCTCTTCACAGATTTTTGTCCAAATAAGTAGCAAAACATAATTCATGGAAATGACATAACTAAAGCCTATTGGTTATTTATAAAACAAAAACAAAGACGAGACCTTTGTCCTGCATAAATGACCTGTTTCAATAGGAAATATGACGACAGGAAAAAAACTGCACTCATCAAGTGAAATCACAGGGTCTTGAAGTAAAATGTGTGGCAAGTGCAGGCAATAATGACATCACATGATTGATGTGTGTGTTTGTGTTTAAGTGATCGATGTACAAGCCTTTGAGCGTTTGCTGGGACCCTGTAAAGAGATCATGAAGAGGAACATTGCCCACTATGAAGAGCAGCTGGTGGCTCTGTTTGGATCCAGCATGGACCTTAGGGACTGAGACAGACTGGCCGTGCCTTACACACACACAACACAGGTTATACACACACAAAACATTTTGTAGACACACATTCCTTTTTATGTGCACTCACACTCCAGCCAACACACTAAATATATCTCACAATAAACACACACACACACACACTCACCTACTGTCATTTCGTCAGCTGCTCAGTATGAAGTAGAAGCATTACCAGCCCGAATGTTATGACCCTGAACCACCCACACCCTGGGGAGGACGTGCGGGCACACACACACATACATGTTTCACCAAAAATCCCCAGCCAAGGACCCATCCTTTTTCATGGTCACTTGCAATCACAACAAAGAAAAAAAAAGAGATAATAAAATCTATGTTTTAACAAGAAAAAAGTTGATATCTTTCAATAAAAAATTGCAAAAAATTAAGGTTTTAGAGCATTTTATGACAATGCAAAGCTTTGATAAAAACTTTTAAAAAATGTCCTTCCCTGATGTTGGTACATAAAAGTTTTCTCACTTAAACACCATGTTGTATTGATTTATGTATTACTATTATTATATTACTATTATATATAATTTTTGTTGAAGGTTGGCTCGCTGTTACACCACCCCCGAATTGGAGGATGCAAGGCAGAATCTAGTGCGGATTTTCCCTTTAGTCTTTCTGAATGAGTTGTCCTGAAAAATAAAGCAGACATTTTAGTAACCTGCTGGGACTCTTATGTTGTGAATGTTTGTGTGTGTGTGTGTGTGTGTGTGTATGTGTGGTGAAAGGTGTGGCCTGTAATTACTGGAACAGTGCCATGTAAATGTCAGGAATGGAGTGTTATTCTTTTTTCTTTAGGGTGTTAGTTGGGTATCACCGCTGAGGGTTGGCTAGTTTCTGCATTTACAGACTGTACTTTTAATAAACTTTGGATAAATCTGGGTGTCTGCATTTCTTTAAAAATAATTTGTTTTCTCTCTTTGGGGAGGGTGTGCTCATCTGAGTCACAATGAAGGAGTATTAATTGTGCAGCAATAAATCTAATTGAAAGGATTACTCAGTGCACTAAGTAAGTAGGGAGTAGTACTTTAAAACATCATTTAAATTATGCAACCAGTAGGGGGGTGTGAATATAGGAGTGGTTGTATTACTAATATTAGTGAGTACTTAAGGGATAGTTCACCCAATAATGAGACATCACTTATTACTTCACTCTCATGCATTCCCAGATGTGTATGACTTTCTTTCTTCTGCTGAACACAAAAGATTTTTAGAAGAATATCTCAGCTCTGTAGGTCCATACAATGCAAGTGAATGGTGATCAGGCCTTTGAAGCTCCAAAAAGCAGATAAAGTCAGCATAAAAGTAATCCATAAAACTCCAGTGGTTTAATCCATGTCTTCTGAAGCAATCCAGTTGGTTTTGGGTGAGAACAGACCAAAATATAACTCCATTTTCACTGTACATCTTGACAGCAGTTTCATTGGCGATCATGATTTCAAGATCAATTGATATATTAACCCAAAACTAACTGGATCGCTCATCTGTACAAACAATAGTATGCAAGTATAAACACCATGGGACCACACAGCCATCATACCGCTCAGGAAGGAGATACATTCTGTCTCCTAGAGATGAACGTAGTTTTGTGTGAAAAGTGCAAATCAATCCCAGAACAACAGCAAAGGACCTTGTGAAGATGCTGGAGGAAACAGGTAGACAAGTATCTATATCCACAGTAAAACGAGTTCTATATCGACATAACCTGTAAGGCTGCTCAGCAAGGAAGAAGCCACTGCTCCAAAACTGCCATAAAAAAAGCCAGACTACAGTTTGCAAGTGCACATGGGGACAAAGATCTTTCTTTTTGGAGAAATTTCCTCTGATCTGATGAAACAAAAATTTAACTGTTTGGCCATAATTACCATCGTTATGTTTGGAGGAAAAAGGGTGAGGCTTGCAAACTGAAGAAAACCATCCCAACCGTGAAGCATTGGGGTGGCAGTATCATGTTGTGGGGGTGCTTTGCTGCAGGAGGGACTGGTGCACTTCACAAAATAGATGGCATCTTGAGAAAGGACAATTATGTGGATATATTGAAGAAACATCTCAAGACATCAGCCAGGAAGTTAAATCTCTGTCACAAATGGGTCTTCCAAATGGACAATGACCCCAAGCATACCTCCAAAGTTGTGGCAAAATGGCTTAAGGACAACAAAGTCAAGGTATTGGAGTGGCCATCACAAAGTCCTGACCTCAATCTGGTTCTGAAAAAATATTTGTGGGCAGAACTGAAAAAGCGTGTGCGGCAAAGGAAGCCTATAAACCTGACTCAGTTACACCAGTTCTGTCTGCAGGAATGGACCAACATTTCAGCAACTTATTGTGAGAAACTTGTGGAAGGCTACCCAAAACTTTTGACCCAAGTTAAACAATTTAAAGGCAATGCTACCAAATACTAACAAAGTGCATGTCAGCTTCTGACCCACTGGGAATGTGATGAAAGTAATAAAAGATGAAATAAATCATTCTCTCTACTATTATATTTACATTTCACATTCTTAAAATAAAGTAGTGATCCAAACTGACCTAAGACAGGGATTAATGCCCATTTAGTAAAATCAAAAGCCCTGTCCCAATACCCACTCTTGCGGTCTTGGCCACTTGAGTGCTCGTGCACGCGACAGGAAGTAAGTGTTCAAGACCGTCCCATGTCTAAAACATGTCAAAGCTCAGTGCACTAAATCCACACTAGCGTGAATACCGCTTCGGAGCGGTCTTTCAGGCTAAGTGTATCCCAGAATTCATCACGATCAGGAGTCACACCCCGCCTACCCGAGCGATCGGTGTATTTTCGCCATGATGACGTCAAGGGAAGCTTATCAACATAAGTCATTTATTATAATCAGATAGTGAAACGTAAGTGAAGCATATATTTATTTTAGTATAAATGAATATATTCAACATTATGTAACGTGTTTGGGATGACTTAATAGCAGCATAATAATTACAAAGTATTATTTATGTATATATTTATATACCTCTTTGTTATCCTTCTCACTCAATAATCACATTATTTTGTTTGTTCTTGCCTAATACTGCTGGTGATTTTGGTCATTTATCAGCCAGTGTGGTATACAATATGTAGTATAGTAAATGTTTTAAAATTAAAAATGTATCAACTACTACCACAGGTTCTTTCTCATCTTTATGTATTTATAATATACATTTTAATGTTTTGTATTTGTTGAATGAAACCACATACTGATAAGTTGTGTAAAGCAGCCTTTGTCTTGAAATAAATGAAAAGCCAAAGCATATATTGTAAATGGTTTGTATTAGTAGCTATTAATGAATCACACAGGTTTATAGAATAAAGTTTTCATTTATTTTTTAAATTAAGTTTTATGCAGTGTATTGAAAAACAAAGTAGAAAGAAATTGCTTATATTTCATATTTTACAGCAATTATGGATGACGCAATTTTACAGTTAAACAGTTTTTATTGTGATAAGAATGGAAAGTCAAAATGAGTAAAAATTATTAACTTTTACAATTATTTTCACACAATAAAAACATTATAAACAAATGTACTTACATATTTTCTACAGCACAATACACTTCCAACAACCAGTATGTATATACCAGTGTATTCATAAATGAAAATATGGGTAAAATTTTCAGTTATTTATTATTTTAAGTAGGCTATAACAGTCAGCTGAGTGAAAATACAAAAACAGCTGTCACAACCAGCACCAACATCTGTAAGTCTACGAGTGTCCCAGCGTGCAATCAAAAGTCATCCACACACTCGCAGTCTTCAAGTCTACTTGCACAATAGCGGCCAAACACCGGAAATACGTAAGACAAGTGGGTAAGTAGGCAAGACCAAAACCGCAAATGGTGGTAGTGGTACAGGGCCAAAGAATCTCTGTTAAAACAAGAAAATGTCCAGTAGATGGCAGTACAAAGGGTTTCTATTTTTATTCTACTCTAAAATCTTACCAGAAGAAGAGAGAGTTTCAAAGACAGCTGCTTTATCTGCTGGGAGGGCGAAAAAAAGTTATCCAGCATGTAGGTATCAGAGATCAGATCATATAAATTAAATCAATGCATGATAAATAAAATGCACGTGTCTCTCCCAAGCAGCCGCTACACAACCGATCGCTATGTGCATTTGTTTTGTTTTTCCTGACCTTCTGGGTTGCTGAATAACCGGTCATGGTTTGCTCGTGAGTGTTGCTGCGTGGTGTTAATGTTATTTTGAAGCTGAAATTCTTGATAAATTGTTATTATAACATCACTATAGCAGATACGCTCTTGCCATATGTAGACATGTTGAATGAAGCTCTCTTCACTTCCTTTTAGAGAAGAGCGCCGCGACTTGTGGCAAATGAATGAATCAGGTCTGTGCTCAATGGAATCATTTTACTTGTACTGTTTGGTGTGGTTTTTTCGTGTGCATCACTATTACCCTGAATGAACCAAAGGCATCTTTAAGGTCCAGCTTAAGTAATTTACAGCAAAATTAAAATTCTGTCATCATTTACATACCCTCATGTTGTTCCAAACCGTATGGTTTCTTTCCTCCGTGAAATAAAGATGATGCTATGCCGAATGTTAGCCTCAGTTGCAATTCACTTTCTTTGGCTTTTTTTGTTTTATTTTTTCATATAATGATAGTGAATGGTGACTAGGGTTGCCAGTTTTGTACCAGCCAAATACGGGACATTCCAGCTCTACAGGCCGAAACATACTGTACATGAACAGATGTGAACGCTTGGCCATAGCATTCCCAATGCACAGTCCGGTTGAGTTACCGCCACTTGAGTTGAGTTACTGTGGTGGGAACAAACCTCTGTACTCAAGGGGGCGATAGAGATACCTTTAAACATCTGCGTCATTAAACTGGATGTTATTATTCATGTAAGTTGCTATAAATATTGTGACTTTATCTTACTTGCTCAGCAATATTCTCTGCGAACTGTTGCACTTCCATGACAATAGTTGACATGAAAGAGAAAACCCACCGTAGAAGCGGACAGTTCACACTAATCTCGCTTTAGCACACCTCGCTTTAGCATGCGTAGTTGCGTTAAGTTATGAATTGCGGTCTGACACGTTTCAGAACGCAACAGATGTGTAAAATCGAGGTTGCGTTGCAAGATGCATCTGTGTTCACATACTTGTGTAGAGTATGTTTCGGCCCTAATCACGGGACTTTTATTTTCTTTTTTTTTCAGTGGGGCTCATGTGCGAGACGATGCTCATCGTCATACCTTATTCGGTGTGAATGGCCCCTGGCTACGCTTAAAATGAAAACTGCTTTAATACAAAGACCAGGAAGAATCATATTTATATCAATCTTCACTTTTAAATAACTACTATTTGTCAAAAGAACGAAGCTGTAATCAACAAACCGGCTTTCAGTTTAAAAATGGGGTCATAAGTTTATAGACAGTATATGGCTGTGTTAAAAATAGTAAATAGGGCCAAAATAACTAAAAACATTAATTGGCCTTCCCACTGTCTTAGTGCAAGTTTTAGTAGGCTATAATTTTAAGCAACCATGCATTATAATGGATTTTTTTAATGGGAGAGGAAAAAGCTTATGAAAGTGTTGCAGTGTTCTGCTTCTGACAGAAAACGTGCGCTATTGTCATTAGCAGACAGCGTGATTGTCATCTTTTCCCAAGCCACTTCTGTCAAGTGTGGCGTCAGTGTAACGTTTAAAAGCCTATATCTCACACAACTTATGTGAAGTGTTTCAGATCCATTTCTCTAAGTTTCTCAGCAGTTTGGGAGTGACACGCTAAAATACAGGACAAACGGCGTTCCGGATGGATTTCATACAGAACTAAATTTTGTTCCCTTAAATATGGGACGATTCCATATTATATGGAACGGTTGGCAAATCTAATGGTGACTGAGATTAACATTCTGCTTAACATCTCTTTTTGTGTTCCACGGAGGAAAGTTGGTTGGAACTGCATGGGGTGTGTAAATTTTGAAATTTCAAAAAAATTATTTTTGGGTGAACTATTACTGTAATAAATTTGAAAGTGGAAGTGCTGAATGAGCTTCATATTGGTCTAACAATCAACTGACTCTCTGCATGTTAAATTGCAGTTTCCAGAACAGACTTACCTAGCCTTTTCAAGATTTGTATCCATTAGTGCCCGACCGATATACTGATATTAGCCTTTCGATATATCAGTATCGACGTATATGTTTACCGATATGCGCAGATAAGAAAACTTTTTTCAGAACATATAATGCATAAAACAATGCTTTAGAATTGGTGTCATAACATAGTTTGTCCAGCAGAGCGCGCTCCGACTCCATTGTTTACAGAGCTGAACTGACGGTGGCTCAGCAGACAGGGCAGAGTTCAGCGGTGCGGAGTTGAGTGGTGTCTTTTGAAATTGCTAACTAGATTGTGAAATACATAATGGAAAGTTAATAAACAATGACCCCATAATTTTCCCTTTTCAGTATAACTAATATAACGTTAACCTTGTCCCTGACAACCATGTCACTCATGTCTGTTTGCTGTTAGACAGCTATAGTTTATCAGTTCAGTCAGTAATGTAGCAGATTGAAAGGTAAACATCAGAGCATCTTTTTGCAGCTCATCAGACAACGGTGCACTGGTGGATTGTGTCTGTTCAGTGTTGATTTCACACTATGTTGTTACCTAGTTGGTTTAACGCAATGCTGGTCCATCTTTTACTCTCCGTGACGACGAGCTTATAGCTAACTAGCTAACCACGTAGCTACTTTCATTGCTTTTCAGCTGAGTGGAAGCTAATGTGTAAACATGTATTCACCAAACTGTTTTGTTCAGGATTCACAGTTTGTTACCCCCTTCAACTGAACAATTCCAGTCGTTGCATTTATAAAATATAATATTTAAAAGTCTGGTTTTCCAGACATTAAAATAGGATATGTAATAAAAGTAGATTTGATCAATAGTGTATTCGCCCTGTGTAAATAACAATATATAGGAACTGTATCTAAAATAAATGAGGGGTGATAAATAAATACTAATACAACAGGCTGGAAAAATAGACATTTATTCATTTTAATATCATATATATATTTTGAATGTGTTGAAACTTGACACCGGGTGACGCACCCTGAAAACTGCACCGTTAGAACGGTTTCATGCTGAAGAGCCACTTAAAAGTAAATTTGTTTCTCTCTCTCTCGTAAATGTAAACAAGTGTAAATGCCAACACCATCATATATGTCGAAAGGACTGAAGCCTGTTAACCAAAACATGAGCTCATTGATGTCGAGTCTGCTTTTTTTATTCCATCAGTTACTCCTGGTTGTAGGCTTCCGTAAATATTTAGTTTATATGTAGGGTTACGTCCTACATAAATGTAATGGTGCAATGCTCAAATATTTAGTAGTGCATACATTTTGACTTCGTGCCCATTTACGCCACAACTAGGCTAAGTTGTAACCTACGTATAGCTGGTGCAACCGGCCCCTGATATTTTAGCTATTTGTTTCATTTTTATTTATTCTTTATTTAAATGGTCAGCATTTGACTGATACTAAACATACAGTACTGATGTTTATTTTATTTTATTTATTCTTTATTTTAATGGTCAGCATTTGACTGATACTAAACATACAGTACTGATGTTTATTTTATTTTATTTTATTTATTCTTTATTTTAATGGTCAGCATTTGACTGATACTAAACATACATTACTGATGTTTATTTTATTTTATTTTATTTATTCTTTATTTTAATGGTCAGCATTTGACTGATACTAAACATACAGTACTGATGTTTATTTTATTTTATTTTATTTTATTTTATTTATTCTTTATTTTAATGGTCAGCATTTGACTGATACTAAACAGTAATACTGATTTTTATTTAGCTATTTATTGTATTTTTATTTATTCTTTATTTTAATGGTCAGCAACTGACTGATACTGAACATACAGTACTGATGTTTATTAAGCTATCTATTGTATTTTTATTTATTCTTTATTTTCTCAGTGTTCATTTCTAGAATTTGTTAACAATGTATAATAATAATGTCCAATATTCTTTGATAAAAATATTTAAGAAAGCAGCCTTCTGAGTACCTTTGCATAGTCATATCAGTGCACAATCCAGATAGAAAAGGTCTGTTTTCTTTCCAGCTCAAAAATTTGCTATATCGGCCACCATATCGGTAATCTGTGAATTTTCCCCCTCTAAAATCGGTATCGGTCTCAAAAATCCCATATTGTTCGGGCTCTAGTCTCCATATTAGGGCCTGCAAACAACATTATAGCACAACCTCTCTAAAGCCCACACACTTCATCAGCATTTCACACTTGCTAAAGACACAAAAAAAGCTGTTGAAAGCCGTCTTGTTTAATTACTGATCTGGAACCAGCTTCTCCCCACAAAAACAATTTGTAACAAATACAAGAGAACTGGCTGAACTGATTCCATATATGTGTTAAATAGAACTTTTTCATCATCCCTCTACTTTGGTCTCTTGTTTCCTGATTTTAACGCTCAGCTGCATGAGAGCCAGTTTTGAAATGGTTAACTGGCAGTTCGGTCTGTCTGAATTCTGCAGGTGAGGCTGGTTATTTTATTCACAATTATAATATTACAAACTCTACAGTTTAACACTGTATGTAACTTTGGCAGTTTTGTGTGTGGTTTTTTATTTTTATTTCAATGAAAGTGGATGTTTATGTTGGCATGCCACATTTGGGTTTTTAACCTTTTCCTGAAGGTCTCAAAAAGTTCTTATACACTTTGTTAGTCCAGGGATGGTTCTCTCCCCCAAAAATGTTCGTATTCCAGGGACTTATCTGTGTTTCAGTGAAATCATCCTGTTCATTTAAGACAAAAATCATGTCATTTAATCTTCATATGTTTGGTTCCATTTATAACTAATGTGTCTGAACTGGTTTTTAAATGATGTTGTGTTGTCTGTTCTGGGGTTTAATATTTCTTATATGTATATTATTTACTAGATTAAAGTTAACTTTAGAATAAAGCCAAGATGTAAAACAGGAGTCACATATTCAGACAAACCCAACAGCCACAAACACAGACCACAGCTTCCTCTGCTTTTAACTTTTGCAGATAAGAAAATGTGTTAGTTTTAAATAATATTTAAATGCGTTGTTGCCTACTCATGAAATGTTGCCATAGTTCTTAATTGTGTTTGTTATAAATTAAAGTGTTAGTTCGTTAGTTTAACATTCTGACATCATTTACTTCACCCTCATAACGTTCCAAACCCGTATGACTTCCTTTTTTCCATGGATAACGAGAATTTCAATTCACAATTAAAGTGAATAGGGAAATACAGTGAAATGAGTTTGGAACAACATGAGGGTAAGTAAATGATGACAGAATTTTCATTTTTGGGTGAACTATCCCTTTAATTTAATTACTCGAAATGCCTTAAACTGAGAATCCATTTCCTTTTTATCAAGCTTGCATTTGCATGACCTGTGGCCATTGTGGTGATGGTAACTGAAGTGTTGAGTGTTGAAAATAACTGCCAACTGTTGCGAGAAGGATATAGCTGCAGGCTGAGCTCCTTAAAGGGGCAAGAGCTCCAAACCATCAGCAAAAATGTACAGAGCCCCTACACTAACCCTAACCGTGTGGAAGTGTGTCGCCCCATTTTGGAGTTGGTCCAACCCCCTTCTAGAGTAACTCCACCCCTACTGGAGTTATCCCACGCTCTTTTGGAGTTTCCACCCCCGTTTGGAGATCTCCGTGCTGCAGCCATAGCCTACTTGACTATTGCAGCAAGTCACAAAAAATGAGTGTCATGTTGGAAATAAGTAATTTTAAGATACTGAGTGAAGAGAACAGCTTTAAACACCATTTCTACTCTGGTCTGAGCTGTGGGGGGATGGACTTCATGCATGTTTTAACACATTATCAGAACTTTATCATACTTATTAATTGTATACTTAAAGCATAATGAAAGAAGAAAGTTAAGCTGCTAATACTGTTTTCCAATAACTCCTGGTTTCTACTCAAAGCTAGACTCACTGACATTTACTTCTGAGTTGACCCCTGCCCTTGGCGTGTGTGCAGGTGCGATGTCAACTGCGCAGTTGTTCGAATCGAACCTCTTCATGAGCGCTGGGACTTAGTGGAGGCGTGTGCGGAACTACTGAACACCCAGTGGCAACGCAGTATGGGGGCGCGAATGCACTCCCTCCATCAATCGGGCCACAACTATCCCGTGTGTCTCCTCCTATTGAATGGGGAGAGGCGGAGTCAAGATGAGAAGTTAATAGGCCACGCCCGCTTATCCCGCGTACTGGGAAACCGTAGTCTGTTTGTAGAGTCTGTCGTGGTGTGTAGCACGCTGCGAGGGAAGGGCTATGGGCGTATCTTGATGGAGGGTGTAGAGCGATATGCAAAGACACGGGGCTGCACCCGATTGTGCCTAACCACCCATGATAAGCAACACTTCTATGCCCATCTGGGTTTTGTGCTGTCCAAACCTGTCCAGAGTGTTGGTACGCTGGCTTCCTTCATGTCTGTGGAGGTGCTGCACAAGTTCTGTAGGACTGCGGAGAATGAGGAAGAGAGGAAGAGCGATGCTGCTAAATTATCTTCAAAGTCAATAAACAATACTACACAGTCTGCACCTTCCCCGATTCTGCCTCCACCTCCACCCCCTCCTCCTCCTCCTCCTCCTCTATCTGGCTCTGTTCCTCCACCACCTCCACCTCCTGCTCCTTTGTCTTGGACTCCAGTTACTCAGACTCTGGAGCAAACACCATACACAGACAACAGAGGGCTGCCTATCTTCTGGATGCACAAGGACATCTGAGACAAATATATAAACACTTTCAATCCATACTTATTCAGGGATACACAAATGCTGTGTTTACTGTATCATGTAAATCTGTTTGAACTTTGGTGACTTAAAACTCTGTGACAATCTCAATGTGCCTTAATACCAAAGATTTACTTTGTGTTTTAACTGCTATTTATGTAAAGTTTTTTATTGTAAAATCAGTTGAAGGTTGACAAATTTCTCTGAACCAGATATCTCTGCTGGCATTTTGACACCTGCCTCAGTTTAAATGGCTATCTCAAAATAAAACCTTTCTAATATTTTTGGAAGTGTTGTTCTTGTTTTTAAGAAGGATCAGATATGAGGTTGAGCAGTGATGACTTGTAGCTGGGTTTTATCCACATAGTTTTATTCCAATTTTGAGATATCACTTAAAAAATGCTGGATGGAAACACCAAGATGTGAACAAATATACTTATAAAAAACTTGTATGCTCGCTTAAGGTAGATCATTTTTGATCACATAAACTACAATGGAAACACATTTAGCAAATATATTCCTATAAAATTTATATAGGAACAGTGTTGGGTGTATCCGGTTACAAAGTAATTAGTTATCAAATTACATTTTAGTAAATAAAATTAGTGTAACACATTACATTTTAAATTCTTGTAATCAGATTACAGTTACTGACTTTCAATCAATTACTTTTAAGTACATTATTTGCGCTAGAGTAATATGTATAATTCATTTAAAATACACTGCCTGGCCAAAAACAAAGTTGCATACTCTAATATTTTGCTGTACAGCCTTTAGCTCTGATTACGGCACACATTCATAGTGGCATTGTTTCAACAACCTTATGCAACATCACAACATTTATTTCTGTCCAGAGTTGCATTAATATTTGGCCGAGATCTTGTATTGATGACAGTAGAGTTGAATCACACCGTAAAGTCTTCTCCAGCACATCCTAAAGACTTTCAGTGGGTTATGGTCAGGACTCTGTGGTGGCCAATTCATGTGTGAAAATGATTCCTCATGCTCCCAGAACCACTCTTTCACAATTTGAGCCTGATGAATCTTGGCATTGTCATCCTGGAATATGCCTGTACTGTGAGGGAAGAAAAAAATTAATTGATGGAATAACCTGGTCATTCAGTACATTCAGGTAGTCAACTGACTTTGACCAATTGAAGCAACCCCAGATCATAACACTGCCTCCAGAGGCTTGTATAGTGGGCACTATGCATGACGGGTGCATTGCTTCATGTGCTTCCCTTCTTACCCTGACACGCCCATCGCTTGGGAATAAGGTACATCTGGACTCATCAGGCCACATGACCTTTTTCCATTGCTCCATAGTCCAATCTTTATGCTCCCTAGCAAATTGAAGTCGCTTTTTCCAATTAGCCTCACTAACAAGTGGCTTTCTTGTGGCCACACAGCTGTTTAGTCCCAATCCTGTAAGTTCTTATCGCACTGTGCGTGTGGAAATGCTCTTACTTTCACTATTACACGTAACCGTGAGTTCTGCTGTTGATTTTTTACGATGTGACTTCACAAAGCATTTTAGTGATCTCCGATCACAGTCATTCAAGATTTTTTTCCAACCACATTACTTCCAACGCATTATAAAAACCTAGAAGGACAGTGGTGAACCGTCAGCTAACCCTAACCCACCACTGTCCTAATAGGTTTTAATAATGTGTTGGACAGTTAACCAATTCCAGTGATTTCAGCCATCTCCTTAGTTGTTTTTTTTAACTGCATCAGTAAGGGTTAAAAGAATTGTTGCCAGCTGAAACATAATAATCACTGCAATTATGATCCAATCATAGGCTCTTAAGTACAGTATCTGCTTATTTAAATCCAAACTGTGACCTTTTTTTGGCCAGGCAGTGTATGAATTTATATGTACGTCTGTTAGCATTTCTGTGACAGTTGAAGGATATGTGACAATGAATGAGGAGACAATATAGACATTTTGAATTTAAGCAGAGAACCAAAAACGTTTTTAGGAAAAGGGATTTAGAAAGTAGCTTAAAAGTAAAATAATTAGTAATGTGATCACATTTAGATGTCATGAAGTAATCAGTAATGTACTCTGATTATTTTTAGAAAAGTAATTTGTAGTGGATTACTTATTTTGAGTAAATTACCCAGCACTTTATAGGAATATAGTTGCGCATCAAAAAAGTAACGTGACTTTGCCTCAACAAGCCATGTGAATACATAATGCATTCAGAGAATATTATCGCATATAGCATCTCTAATGTTGCTCTGGTTTTTCTCAAATGCCGGACACAAAGCCTGTCATTAAAATGAATGTATATTGACTGTTACGTCCCAGAACTGTCTGACATGCTTTTGCTTCCAGGCTACCAAACATGAAGTTTGTCAGAGCATTTTATCTGCTTGCTCTAACCCGCAAATAATTTATTACATTTAATAAAAGAGCCACAGTGGCTTTACAAAAACATGACTCACGGACAGGCCACAGAACTCTTCATATACCCTCAGAATTGGAAAGCTTGTTATTCAAGTTTTTTACTCCATCCCCCACCCTTGCATGTTCATTTATTAAATATTTTGACTTGATCATGGTTTCAGCTATAATATTGTAGAATTCTCAACTCAAAAAAGGGGATTTGGGGATTTCCCCCAAAAAAGAAAATGCAAAAAATGTCAGCAGGTTCCGTCTGGGCCTGCTCATAGGAGATTTACATTGTGTCCATAGTGTCCTTATTTCTTGTTCATTAGTTTTTATGGCACTACACTTTGGTGAAAACAAGCTAAACAAATTCCAAGCTGGTCTCATAGAATCATCTTACTATACTTACAAAAATTATTTTTACATGGCACGTTGCACATATTGCAGCAATTTTTCTGGTGAAAGGAACACTAGAGACACTAAAACAATGATTTTTATTCCCTTTAACACAAATTATGAGTAAATGGCAGATTATTATTTCATAAACACATACCTTTCCTGTTCCTCACAATTATATTTTATTACATCAAAACACTTACTATTGTTCATACATTGATACATTTTAACGTTTGCATTACATAACCAACTACATTCATAAACTGTAGCTCAATTGATACAGTAGTACATTTGCGATGCAAAGTCCTGAGTTGAAAGTGAGACAAAAGTGTCATAGTAGTACCACAAAATGACAGTTGCTTTTTATGTCACTGTCGGTAAGGTTTAGGTTTAGGGTAGGAAGGTAGGTTTTGTTGATTTAAAACTTGATAAAGCATTAACCTTAAAAACCTCATCTGTTTGGGAGAACTTGCTTTTTGCGCCATTCAGTGTAACGTTTCACTTTGGAACGTGTTAGGAGCCACGCAATTTCAACAATAATAGGTTATTGCCACAGTCATGTCATTTTCATGAGATCACCAATTCAGAAATTAAAAACTTTAATTAAGCCTGAATCTAGATTATTGCTGCAGGGTATGTTTCTGTCCTGATATTATTGACACTAAATCTGTCTGTGTATGTATTTCATAGGCATGCTTTTTGGATACTTTATACCCCATCCCATCCTCACCTTAGCCCTGTCAGTCATTTTGCCCCCCAGCTACCCATCTCAAAATATAGTGAAGGGGGTGGAGTCTGTTTTGGGGCAGAAAAGCTTTTCAGTGATCTGGAATATGCCTACAGCTCGGTGTCAGCGTCGATATGGAGTCTCCTTGCCCTTGCGCCAGTACAACATTATACATAACTCAGAGCAGAGGTTTCTCGGTCAGAATATCAACATATTCTATCACCGCCGTCTGGGCCTCTACCCCTATATCAACCGTCAAGGGTCGAAGGTCAATGGTGGACTGCCTCAACATGGAAACCTGAAGGCTCATCTTTTATTGGCAGAGGCACAGATCAATGATGTCTTGCAGCAGACATTCAGTGGATTAGCTGTGATAGATTGGGAGGCGTGGCAACCCACATGGATGTGGAACTTCGGGACAAGAATGGTATATCGGAAACTTTCTAAGCAGTTGGTTAGGTGGGAACATCCAGAGATGCTGGAGAAGGAAGTGAAATTAAAGGCGAAGGAAGAGTTTGAATCAGCAGCAAGAGATTTTATGGGAGAAACTCTTCGCCTTGGAGTTCATCTTTGTCCTAAGGGATTATGGGGGTTTTATGGGTTTCCCAGTTGCTTTAACAACAATGTCCAGGGAAAGAGTGGCTACACAGGGCAGTGCCATAATGGCACAGAGAAGTTGAATGACAAACTGGCAGTGCTATGGCAACAGTCCACTGCCCTGTATCCGAGCATTTATGTGTGGCGTAAGCTGGCTGGACACACTCATGTTCAACTCATGGTGAGACACCGTATACTAGAGGCCCTCCGAGTGGCATCCCAACACTCATCTGGCACTGCAGCACTCCCTGTTTTCCCTTATGCCCGAGTGGCATTCACACACACCTTGATGTTCTTGAATCAGGTACTTTCACATGCACTCAGCTGTTCCTAAAAAAAAAAGTACCCAAACATACACATCTTGCAGCATACAAGCTATGAAACCATCACTTTTGGTATTGCTCATTCTTAGCAGAGGTCGATCAATATTGGATATTGCCGATACCGATAACTAAGATGGAGGAAAAAGCTGATAACTGATTAATTGTCTGATAGTTTTTAAAATCGATTTATTGAAAGTCTTTCCTTATTGGGATGGGCACCAACAAAGAAGCTACAAGAGTCTAAATTGAATTAAATCCCAGATGCAGTTTATTGTACATCCAAAATCCCAATGATAACCAGAAACAAATGAAGATTTGGAGCATAACGTGGGACTGTTATTTATAAACAAGCCCGAAATACACAATGGACTTTTATTTTGAAATGTCTGTGCTCCCTGCTGCTTACACAAATACAAAAGGGAAACATAATATACACTTTTACAATCATCCTCAATGTGTCACAATAAAAACTATAAGATAAACATTGTCATATAATAAATACTGTATGAGCAAGAATCCATCAACAGTAGATAATCGGCGATCCAGTTATACAGTATCATTTAAAAACTGATATTTTCCTTTTCTTGTGACACTGTAATACAAACCTTTAATGGGATAGTTCACCCAAAAATTCTCTCATCATTTACTCTCTTTCATGCCATCCCAGATGTGTATGACTTTCTTTCTTCTCTATAACACATACGAAGATTTTTAGAAGAATATATCAGCTCTGTAGATCCATACAATGCAAGTGAATGGTGACCAGACCTTTCAAGCTCCAAAAATCACATAAAGGCAGCATAAAAGTAATCCATATGACTCCAGTTGTTAAATCTATGTCTTCAGAAGCGATATGATAGGTGTGGGTGAGAAACAGATCAATATTTAATTCCTTTTTACTATAAATCTCCACTTTCACATTCTGAAAGTGAAGGTGGAGATTTATAGTAAAAGAAAAGGATTGAAATATTGATCTGTTTCTTACCCAAAGTGATTGGATCGCTCCTGAATATATTAAACCACTGGAGTCTTGTGGATTACCTTTATGCTGCCTTTAAGTGATTTTTGGAGCTTGAAATGTTTGGTCACCATTCAATTGCATCGTATGGATCTACAGAGATGAGATATTCTTCTAAAAATATTTGTATGTGTTGTGCAGAAGAAAGAAAGTCATACACATCTGGGATGGCATGAGGGTGAGTAAATGATGAGAGAATTTTCATTTTTGGGTGAAATATCCCTTTAACTATTAAACTTCAGCACATACTATAACTCGTCCTGCATTGCATGTGCTACTGACATAAATTATATCTCAAAGTTTGGATTGTTGAGGAGATACTGTATGTGCTATTACTTACTTAAGCAAACAGACTTATGATTTTTGCCTGACCGACCTTAAAACAAGCAACAAAAAAAAAAAGAAGAAAAAAATATCCTGACTTGCATAGAAGGAGCCATATCTAGGGACCAGAACATCATTACTTGTCCTTTTGATTTGGACCAGTAAGCAACCACATAGCAATGCACAAAAAACACCCAGAACACTTTACCAACAGCATCGTGGTGGCAGTTTTTTTTTACATGAAGAAGCACCACTCACATTTTTGTCAGAAAATGTAAAAATCTAGTTTTTGATGTGTTTATAATTTATGTTCTTGGATAGACTCTTACTTACCCGAGCACTTTGCAAGAAGATGCATATAATGGGAACACGGAACATAGAATTGTATTGCTAGATACTGTACATTGAGTATAAAGATAAAAAGCCACAAAACACAATATGACCACACTCTGAATGCAGTTATTGTGCCCCTGTTACTCTTTTGCGGTCCTATAATTTGACCACTTCCACATGCTGTCTCACATTGTGAAGATCAGAATTTGATGTTTCATGTTTGCTCTGAGCTCCAGTCTTATCATGCATTAATGGATTTATCTCTCCAGCCAAGAATAGATATGCCCACTCAGAAACCTAGCTAAAACCAAACCATTCCCTCTCAGACAGTTGGTCCTTACTGAAAGTGTTTATTTGGGCTAATCAGAGAGTAGTTTCTGAATGTATGTGTGTTGGTCTTTGCAGACGGATTTGGAGCACACACTAGGTGAGAGTGCTGCTTTAGGTGCAGCTGGAGTTGTGTTGTGGGGTGAGCTGAGTTTCGCCAAATCCAAGGTCAGTGTCTGTGTGTGCGAGAAGTTATGGACTGGCCTTGCCTGTGTGTTACCCAAAAGCATTAAAGGGATAGTTCACCCAAAAATTGTAATTCTGTCATCAATTACTTTTATGAGATAATGCTGGTTCAATTACATATTGTTGATTACCACAAAATATAATTTCACCTGGTCCCTCATTTTCTTTAAAAAAAGAAGCAAAAATCGAGGTTATAGTGAGGCACTTACAATGGAGGTGAATGGGGCCAATTTTTGGAGGGTTTAAAAGCAGAAACGTGAAGCTTATAATTTTATAAAAGCACTTACATTAATTCTTCTGATAAAACTTGTGTATTATTTGAGCTGTAACGTCATTTAAATGAGATTTTACAGTCGTTTTAGGGTTTTAAGTCGTCATGGCAACAAAGTTGTAAAATTGTATATAACTTTACACAGAAAAGGTTCGTACGTGATTTTATCACACTAAAATCATGTTAATACATTGTTTACATCTTGTGGCTTTAGTTTTAATACAGTGAGTATTTTAACGTTTACAAATTGTGAGGAAAATGTGGGACTAGTCAAAATTATTTTTGTGGTACTCAACATTATGCCACAAATGCTGTCAATTGAGCTTAACTTGTATTGAACCTGGAACCTGGTGTGCCATGACATCTTTCAGCCACCAGATCGGCTATATGACGGAGGGGCTTATCTTTCCACTTAAGTAAAATTATACGGTGGGCCAGGAGAGACGCAAATGCTAGAGAATCTGATGACAAGCATACCTCCTCTGGAGCAACTCCATAAATAGCAGAAATGGGATTTGGGTTAATATTTTGATCATATATCTGTGAAAAAGTTTCAAATATAGAGGACCAAAAAGGAGCTATAGAATGACATGAAAAAAACATGTGATATAGATTAGCAGGGGCACTAGGGCATCTTTGGCAGGTCAGATCTGTGTCAGGGTATAATCCAGGGGCATAGATTCTGGGGGAAGTAATCCCCCCAATAATCAAAACAAGCATGGGTAAATGCTTCACATTGCATGTCTTGGGATGTCATATTCTTTGACAATGTTCAGAAGGTCAGAAACATATTTTAATCCCTTCCAAGAACACAGATGATACGCTAAATCCAGCAGAGCAGGCAATGTGGACTATGGAAATGATAGAAATTGTTTGCTTGTGGCCATAATGTGATCTAAATTGCGACCATGGTCCATATCCTAAGAGAGCACCAAACAATAGAGTTGTTGGAGCGGTGCATCCTACTTAGAGGCAAGTGAGCACAAATCAGGGATGCCAGAGCTATTGGTTCTCATGAATGTTGTTCCATAGTGGATCAAGAGTGAGTAAATAATGACAGTATTTTTATTTTTGGGTGAACTTTCCTTTTAATTTCTACTCAATTCAGATGCTGTCAGGTTAGTACAAAAACTGAAAATGCATTACAGGCCATATAAGATACAGTACATGCTTTACAACTCCTTGCTTGACAGCTGTTGTGATAATAATGTTTCTCTATTTCTTCAGCGGCAGTGTACGTTCTTGCGTGAGTACGTCACCTCAGTATTAGGGGAGTATGCTGCTGCTCTGCAGGCTGGTGTGAGGCACTGCAGTGAGAAAATTTGTAACTCCCAAGGACGCTGTGCTCGACGGGACCCTCACTCGGGTCACATGATCCCTCTATATGACTCCTATGAAGCTGACCATCTCAATGACATAAGATCAAATTTCAAGTGTGTGTGTTATGAAGGATGGAGTGGAGAGCAGTGCGAGAAAACAAGTACCTGAGAACAGAGGTGTCCGAAATGTGTGTTTCTGTTGTTTTTATTTCTCTTTTTATTATGAAACAAACTGGTAACACTACACAATAAGTTTCCATTTGTTAACAATAGTTAACATGAACTAACAATCAACAATACTTTTACAGCATTTATTAATCTTGGTTAATGATAATTTCAACATAGTAATACATTTTTAAAATCAGTTGTATATGTTAACATTATTTAATGCATTATGAACTAACATTAACAAAGATTAATAAATGCTGTAAAAATATATTTTTCATTGTTAGTTCATGATACCTAATGCATTAACTAATGTTAACAAATGGAAAGTGTTACCAGCACACTGACTAAAATTGTTTCTGATTCAACCAAGAATGACCAAATAAATGTTAAAAGTCCTGTAACCAGAATGCAAGCACTTTTTCATTTATAAATCATTTCACTCTTTATTTATTGTAAATATTCATTTTTCCCCCCTATATATAATGTCATTTCTCTGGCTCTTAATAATATACAGTCATTGTCAATATACAATCATTCAAGAGCTCACTGTAGTCCATTCAAGAGTTTTACAAAAAAAAAAAAAAAAAAAATCTACCTTGTTCCTGCTATGGGAACATTAACAAATTATAACATTTAAGAAAGGGTCATATGTATCACTCAGGTGTGTCCACAAAACTTTCACATTTCTGTTAATATTTTCCTCTTTAACTCTTTCTCTGATTAACTTCAGTCATTGTAGTTCAGCGCATGAGGGCAGCATATAAGCAGAATTTATCTTAAGAGTGTAGAGGCCATTTAATAGGAGTGGAATGGTAAGAGACCAGAAAACTAAAGATACTGATGAGATGTTCGATGCCTTATGTGCTGCTTTCTTTTAGAGTTACAAAAATGACACTTTTAAAACATATTATGAGAAATTTCAGCCATAAAAACCTTATTGTTCATTAAAAAAAAAAAGAGAGAAAAAAAAAACAGGCCAAGTAAATGTCTTGGAGCAAGACAATGCACTAGTGGATACTTTTGGAATAGCATAAGACAAGACAGAGAATCACACAAGTTGATCTGAATTTCTCCATCATGTTGGCAAAGTGTAGCAGAATTTTGTGTTAATTGTTATTTTCATGGTCGCTGCTTATTGCCCACTGCAGTCAGGTTGAAGTGCATCTTGTGTACCTCTTGTAAGAGTAGGGAGATTTCTTCAGCTGCTTCCTGTTTCTGTTTCACCATCTCCAAGAGTGTGTGAAGAGCACTGCTCTGCTGTACTGGAATGTTGGTAAGAGGAATTTGAAGAAATTACTAAATATATGTTTGAACAGAACCTTTAAAGGTGAAGTGATGCTAGTGGTGCAGAAACTACACACTTCAACTTTTAAAGGGATAGTTCACCCAAAAATGAAAATTCTCTCATCATTTACTCATCCTCATGCCATCCCAGATGTGTATGACTTACTTTCTTCTGCTGAACACAAAGATTTTTGAAGAATATTTCATCTTTGTATGACCTCACAATGCAAGTGAATGGGTACCAAAATTTTGAAGTTCCAAAATGCACATAAAGGAAACATAAAAGTAATCCATATGACTCCAGTGGTTAAATCTATATCTTCAGAAGTGATATAAGTGTGGGTGAGAAACAGATCAATATTTAAGTAATTTTTTACTATCAATCTCCACTTTCACATTCTTTTTCTTTTTTTTGGGGCGATTCACATTCTTTGTGCATATCGCCACCTACTGGGTAGGGAGGATAATTTATAGTAAAAAAGGACTTAAATATTGATCTGTTTCTCACCCACACTTATCATATAGCTTATAGATTTAACCACTGGAGTCTTATGTATTACTTTTATGCTGCCTTTGTTATTTTTGGAGCTTCATTCACTTGCATTGTATGAATCTACAGAGC
Source organism: Myxocyprinus asiaticus (assembly GCF_019703515.2). Taxonomy (NCBI): domain Eukaryota; kingdom Metazoa; phylum Chordata; class Actinopteri; order Cypriniformes; family Catostomidae; genus Myxocyprinus; species Myxocyprinus asiaticus. The sequence continues at coordinate 21,404,796 of NC_059367.1, forward strand.
TGAAATATTCTTCTAAAAATGTTCGTTTGAGTTCAGCAGAAGAAAGAAAGTCATACATATCTGGGATGGCATGAGGGTAAATGATGAGAAAATTCTAATTTTTGGGTGAACTATCCCTTTAAGTCTAGCCTTAAAACACATTAATTTCAGAATGATACAATGACTGGATAGAAAGAGGTATAAAAAACAGATTATCTCACCTAAAAAACTGAAGATAAGAATGAGAGTGAGGAGGGCTACAATAATAGCTGCACATGCTAAGAAATAGCGCCTCCTAGTGGAAGTGCAAATGTCATTCAGACTGCTCACACAGGGCCTTCTCTCGGGTTGTGCTGTTTGACAGTCAACTGACCTGTCTTGCATGTGAAGGATCCCATTGGTGGAGGGAGGAGGCGGGCGGGGTGGTATGACACCTGGAACTAAGGAGTATGTTTAAGTTGCCATGAAACCATTGAAGTCCTACAACCTATCTTCAAAAATGTGTGTTGGTGTGACACATATCAGTTATATAGCGCCCTGGACCGAGATCATTCGATGTTAGATCTTATTAAGTGTTGACGTGGATATAAACACTCTCTGACATGATAGGATACCTTTGTTGTACTGCTCAAAGTGTGTTCGGTGCAAATCATTGATGGAATCAACTGAATGGAGCTCAATCTCTGTCAGGTCTCTGTCACTGACACGAACGAACGCTGGAGGAGGAGGAGTGGACTTCATGATCACTCCAACCACTGAGAAACTGAGAAAGAACATACAGCTGATTTAATATTGTAGGTAGGAGATTATGACAACAGAACTGAAGAATAGAGCAGAAAATGGGTGAAAGGATATGCATTAACCGGACAGAAATTGTCACTAATTAGTTCTAAAAGGAACTTCTTCATGGGGTAAGAACTTTCAAAGGTTCTCCGAGAAACCCTCCCATGGGCTTCTAGACAACTAACAAATTTAACAACAGAACCTTAAAGGGAAAGTTCACCCAAAAATGAAAATTCTGCAATCATTCACTCACCCTCATGTTATTCCAAAACTGTGTGACTTTCTTTATACTGTGGAACTTTCACAATAGCACTTTTGGTGCACACACGGGTTTGTTTGACATCAAAGTTCAGTTCATTTGTATGAAGTGAACACGGTTTTCTGAACTTTGGTGCACACCTGCGAACCGCACCGCAGTTCGCATGAAAAGGTGGTCTTCGGTACTGTTCATGTGAACTCTGGTACGGTTTGCTGCTGATATGAACGCAATCATCCTAAATCGCAGAAGTGAACCGCTATTGATGATGTATAATCGTGTCTTTGCAGGTCGCAATTATTGCGGTACAATACATTTCTCATACCTGCTTGTCTCCATATAAATCGCCATCAGAGAACAGCTCACATTCTTTACATCTTTTGAGATGCATCCGTGGGCTCGCGGCAGACAAACACTAACGTTCTTCATGTTATAACACATTCAGTGCATCCGCGGCAAGACAAACACAAGTCTCGTTTTGTGCATGTAAAGTTTTGGTGGAACTTTTCAAAGAAACGAATAATTAAGCTGATGACTTCAAGATGTTACCTGGTTCCAGTGGTAAACATTTGCTGCTTGTACTCACGTTGATGATGCAATCGGACCACGGTTCGAATCCAAATAAAATGATGTGAACAGAGACCAGCGGGGACAGGGGAAGGAGGTAGAAAATGAACTCGGGTTCGGACCAAGCAATCCAACCAAGTGTGAAAGCACCCTCAGTCACCTTTCCCTTTTAATTTTTTGGAAAAAGATGCCATGAAAGTGAATGATGACTGAGAATGTCAATCTACTAAACATCTTATTTTAAGTTCCAAAGAATGGGTTAGGAACAACATAAGGGTGGGTAAATAATAGCAGATATTTCATTTTAAGGTGAACTAGCCCTTTAAAATTAAAGTAGAACTTTATGTAGCTTTGCATGGTGAGGCTACAGGGTTGTTGTTGTTGTTTGTCATGGCCAGTTTTCCAAGCATGAGCCAAGACTGAAAACAGCAGCAGCTTGCAAAGACTACAAACAGCAGTGGTGATATGTTACATGTTTCCATATTTGATAATGAATAAACAAGGACATTAATTCGTTTTATACTGTTCAGTAAGTGACTCATACAAACACATACTCTTTTGCAAGAAATGCTAAACCAAATTCTAAACCTAAAGGATTTACAGTTAATAGTCTTAGAAACAATAGCAGGTGATCTCAAGTATGTTAATAATCGAAAATGGAATCAATCAACTTTTTTGTTTGTTTGTTTTTTACTTATTCGCTAAAATATATATATATATATTTTTTAAGATTTATAATTTTTTTTAGTATTCACTTTAACATGGAAATCTGCCTGTCTGTTTAGACTTACCCTCAGGTTTTGTTTTCCTCAAACGCTGGTAGACGTCTCTTTGTGTTGCCGTGTTGTTGACTAGATCTAACCCCCTTACACCAGAGAAAAAGAGAGAAAAGATTTGATTTGGATAGTTTTTTCAGTATATAATGAAGTAGCTAACGATGGTCTTCACATGTCTGAAGCGAGCTGGCTCCTCTACCCACAAACAAACTCAAAATCCCCGCACCCAAAATAGCTACAGCCTCATGGAGGAGAAACACGGGTTATTTATAGATTTCGGGCCTAATAATCATTAGGTACCATGCGAACAGTGAATATTGTGATATCAAAATCAAAACTTTGAGTAAGAGGAGAAAAGGGCAAAATAATAGACGGCAGCAACTTGCATGCCACTTATAAATACTTCTATTTAAAATAATTACTGTATTTTACAAACTTAGTTACGTGATTTTCATGTAGCTTTGTCAGTAGAGTGCGGTGTATTCGTTTTTAATGCACCATACAGAAGGCTACAGTAGTTTTATTGAATGCTTAAATTGAGTTAGGGACCGTTCACACCGAACACGTATTTGCGTCCGTCTGTGTTGTTTCCCCATTGTTTCTCTATATGGAAACATGCAACGTCTTTGACCATTGAGCCGTGTCTCGTGCAGGAGCACCGGGGTTTAAGACGCCGTGTCACGTAAGCATTTCAACGGTTAAAAACGTGTTTCGAGAAAACTAATTTCGTTTTATTATTATTATTATTATTATTATTATTATTATTATTATTACTGCGTCTAGTCTAGCTTTTTATTTTATTTTTTTAGCGCAAGAATATATTCGGTTTGAACGGCCCCTCGTTGTCACAGAATTGTATGTGAGGAAATTTCTCAACAGCACGCGAACGTTGGGAATTCCAACTACATTTCCCAAGATTCTTTGAATTTACGCTCCTTGTTTTGCAGTGAAAGCAGAATTACGAGAGCCGAGTTCAAACGAGCTGACGGTTTACCGAGAGAACCTGCTGCCTTCCTGCTCTGGACTGCTTTTAACGGAGAGCTGGGTTAGAAATTGAACGAAAGACGGAATGCTTGCTCGGGTGTTTGCAAACGGACTCGGTAACCGAGTTTCGAAGGAAACCATGCGGACTGTCGGGCTGGGTGTTACGGGGCGGCAGGACAGGCACGCTTCTACAGAGGTATGCACGGATGTGGAATTAAAAACATCATAAAAGATGAAAACAATTTAAAATAGACCCAAATTGGTACAAAGACTCTGCAAAAACATGACAAATGACTAAACAGACATTTCCTCTATAGTTCTGTTTAGAAAGGGAAACTTGGTGCATTTCACTTTACAGCCTTTGCTCATTTCTTTAAAGATAATACTGGATTCATTTCAATTTTAGTGGTCTGTTATTGTGCTCAGCGTGTCGTTCATGCACGAGAATCACGGCATCTGTTGTGTTGTCCGCTCTGCTGCACTTGAGGACACTAATTAGAGCACGAGAGGGTCCATCCGGCTGACTGCTCACCTCTGTGCTTGACAGGACCGAATCAATGAAAAACACACGTTTGCCTCTTCCTTTCTTTGACAAACAGATCCTCTGTTTGTTTTAAATCGCTGAGTTGTCCAGTCACTACCTGGTAATCAGACTCTCTCACTGGTAGTCACTAAACTCTTAAAGGGATAGTTAACCCAAAAATGTAAATTCTCTCATAATTTGCTCACCATCATACCATCACAAATGTGCATGACTTTCTTTCTTCAGCAGAACACAAACGAAGATTTTTAGAAGAATATCTCAGCTCTGTAAGTCCATACAATGCAAGTGAATGGTGATCAAAACTCTGAAGCTCCAAAAAGCACAAAGCAAGAAAGTAATCCATATGACACCAGTGGTTTGTTGACACAATTGGTTTATGGTGAGAACAGACTGAAACATAACTCCTTTTTCACTGTACATTTTTCTATTGCAGTCTCTAGGCACGATCGTGATTTCAAGCTTGATTACACTTCCTAGTGCTTGACATGCAGAGCGCTAGATGAAGTAGGGATGTCCAAGAATGGTCGTTTAAAAACTGACTAGTCGATTAGTAATGTCAACTAGTACATTTTTTAATAATTAAGGTTTTCATTAATATTTAAGACTGTTAATATTGTAATTATTAAATAAAAAAATAGTATCACAAATACCATTACAATTAGTATAAATATGACATTTTCATAAATCTGAAGCTTAACTTCACGCTATTTGCTATTGAAATTGTGTGGTTTTGCTTATCCCTACTAGGAAGTGCAATCGAGTTTAAAATCATTGTCGGCAAGGAGACTGCTGATGTCAAAATTTATTGTGTAGAATAAGTTATAATTTGGTCTGTTCTCACACAAAATTTATAGTATCTCTTCAGAAGATGGATTAAAACACTGAAGTTTTATGGATTACTTTTATGATGCCATAATGTGCTTTTTGGAGTTTTAAAGTTTTGGTCACCATTCACTTGCATTGTATAACCTACAGAACTGAAATATTTAAAAATCTTTGTCCTGCAGAAGAAATAAAGTCATGCACATCTGGGATGGCATGAGGGTGAGTAAATGATGAGAGAATTTTTATTATTGGGTGAACTATCCCTTTAAAGATATCAGTGTCTGTGTGTGAAATCTCCAGTAATAAAGATAAGTGTCATTGCCATTAACATAAACATATGGGCACATTTTGCCCGTCTCTGTCCTCTCTTGGTAGATCAGATAGTAATGTTCTCTCATTCAGACTACTTAGTTGACTTTGGACTGGTTTCGTAAACTGTAAATAGCTAATGGTGCTGATTTAAATGAGGCTGCAGTGGGCGGGATCATAGGTAGGAACCAGTTCTGGAGGTCAGAGTACAGTGAACTAATTTAATAGCAAACTTGAAGGATCTGATTAAATGTGGATCTAATTATTAAACCCATGCTGTATTAGATAGGCAATCATGACACTGAAAGCTTTTAATACACGATATTAATAAAGTGTGTATTTTATATATTTTATAGAGCTTCCTAAAATAAGAGGTTTTTGTTTTGCTGTCTCTCTGTAACCAGGTGGCACTGAAAAAGACCCCACTATATGACTTCCACAGAGCTCATGGTGGTAAGATGGTGGAGTTTGCAGGGTGGAGTATGCCTGTGCAGTACAAAGACAGTCACATTAACTCCCATATGCACACACGCCAGCACTGCTCCATCTTCGATGTCAGTCACATGCTGCAGGTCAGTGTGTGTGTGTGTGCTTAAAGACATTTAAGTGAAGCATCTAGGTATGCATCTTGTAGCTCAACTTATGTGTATTTATTTTGGTCCAATACTGACTGAAAATTAAGTGAAAAGTAAGAGATTACAGATATATATTCATGATTTTATATATTTCTGTGTATTTATGAACACTGATAAAAATATATTTAAGTGACACTTTTGCCTAATGATTGACTATACAGTAGGGCTGCAACTAATGATTATTTTGATAATCGATTAATCTTACGATTATAAGAATGATTATCCGACTATTCGGCGATTATTGCACCAATTAATCATTAGCTCTTAACTGATTATTCAGCTTGTGCCCCGACTTGAAAGGTTGTATTAAACTTACTTAAAATAAAGAGGACAAAATCATCTTTTAAAAATACCTCTAAATGACATTCACTGATTTAAAGGGAAAAAAATACTTTAAGTTTAATTTAGTAAAGAAATTCACTGCAAAAAATCCTATTGTTATCAAGTGTTTTTGTCTTGTTTTTCTTTTAAAATTGTCTAAAAATCCATGAAACAAGATACATTTACTTGAGAAGCAACATATAAGATATTCAGACTTGCTTTAAGATAATGTATCTTAAATATAAGTGTATTTTGTATGTGTATTTTTTCACTTGGTTGTACTTCTGCGAGTGCAGTAAAGACAAGATATACTCATATTCAAGATCTATTCTCTAAAAGCAAGTCTAATATCTTATATGCTGCTTCTCAGGTGAATGCATTTTTTTTTTTTCTTTTTTTTTTTTAAAGATTATTAGATATTTTAAAATATTTATATTTTTAATATTATATTCAATATTCTCAGATAAAATGTTTTCTTCTGCAGTATAACGTATATAGAAAATGTATGCTGTTTTAAAGGAATTTTAGATATTTATATTGGAAAACAAGCCAAAACAAAAACAAATCTAAAACTTATTTTGTTGCACTGTATAATGGGGTGAAGACTACCCTCTCACCTTTTTGTTCACTTCAGTCCATGTTTAACTCACAAAAAAACAAACTCTCTCTTGTTAAAAAAGCTGCGTATTGCCAATTTTCTTCACAATAAGAAACACACAGTGACACATATATTATGATTCAATAAGTCACGAGCCATCACGTTATAATCTAGCTGCATTAAGCGTGCGCTCTAGGGATGAGAATCCCTGTGACAGAGTGTGTATCAACCGGGTGGAGTTTCAGTCTCTCCCCCTTAGATCGGGACACTCGTGCAACTCATAGAAGAGGCGCTGACCGCACAGAGAAATGACAGTTTCGGAGTTTGTAGTTATTTACATGACCTGCTTAATTATTATTTGAACTTTAGTAAAGCTGTAACACATTAAATATAACTGCATTAAAGATGTACCGGGATGTTTCCTTTAAAGAGCTCTGGCTCCACTTACTCCACAACGAGAGTGCTTCTGTATTTAATTATTTGTTATTTTTGTATAATTCCCTCATACTTTGTGATCTACATCACCTGAGGCTGTTTGGAAGATTTGGAGTGCATCTGGACTGTGAGATGTTTTCTTCCTCCCCTCAGTCAGTCGCTACCTGCAGTGCTGCATGTTACGTTAAATGAGATCAAACGACTATTCGGCAACGAAATTTTTTGTCGACAATTTTTTATTGTTGTCGATAACGTCGACTTATTGTTTCAGCCCTACTATACAGTATATTCAATATTATTAGGCTCTAGTGTGAAGTGTTTCTGATGTCTATTTGTGTGTTTTTAATATTGGTTGTTTTCCTTCAGACTAAAGTACATGGCAAAAACAGAGTGAAGTTCATGGAGTCTCTGACTGTTGGAGACATTGCTGAACTAAAAGACAACCAGGTAAGAAACACACACAATTCTCTGCTAATGTTTCCTGTGCTTATATGTCAGCTGAACTGTCAACTGAAAAATCTCAACTGAAATATAAGGTAATTATCATTTTGAATATAGATTTAATTTATATTTCATTTCCAATTATTATTTAGTTTAGTTATTTTGCAAACTGTGTTTGTCAGTTTAAATTTTTCAGTGAATTATAGTTTGTTTTATTTTAGTTTGTATTTTATTTCTATTTCTATTATCACAGATGAGTAAATAACACATGAATGTTTAAAGCACTGCATCAACATCTGTTGGCCTATCAGGTGAGATGATTGAGATGACTTTCCTGGCCTGGTCTGCCACCAGAGCTTGAAGGCATCTCACTAGCTGGGCTTCCATACATATTTGTATGCACATTTTGGGATATGGCATAAAAATGCTGGATGGAAACACTAAAATGCGAATAATAGCTCCAAAATGTGCATAAAAAACATATACGCTCGCTTGAGGTGGATCATTTTTTTATTCTATAAAAAATACATACACACAAACTACGATGGAAACCGATTTACTGAATATATTCCTATAGAATTTATATAGGAATGTGTATGCTCATCAAAAAAGTTGTTTACTGAAGTAATATTATTGTTTACTCAGAAGACTGAGCTCCATGGAAATTATAATTTGAAAGATGATTGAAAGATTTGGTTGTCACGACTAGCTTGATCAATATATTGATAACGTATCAATCTAATAATCAATGGATGTTGTTATCGATAACTGTAGTACTGAATTAAAATTGCACGAGGGCGCTATGCGCATGATCTTCTGGCTCAGAAATGCTGCCCAGCTTAGATGGGAGATTTTCAAGATACAAAAAATAATAAATATAATAATGTACGCTTGTTCAATGTGACAAAGTTTTTTCTGCGACAGCTCCAGCACTCTCTTTGACACAATGGTCTATACATCAGCGTCTGAATTTACTCACTCATTTCGTTCAGTCCTTGTTGATATTGTGTACTGACTGCCATCCACTATATAGGAAATTGTGAATGAGTGAACGATTTCGAAAACACCATATTTTGCACCAATTTCCCTTAGAATAACAATTTTGTTCCCTACGGTCATTCATGTCTTTGTGCACGCTTTGCAGGTGCACTTTTAAGTTTGTTGGGTTTTTCCTTACAGATAAGCAGTAGCATTTAGAATTATCAGTAAGTGCACAATATTTGAAGAACACTCAAACACTCAACTTAGTTGAGTCCGAGTCAAGTCTGAGTCTTTAAACAATCGAGTCTTGAGTTGAGTCCGAGTCCAAAAGGGACCGAGTCCATAACAGGCAGAGTCCGAGTCGAGTCTGAATGAATCTGTTCATGAATCTGAATTAAAATTGTAACTGTAAACTAAACATCAATATTTTAAACTTCACAATTAAGAAAAAGAGTTTGTCAAAATAAATGTAACAAAAACACCTCTGTTGCATTTCCTATATACATTTTATGATTAGCATCCTGCTGAACAGACTTCAAAGTGGTTTCAGAATGAAAGCATATGCTTTAGGTGTATGAAGAGAAAACTGTCCTTCAACACACTTCTTATTGTGTTCTGTTGACTTTTCAATTATTTGTTGCTTTTTCCCCTCCCCTCAAACAGACTAAAGAAAGTGAAAGCTGCATTAGTCATTACAACCAAGGTTATTATGTTTCGAATTTAAATTTTGTTTTTATTTCTACTTCATTTTCAATTTGTCAATTCAATTTAATTTAGTTTTATATAAAATGATTCATATCTAAAGAAATAATAGTCAATACTGAGATTTTTTTCTGAATCTTTTTGGGAAAATACAGTACATACAAATGAGTCAACACAGTAGTAATTAGCACTCGCTGAGAAGTTATGTCTCATGATTTGACTGCAAATGCTACATCCAAAAACACTGGAAAAGCCCACTGATAATATTATGGCCATGTCATCACGGACACGATTTTCTAGTTAATTTGCGGGAAACCACACAATGCAGGGCAGTTCTGCATGATGCTCGTGTACCTAAATCCCTGATGTTTCTGTGTGCGTCTCGCAGCTGCTGCCGCAGAAGATAAACAATAATAATAATTGATATTTGCTTGGTGCAATCAGTCTGAAATCTTTACAGTGCATCAGGAAAGTATTTACAGTGCTTCACTTTTTCCACATTTTGTTATGTTACAGCCTTATTTCAAAATGGATTAAATTCATTATTTTCCTCAAAATTCTACAAACAATTCCCCAAATTGACAACGTGAAAGTTTTTTTGAAATCTTTGCAAATTTATTAAAAATAAAAAATGAAAGAAATCACATGTACATAAGTATTCACAGCCTTTGCCATGACACTCAAAATTGAGCTCAGGTGCATCCTGTTTCCACTGATCATCCTTGAGATGTTTCTACAACTTCATTGGAGTCCACCTGTGGTAAATTCAGTTGATTGGACATGATTTGGAAAGGCACACACCTGTCTATATAAGGTCTCACAGTTAACAGTGCATGTCAGAGCACAAAAAAAGTCATGAAGTCCAAGGAATTGTCTGTAGACCTCCGAGACAGGATTGTATCGAGGCATAGATCTGGGGAAGGGTACAGAAAAATTTCTGCAGCATTGAAGGTCCCAATGAGCACAGTGGCCTCCATCATCCGTAAATGGAAGAAGTTTGGAACCACCAGGACTCTTCCTAGAGCTGGCCGCCCGGCCAAACTGAGCGATCAGGGGAGAAGGGCCTTAGTCAGTGAGGTGACCAAGAACCCGATGGTCACTCTGACAGAGCTCCAGCATTTCTCTCTGGAGAGAGGAGAACCTTCCAGAAGAACAACCATCTCTGCAGCCTGTATGGTAGAGTCAGGCCTGTATGGTAGAATGGCCAGACGGAAGCCGCCACTCAGTAAAATGCACATGTCAGCCCGCCTGGAGTTTGCCAAAAGGCACCTGAAGGACTCTCAGACCATGAGAAACCAAGATTGAACTCTTTGGCCTGAATGGCAAGCATCATGTCTGGAGGAAACCAGGCACCACTAATCACCTGGCCAATACCATCACTACAGTGAAGCATGGTGGTGGCAGCATCATGCTGTGGGATGTTTTTCAGTGGCAGGAACTGGGAGACTAGTCAGGATTGAGGGAAAGATGAATGCAGCAATGTACAGAGACATCCTTGATGAAAACCTGCTCCAGAGCGCTCTGGACCTCAGACTGGGGCGAAGGTTCATCTTCCAACAGGACAACGACCCTAAGCACACAGCCAAGATAACAAAGGAGTGGCTACGGGACAACTCTGTGAATGTCCTTGAGTGGCCCAGCCAGAGCCCAGACTTGAACCCGATTGAACATCTCTGGAGAGATCTGAAAATGGCTGTCCACCGACACTCCCCATCCAACCTGATGGAGCTTGAGAGGTCCTGCAAAGAAGAATGGGAGAAACTGCCCAAAAATAGGTGTGCCAAGCTTGTAGCATCATGCTCAAAAAGACTTGAGGCTGTAATTGGTGCCAAAGGTGCTTCAACAAAGTATTGAGCAAAGGCTGTGAATACTTATGTACATGTGATTTTTTTTTCTTTCTTTTTTTCTTTTTTTTTTTTTTCTCATTTTTTATTTTTAATAATTTTGCAAAGATTTCAAACAAACTTCTTTCACGTTGTCATTATGGGGTATTGTTTGTAGAATTTTGAGGAAAATTATGAATTTAATCCAGTTTGGAATAAGGCTGTGATACAACAAAATGTGGAAAAAGTGAAGCGCTGTGAATACTTTCCGGATGCACTGTAAATACCAACCAAAGAAAATTTAATTGAGCTCTTCTTTAATCGCAAAAACATGGAGAATAATAATTTGGTGTCATAAATTTAACAGAATTGTCCTTCAAAAGTGTCAATATAAGCTAAAAAAAAAGACATGCATAAGTTACCTGGTGATTTAAAATAAAAATTAAATTAAATAAACATTTAAAATAAAAATGTCATAACCAACTAAATTCAACTCGTAACATGAAGTTTAGCTTCGAGTAATCAAGTAATACGAATAAAATATTTATTTTATAGTCTATAATTATAAACAAAACATTTCACTTCCCAAAATATCCTAATATTTTATTGTGCATGGTTGAATGTTGTGAATGGTGGACAAATGCTGTAAAAGAATGTATTTGAAGCAGCTCGTCAATGCTTTGAAAATAGTCAATCAATAATAAATAGGTGCTGTTTATCTGTTTAGAGTTGCTCTCTGCTTTAGCAATAACACTTTTTTTTTTCTCCGACTATTTCAAAAGTTACACAGTTAATTCATCAAGCTTTTATGGACCAGTTCAAGCTGACAGCACTGCGTGGACCACAAGAGACTATAGAAGCCTACATGTGTAGATACATTACACCTAAAAAGACTTAATATCCAATATTAACACTTTTTATGTATTTTTATTTCGATATATGCTGTTTTTAGTAAATGTGAGAGACATGATGTGGGTGACTTCACTCAATGAAGTTCTTGATTTTAAGTTTTTAACCATGATGTAACTGCAATGCGAACACCGTCTTGCCTGCGCAAACGGCACACACAATTTTACCAGTTGTCGGGTCCTGTGTCATGTGAAACTGCCTTGTTTATTTTCTGTTACATTGGATACATACCCGTCTTTATGTTTTCGTTGTGCCAGCCACCTCGGTGGTTGATGTTATACAGTAGTCTCTGTAGCAGTTTTGTTAAGTTTTGAGCAGCAGAAATAGAAATAAACCTTGCGTAAATTGTCATGTAAACATTTCGCTCAATGCTAAGCTGAAATGCTATTTCTAGCCATCTTACATGCACCTGTTACCAGGTACGATCATATAGATTTTTATAAAGAAAAACGTTAATCATAATTTTTTTTCTCTATAACACCTTTGATATTAGGGCAAAAATCTTAATAAAATATCTAAAAATCCTTAAAACAAGATAAATGTGCTTTATCTTGTTTTAGAAACAACACTGCATAAGATATTTAGGTTTTTCAGAGAATGTATTTTTAACATGTGTATTTTGTCTTACTGGCAGATTTTTTTGTAGTCAGAAAAAGTGAAAAAAATCTACCAGTGCTGAAGAAGTAATCCAAAGTATTTAGATTATGTTATTGACCTTGAGTAATCTGATGGAATACGTTACAAATGACATTTTACAGCATGTATTCTGTAATCTGTAGTGGAATACATTTGAAAAGTAACCCTCCCAGACCTGTATATAGATGATCTTAATGCTAATAGACATGGACTAAAAGCAGCAAAACTAAATTTTGATTTCATGGAATCTTTAATTAGTTCTGAAGCAATGCAGGACCATTTCAGTTTAGTTTTAATGGAAAATGTCAAGGTTATTTTTTGTCATTTAATTTAAGTTTTAGTTTCAGTTAACCATAATAACCTTGGAAAGGTTATTTTCAGTCCAAATAAATTTTAGTAATATTTTCTCTTTTTTCTTTTTTTTTTCCTAGGGCACTCTTTCCCTCTTCACAAACACTAAAGGGGGAATCATGGATGATCTGATTGTGACTAAAACAAATCAAGGATACCTGTATGTTGTTTCCAATGCTGGCTGTGCAGACAAAGATTTTGCTCATATGCAAGTGAGTAACAGCTCTATATTAACAATTAAACCTTACATGCTCAGTTTTTAAAATAGCTTATTACACTGCTCTGTGGACTACTACATTCTGGTTGGGCGATCATGGCATTCTGCAGTCAACTATTTTCATATCTAATAACCACTAAACAGCATGGCCATCCTAATCACCCTGCCAGGGTTATTTTTCTGACTGTATATTATCCCTTAATAAAAATAAATCTGCATGTCTACGCAAGCTATGCCATCCATTAATAAGACACAAATAACAGGATTAACGATGAAAGAATTTGAAAATGTGAGTTATTTAGCCACAGTTTTATATGTAGTGGAGATTTGTAATTGGCTTCTCTAATTCTAGAAGTATATCAGTAATCCAAGAGCTCTATCTGTCAAAGAAGTGACTCCAGAAACAGTTAACCTAAAGACCAGTAGGGGGTGTTCAAATTCCTTTACATACTTGAATTTCTAAGTTTACTAAAAATATATTCTGCTATGAGAATCTAATGCTTTAATCTAGGTAGTTTATTTATATTTAGGTAGTAATATACATTGCAGCATATTTATATGTTGACATTTGTATCTGCTCAAAAGTTTGTCGGTTTGTGTTTTTGTTTTTAGGACAGACTGCAGGAGCTTAAGTCAGCAGGTCATGATGTAGATTTGGAGTTAATGGAAGAAAGTTTGATAGCCCTGCAGGGTAGGTTTAGGCATGATTTACATGTTTGTTTTGTATGTATTCTGAAAACACATGGTTCTGTGATGTACTTACATGCACTGAAAACCCTAATAAATGCATTGCACTCATTTGAGTAAACTCGTCCCCTCAATTCCATTGAGTAATGGGGTCTCCCAAAACTTGAGTATTTAAGTTCAATTAACTTGGTTTTCAAGTAGAATGAACTTAACTATTTATGTTGAGTTAACTACATGCAAGTAGACTTAACTCAGATTTGAATTTAAATGTTGTTTCTACTGTTGTACATTTGCATTGAATTGATTCAATTTTAGATTAAACAACAGCACAGCTCAAATAAAGATAACTGATTCTAGGTCAGTTATTAAATAATTCTTTACAGAAATGCATATATGCAATTCAGCTGCACATGCACATGTGACCAGGGTCCAACTTGACCATAGAGACACAGATCACCCTAATGCTGACATTACACCAAACAACTGTTTGCAACAAAGCATAAATAATACAACAAAAGAGCTAAAACATCTATGAATTCTTAATAACAATTATTTAAATTCCCCAATCTGTTCCCTCTGACCAAGGAAACATAATTCAAGCAGCAAGGGATTGTGGGTATTCCCCGTAGCCTCAATTTTGTACTCAATAGTTTGAATTATTAACACTTCAAATCTTAAGTCTATGGATTTTTAAGAAAAATAAGTTCAATGAACTTAAATATTTGAGTTGTGAGTCCAAAATTTGACATTTCAAGTAATACTTAAGACAACTTGATTTTTACAGTAATGACAACTTTAGGGTTTACAGTGTGGTAACACTGGCCACATTTCTGCTTTATATTGCTTGTGCATTGGTGTGGATTTGTGCGTATGTAATGCAATGTACACATTTTTATTAGTTTATATGTTCTAAGTGCATAGTGTTTACTCACATATATGCAGGTCCATCAATGGCACGGGTTTTGCAGAAGGGTGTGTGTGATGACCTCAGTAAGTTGACCTTTATGACCAGTGTTTTGACACCAGTATTTGGCATACAGGGCTGCAGGGTCACACGCTGTGGATATACAGGGGAGGATGGAGTTGAGGTGTGTATGTGTGATTTTGATGTTAATGCGTGATATCTACCTGTAGCCCAAAATTTTGATTGCCTTTGTTTCTTGACTGTACTCTAAATGAAAATTCTGTCTTCATTTATGTTGTTTTTAAACACATTACTTTTTTGTTTTTCACGGAATAGAGCTGTTCATTCGTGACGTCAATTTGTAGGTGAACCTGGAAGGCTAATTCGCCATGGGTTTCCTCTGGAATTTCCTATGAGTTTTTATAATGGCAGTTTTTGATTTATGAGTAAAATAAGGTCTGTGGTAAACATTACTTGAAGATACATGGATGTTTTGCTCTACAATATAAATTACACACTTTCATACTTCAAACATCACAAATCCATAGAAAATTTCAGAGGGAATCCGTTCCTTGAAAATGCTAATTCTCTTCAGGGTTTTTGGACAAAACATGAACAGCTCTATACAAAAGAAGATGTTGCTGATACCTCTCTCTTTCAGATCTCAGTACCGAGTGGAGATGTTGTCTCACTGACTGAAAAGCTGTTAGCCGATAGTGAGGTGAAACTTTCTGGCCTTGGTGCCAGGGACAGTCTCAGGCTGGAGGCGGGACTTTGTCTCTATGGCAACGACATTGATGAGACCACCACACCTGTGGAAGCAAGTCTAGTGTGGACTATAGGTGCATCAATACTACTTTTCTCTGCACATGTACACCTATGTTTTCACTGATGTTTTAAACCTTTCATTGAGTGTTAATCCATTAGTGTGTGTGTGTGTGTGTGTGTGTGTGTGTGTGTGTGTGTGTGTGTGTGTGTGTGTGTGTGTGTGTGTGTGTGTGTGTATGTTAAGGTAAGCGTCGTCGGCAGACACGAGACTTCCCAGGTGCTGACATTATTGTTCCACAAATAAAGGCAAAGACTCAGAGGAAAAGAGTGGGACTGATCTCCACTGGTCCACCTGTCAGACAACACACACCCATACTGTCACCTGAGGGCAGGGTTATAGGTAAAAAAAACGCTCTTGTGATGAGGAGAGATTAAAGACATAGTTAAATCAAAATTCTGCCATTGTTTACTCAACCTCATGTCATTCAGAGTCTGTATGACTTTCTCTCTTCTGTGGGTCACAAAATGAGCTATCATGCAAAATGTCCTTGCTGCTCTTTTACAAACAATGAGCCTCATTCATGAAACTTTCGTAAAGACTATATATGAGTAACAGTATTGAAATTTTTATGAATGAAGTGCATTCACTTCGTACAGTTGATTTCACAATCACAGTAGCGTATTAAAGAAAGTAAGGACTTAATGTCATTGCATGTTTTTGCTGTCATTTGAGGCTCTTTTGTAAATCATACAGTTCAAGAAGTCAATAAAACTGGTTGAGATGAGTGTAAAAAAATGTCAGTTCACTCAGGGATGAAGATGTCCACCACCATTAACCTTCTCTGGTTCAGTTCGCAGCGCATCACCATCATCATTTATGAAACTTCTCGGGTAAATCATGATGGTAACAGAGATATACTTGCAACTGGAAGAATCTTCAGAGAAATTATTAGAACGCCATAAGAAGATCTTTGACCGAAAAGCTGTAAGATATTACAGATATTAACCATTGTATTGTGTACGCACCTGCCCGCAATGTGTTTATTTATTGGTTAACCAGCATTAGCATTGACCATACATTATCAACTGAACACGATTTACCAATGCCTAGCTCATATAAAAAAATAAATGTCCAACCAGTCACGTTAGAGTGCATTCATTTTTTTGAGAAAATCAAATGCAAACTGCGTCTTTCCATTAACTTTTATCCCATGTCAAGCACTTCTGCTGGAAAAATAAGCAGAATAGGTAAAAACTGTTCTTTTAAAAAATAAATGCAAGCAGCAAAGAAATGTTTTTAAAAAAAGTAGTCTATGGTTTAAAAAGAAAACGAAGTTTGTTTTTTAAGGTTAATTTCACTAATTTAATTACGGTGGCAAGAAAAGGTATGTGAACCCTTTGGAATAAGCTGGTTTTCTGCATTAATTGGTCATAAAATTGGATCTCATCTTCATCAAAGTCATAAGTATAGACAAACATGATGGTGCTTAAGCTAGCAACACAAACATTTTTAACTATTCATCTCTTTATTGAACACATCCCATTAAACATTCACAGTGCTGTGGATTTAATAACTGGTTGATCCTCCTTTGGCAGCAGTAACCTCAAACAAGCATTTCCGGTAGCTGCAGATTAGACCTGCACAATGTTCAGAAGGAATTTTAGACCATTCTTTCTTACAGAACTGCTTCAGCTTAGCCATATTCTTAGGATGTCTGTCATGAATGACTCTCTTGAGGTCATTCCACAGCATCTCTATTGGGTTAAGTTCTAGGCTCTGACTGGTGTGTCTGACCTGACGAAGACCCAATTTGGGTTGAAACGTTGTCAATAAACGGGAACGTTTAGCAGTGTGCCAGCGTCTCTACTCATTCTTAGGCTCTGACTGGGCCACTCCAAAAAATTGATTTTTTTTTTTAAGCCAATTTGTAGTGGATTTACTTCAGTGTTTAGGGTCATTGTCTTTCTGCATCACCCAACTTCTACTGAGCTTCATTTTAATTTTTCCCTTGATGATGGCAAGCGGTCCAGGCCCCGAAGCAGCAAAGCTGCTCCAAACCATGATGCTCCCTCCACCATTGGTATGATGTTTTCATGTTGGTTTGCGGTGCCCATTTAACGCCTGCATGTTCTTTCCATACAATTCAACCTTAGTTTTACCAGTCCACAAAACATTTTCCAAGTAGCATTGCGGAGTGTCAAGGTGGTCTTTGGCAAACTTCAGGCGCACAGCAAGGTTTTTTTTGGAAACCAGTGGCCTCTTTCATCCATATAGTAGACAGGGGTGGTAGTCAGCATCAATGCTCGCTGAGCTACCCAGGCCTCCCATGAACAGTGATGTTAAGCATTTCCTTTGAGTCATCTTGGCTGGACGGTCACTTCTAGGGAGAGTTGCCACAATACTAAATCGTCTCCATTTATAGACCAATTTGTCAATCTGTGGATAGATGAATATCTAAGCTCTTCGAGATAACTTTGTAACCATTTCCAGCTTTATGCAAAGCAACAATTCTTGATCGTAGGTCTTCTGAGATCTTTTTTTTTTTTTTTTTTTTTTTTTGTGAGGCCTGGTCCATGTCAAGTCAAAAGTAGCTCAAACCCACATCTCCAATCTTGTTTCATTAATAGTATGCCAGATTTTCCAATTCCTGACTCTAATTAACTTTTGTTGATGTCATTAGCCTAGGGGTTCACATACTTTTTACAAACTACACTGAATGCTTGAATGATATATTCAATATGTACAAGAGCAACACAATAATTTGTGTGTTATAAGTTAAAACAGATTGTGTTTGCTCATTACTGTAAGATGAAGATCAAACCAGATTTTAAGATCAGTTTATACATACAGGTAATTCCAAAGGGTTCACATACTTTTTTCTTGCCACTGTATTATATTTTTATTTACTTATTTAATTTAACTTCTATCAAAATGTTGTCAAGGCAGTTTGCCTGAAAGAACACAACATGTTCGGATGTCTTACACAGGATTTAGATGGGAGCAGGTGTCAATTTTGTTCGCACCAACTAACATTTTGTAAATACGAAAACTTTAATAAATCCAGTTAACGTCAGAACGCCTTTACAAGCGATTTACACAAAACTTAATTCTGCTCATGTTTCATGAATGAGGCCCGCTAAACATAAATGAAGACAGCTTTCAGGTTTTAAAAATGACAACAAAAGTGCCTGGAGTATTACACAAGTGGTCCATACAACTCATGAACTATATTCTAAGTCTTCTGAAGTCATACAATCTATTTGTGTGAGGTTCAGACCGAAATTTAAATTGTTAGTCGCTGAAAATGTTCCCCTTCCACTATAGCTCTGAAATATCATTTGCGTTTGTGTACAATTGCAATCAAAATGATTCAACCCTCCCCAAGACAGTAAGGATTTACAAAGGTAAGCTTTTCTGATGACCCAGAATGTTTAAAGATTACATCTATATCAGGTGACTTATTCAAAGTCATAGTGTGAATAAATAACCTAATATTTCTAAATAGCAGGATTTTTTAAAAATACAGCCATGTCATAATTATTCAACCACTATTGCATGTAGCTGTTTCTCAAATATGTAAGGCTACACAAGTAATTGTTTTAAAACAAAATAAAGCCATCACTCTACAGTGGCACTTATTTAAATTTAGTGTCGTCAGCAAAAATGTATTTCTGTGCAAAAAATGCAATTTAAAAATAAGATGTCACAAAAGCTAATAGAGGAGATTATTTCATTACCTAAAAAAAGGCCATGGCTAAACGTACATTTCCAAGGCATTTCAATTTCCAATAGACAAAGTTGGCAGCACCATTGATACATTTTTAAATATGGTACAACAGCAATCTTCTTGGGGTGTGGAAGAAAGAAAATCTTCACCAAGGGAAATGTTGACTTGAATATTCAAGAAGTAATTTGGAAAGACCTGTGGAGTTCTGGAAGAAGCTTTTATGGACATATGACACTAAACTGAAAATGAGTTTTAGACCCATGGGTCAGCAGTACGTCTGGAGTAAGATGACAAGATGATGACAAGAACGACACCATCCCCACAGTCAAGCATGGAGGTGTGTCAGTTCTGTTATGGGGGTGTTTTGCGGCTGCAGGAAATGGCTATCCTGACTATGTGACTGTCGCCATGGATTCTTTCAAGTATCAGGCCATTTTGTCACAAATGTGATGCCTTCAGTGTGTAAATTGAAGTTCTGTGATCACTGGACTTTCCAGCAAGACAATAACACCAAGGATACATCCAAGTTGTCCAAAATCTAGTTCAGGGATGGGTTGTGGAATGTCCATGAATGGCCCTTTCAGTCCATCATTAAAATCCCATTGAAAATCTTTGTTGGGATTTCAAGGAAGCAGTGGCAGCACAGAAACCAAAGAATGTCAATGAGCTGGAAGCTTTTGCTCATGAAAAATAAAAATAGAGAGGTGTCCGAAGCCTGAGAACACTTACCTGAAACATTTGATGTTATTAAGGGTAAAGGATGCTCCACAAATGATTGACCTTCGGGGTTGAATATTTTTGACATGACATTTGTGGAGAGAATTAGTTATTTTTTTTATTTTAAAATTTGGGTAAACTGAACTCTTTGTTCTCAAAATCACTCAAATGTGTATTAAAAACTTACTTTGACTGACTTAAACAGTTGACTGAGGTTTTAGTTGATGTGTTTTAATTCACATCACCAGAACATATTGCTGGTCAGGAGGGTTGAATAATTTTGATTGCAACTGTATATGTCTTTTGACCAATTGTCACCTAAATCACATGGGTTTGGAATGACATAAGGCCGAGTAAATGACATAGTTTTTATTTTGGGGTGAATTGTTTCTTTAATTCAGTACCCCCTTAATCATCTTTGAACTGGTAGCTCGGCTGTCATCATAACTCTCAGTCCTTTTAGCATTTGCATATCTAGGCACTACGCCTTAATTTTTTTTTCCCTGAAAACACACCCTCTTTATTTCAGGTGAGGTCACCAGTGGATGCCCCTCCCCTTGCCTAAAACAGAACATTGCGATGGGCTATGTGGAAGCTGGCTTCAGTAAAGTGGGCACACCAATCCAGGTGGAAGTAAGGAAAAAAGCAGTGCCAGCTGTGATCAGCAAAATGCCATTTGTGCTCACCAAGTACTACATGGGCCAGTAGACACACTGATCATAGACTGATAAAAACCATCTGTGTTTGTGAGAAGGTCAGTTATAGACCTATTTGGCAGTATTCATAAGCGAACGTCCCAGCCACTGGATTCCCAGACCAAAATTAGAGATTGTGACACTCTTCAACATTAAACATTCCATAATGCAGAAACAAATGCACACTTTAAAAAGTTACAATCTGTGTAATAGAAAGTAAATTATATTCCATAAATATTTTACATTCTGTAACACTTTTATAACAGTATGGCCATTGCACTAGAGATTCAGCTCAAATGTATTTTCAGGATATGGAATTTGACCACTTGATGTTTGTGTGTGTTGGTTTTTGCTCATAAACAGAGCACCAGCACCTCTGTTTGCTGGAGTGTGGGAAGGTGACATCTGTTTTCAAGGCTACCGAGTAAGTTTCTTGCAATAACTGTAAAGGGCACACAGTACATCACACACCTGATTCATAATATGCCATAGTCCTAATATAGTATCAGTGCTCTTTGATGGGAACTGAAAAGATGATTAACCAAACTAATCTGAGGAGATATTTGTTTTTTGTTTTGTTTAGAAAAGTGCCTAATTTATGAAGAGTAGTATAATTAATTTTAATGTCATAATCGTTATCTCATCACTGTCAAGTCTGTCTGAAAGAACATTTCCATTTATGTTTATTTTTGGTACATAGATAATTTTCTTTTATATGCCTTTATAAATCTACCTGATTGGTAGTTTTCCAAAATAAGTAAAACGATCATTTTGTGTCAAGTCACAAAACAATTTGGTACTATTAGTATTTAATTGCCAAAAGTGTATTGTCATTATTGTGTAATAAATTCAGAATTATGGTTAATATTTGCAGTCTGTGAATTTTTGCTGTTGTTAAGGGGTGTTTGTGAAACATGTGCCGACTCGTATTGCGAAGAATTGAATTGAATCCCTGTAGGAAGTTGGAAAATCCTACTTGAATGGAACGCAGCATTAAGACGAGCACGTGTACGAACGTCCCACGTAATGAAGAATTATCAACAGTTTATAGACCTTCGAAATTCCGGTATGCTGTTAAATTTATCTTTTTAAATAATTTTCATCGTTTTCAAATCGGAAAAGTTGTAGAAAGCTTTAAACAATTTTGCACAATGTGCAATCCAACATTTCTAAACAGCTGATTTTTGCGGTGTAATTGTGGGAGTTGTAGTTCTCAATCCTCGCCTGCTCGCAGCGGCTATCACTCTGGATCCCTACAAAGAACTACATTACCCAGAAAAGTCCTTACGCTGAGAGACAGTAAGGGAGATCGTGCCGGGTGAGCGAGCTGTTACCGAGGGAAGATGGTGGAATCTGTAGCAGCAACGTGCACGAAACTCCTTCCCAAACATTTCCAAAAACCGTTTCCATCACAACCTGGCATTAGATATCGGTTACCTGGGGACAATCATAGATAATAATTACTAAAACTAAGAAAGAATCATTCGCTCTTTGATTCGGGTGGGACTCCTGTGTTGTGATAGTCTGGGAGAGATTTCTCGGCTGGGATTGTTGACAAACAGTTTACTGCGTACATACTATTTTTTATTAATAATATCATTTATTCATAACCCGCCTCTTTTGGGCTTCGGTATTTTGGTGCTGCAGGCGAGGCTGTACCGACTGTCAACATGCCACGGAGTAAAAAGGGGAAACGCGGCGGTACCGGTTCAAGTAAGGGTGAGTTTAACCTTTCATTCTGTACGTTCATGCACTGTAAACAGGCGATCAATGTGCTATAACAACGCTTATTACAATGCATGGACAGTTCGGCTATACTGGTGTATAATTACATTATTTTTAATAAATATTTATAAATTGTTCACGTGTATGATTTCTGAGCCATGTCTGAATCGGAAATGGACCTGCTGAACACTGCGTGACTAGTTTATTGTTTTCAATTCTCTCCTAGTATTTCCTTTTGAGCTGTAAGTGATAAAAAAAGAGCGAATTTATTAGGGCACGTTACCTTCTTTTCAAGCGCCATTTCTATTTTAAACACACTTTCACTGTGAATAAAGCATTATGATAGTAGTTTGTTCCACATGGGTTGCCTTTAGCAGTAAGGATATATGAGTAAAGTGAATGACTGTCAGGTCCATTCAGTCTACAGCAGCATGAAAGGTGAAGCTCGAGTAAATGTAGCCCAAGTGCCACGGCTTTCAGGCCTTTCCGAGCTCAGTTTGGTCCACTCACTCGAGCTATACGATTAGACGAATATTTGATTATATGTTCTATTTAAACAGCAATTTGTCTCGTTGTTGCGATGAGATTTCCTTTTAAAAATAAAAAAGCAAGTTCCCGTTAACTTCACGGTCTGAGCAGTTAGAGGTCCCCGTCACGTGCATCGTCAGCATGCATTCCTGGTGCATGTGTAAAGCCCGTCAAACCGGTGTTCTGTCGAAGTCTGTTCCCCCTATGTTCCACCTTAATGTTAGTGTCGAAGTCTGTTCCCCCTATGTTCCACCTTAATGTTAGTGTCGAAGTCTGTTCCCCCTATGTTTCCCCTTAATGTTAGTGTCGAAGTCTGTTCCCCTTATGTTTAATGGCACTGTCGAAGTCTGTTCCCCCTATGTTTCCCCTTAATGTTAGTGTCGAAGTCTGTTCCCCCTATGTTTCCCCTTAATGTTAGTGTCGAAGTCTGTTCCCCCTATGTTCCACCTTAATGTTAGTGTTGAAGTCTGTTCCCCCATGTTCCACCTTAATGTTAGTGTCGAAGTCTGTTCCCCCATGTTCCACCTTAATGTTAGTGTTGAAGTCTGTTCCCCCTATGTTTAATGGCACTGTCGAAGTCTGTTCCCCCTATGTTTCCCCTTAATGTTAGTGTCGAAGTCTGTTCCCCCATGTTCCACCTTAATGTTAGTGTTGAAGTCTGTTCCCCTTATGTTTAATGGCACTGTCGAAGTCTGTTCCCCCTATGTTTAATGGCACTGTCGAAGTCTGTTCCCCCTATGTTTCCCCTTAATGTTAGTGTCGAAGTCTGTTCCCCCTATGTTCCACCTTAATGTTAGTGTTGAAGTCTGTTCCCCTTATGTTTAATGGCACTGTCGAAGTCTGTTCCCCCTATGTTTAATGGCACTGTCGAAGTCTGTTCCCCCTATGTTTCCCCTTAATGTTAGTGTCGAAGTCTGTTCCCCCTATGTTTCCCCTTAATGTTAGTGTCGAAGTCTGTTCCCCCTATGTTTCCCCTTAATGTTAGTGTCAAAGTCTGTTCCCCCTATGTTTCCCCTTAATGTTAGTGTCGAAGTCTGTTCCCCCTATGTTTCCCCTTAATGTTAGTGTCGAAGTCTGTTCCCCCTATGTTTCCCCTTAATGTTAGTGTCAAAGTCTGTTCCCCCTATGTTTCCCCTTAATGTTAGTGTCAAAGTCTGTTCCCCCTATGTTTCCCCTTAATGTTAGTGTCGAAGTCTGTTCCCCTTATGTTTAATGGCACTGTCGAAGTCTGTTCCCCCTATGTTTCCCCTTAATGTTAGTGTCAAAGTCTGTTCCCCCTATGTTTCCCCTTAATGTTAGTGTCGAAGTCTGTTCCCCTTATGTTTAATGGCACTGTCGAAGTCTGTTCCCCCTATGTTTCCCCTTAATGTTAGTGTCAAAGTCTGTTCCCCCTATGTTTCCCCTTAATGTTAGTGTCGAAGTCTGTTCCCCCTATGTTCCACCTTAATGATAGTGTCGAATTCTGTTCCCCCTATGTTTAACGGCACTGTCGAAGTCTGTTCCCCCATGTTCCCCCTTAATGTTAGTGTTGAAGTCTGTTCCCCTTATGTTTAATGGCACTGTCGAAGTCTGTTTCCCCCTATGTTTCCACTTAGGTTAGTGTTCCCCGTAGCGCCGTTAAACATTAAAAATAGGCGGGAACAGACTTCGACAGCGCCATTAAACATAAGGGGAATAGACTTCGACACAAACATTAAGGGGGAACAGACTTCGACACTAACATTAAAGGAATAGTTCACCCAAAAATGAAAATTTGCTGATAATTTACTCACCCTCAGGCCATCCAAGATGTATCTGATTTTCTTTCTTCATCAAAACGGAATTTAAGACTTTCAGGATTTCAGTTCAGGCCTCCTCCTCTAAACAATGCAAGTGAATGTACTCCATTTTCTGACGGTCCAAAATGCATATTTATGGTGCATCAAAATAATCCAGGACTCCAGTCGACAAATAAAGTTCTTCTGAACGCAAACAATTGATTGTTTTGAGAAACAAAACAATAATTACATACTTTATAACTACAAATGTTCGCTTCTGTACATCTCTGTGATGCGCGCTCATGAAAGGGATGACGTAAGCTCGTTGGTAAGGTCACGCATCACGTGGAGGCAGGAAGTGCGTCATTGTTTACAAGAGAAACAAACCAAAACGGTCCAAAACAATATAAAATAAAAAATCATTTCCAAATAATAATAATAAAAAATGTAAACAATGACGCGCTTCCTGACTCCTCCTCCACGTGACACGTGACCTTACCAACGAGCTTACATCATCACTCTCATGAGCGCGCATCACAGAGATGTACAGAAGCGAACATTTGTAGTTATAAAGTATGTAATTATTGTTTTGTTTCTCAAAACAATCAATCGTTTGCATTCAGAAGAACTTTATTTGTCGACTGGAGTTGTGGATTATTTTGATGCACCCTAAATATGCATTTTGGACCGTCAAATAATGGAGTACATTCACTTGCATTGTTTAAAGGAGGAGGCCTGAAATGAAATCCTAAAAGTCTTAAATTCTGTTTTGATGAAGAAAGAAACTCAGATACATCTCGGATGTCCTGAGGGTGAGTAAATTATCAGCAAATTTTTATTTTTGGGTGACCTATTCCTTTAAGGGGGAACATAGGGGGAATAGACTTCGACAGTGCCATTAAACATAGGGGGGACAGACATCGATATGGGGGAACAGACTTCGACACTAACCTTAAGGGGGAACATAGGGGGAGCAGACTTCAACAAGTGTATGTAAACTTCTGACTTCAACTGTACATATGAAAGAAATTCCCTCTCAGTGTATAGTAAACTTTTCACAAAATTGTATTATATAGATTTTTAAATTCTGAGATTCTCAGCCTAAGAAACTGCTGAAAAATCTTTTTATGTAAATTTTATATAAACACAAATATCCCCCCCCCCCCGTATTTTTCTGATTTGACATTATATATCTCAGGGTGTAAATAAGGTGACCCCGAAAAACTGCTTTTGTTTTGTTCCCAATCATGTCAACTGTATCTGAGTGAAATTTTGTGTTGATACGGCAAAGCAATCAAAAGTTATAGCATTACAAATACAATTTATCCCAGTGTCCAAAAACGTCTCCAACATAATAATTATATATAACTAATTACACATACAAACACAACAATAACTAAAGGTTTGCATAGCATGCAGACATAATTTTAGTAATGAGATTTCACAGAATGTGTTTAATTCTGTGCCATTTGAGACATCGAGTCTCCTGGTAGCCATTTGTAGCAGTCACCAATCACATGTCTCTCTGTCCAAATATAAATTACTTTTTGCACCGATCTGAACCCAGTCTGATTGGTTTAGCGTTCAATGACACTACATCATTTCCGATGACGTCATCTGATCCAAGAAAGCCAACTTGTTTTCAGCTAGATTGCAAGATACCAGATAGCCAGATGCCGTGTGCACATTGTGCTTTGTGTCAATTACCTAATGATCTATGTATCCGATTACCTTGTGTGTGAGCTTGTTTGAAAGATAATCACCTTCTCTAAGTAATGGTATGTGATATTTTATGTTCTGTTTATATTCTGTGAAGTTATAAGCAACAATGCTGCATATGGGAAGCACTTTGGTCATAAGGCCTACATGCATTGTAAAGAAGAGCTTCTAAGCTTTCAAACGATACCTATTTTATTTTTGGTCAAGGCTGTAGTTATTAATATTTTGATGATTATTTTCTTCTCTAGTGCTTGCCAACGGGCCCATCAAAGCTTAAAGGGTTAAGAATCGATATCGATGCATCTGAAAATTTTTATTTTAACCCACCCCTAAATCTTTCCTGTGTGTCAGATCTTTTCAATGATTTAGTTGATTCAGTTTGCAAAACTGGTCTGAATGGCCTCACTCTCCATTCATTGTAATTCCTTGGAAAAAAACAAACAGTAAAACTCTTCAAAAACTTATTTTTTTTCTTCCACTGAAGATGGAAAGTCATATGGGGTTAAATGATGAAAGAATTAAACATTTTCGAGAGACAAACCCTTTTAAAATGGCAAAACTGAGCACTGTGAGTCATTTAATCTTTCTCTTCCTCCTGTTCACTGTGAGCAGGCTCACTCCGACAGGAAGTTCTTCAGCTGCAGTTGTCAAAGACTGCTGTGTCGCGTCCAGGTAGTGTGACATCTTGATCATTACCTCATGCTTCTCATCCCATTAACGTTTTCTTCATTAAAGAAAGCTCAGCCGCATGTGAATGTCCATATTACATCTAATATATTTGTTTACATTCATCTTCCCTCGCTTGTCTGAATGTTGTTGATGACTCGAGAACCAAAATTACTCAGAAGCATCTGTAACCTCATGTCAGGTGTTCACATCTGTCCACTCTATTGGAGTTTTGGCTCCACCGAGTGACTAAGCTTTTGGAGAGTTCTGGAACTCAGGTTAAAATATTTGGACTAATATTTCATCCACATTTGGACTTGGCTGAGGCTGTTGTGGAGTGTCTCAGAATTCCCAACCATTCTGGACTCCTCCTACACATGCCATTAATTCTATTTTAAAAACATAGCTGATTCTCAGCTGATCTGTGTCTTAGTATGCTGATGCATGTATTAGTACAGCAGTTCCACCCAGCAAAAAATGTCAAATTCTCTTGTGATGTCATAGTCCCACTTCTGTCTTAAAAATGACTGAGTTTTTGCCTGATTGAGTATCTCACATATGCCATGTTAGCAGACTGGCCTCAGTTTCTGTCCCCATATCTATGCTGTAGTTTAGGGGTTGGTAAAAATGTAGATTTTCAGATGCATCGCAATCTTCATTTCATCCCAAGATCAATCTTTTACTCTACACTTAACCCACCACCACAATGAGACAAAATCGCTCGCATTTGCAACCAAATTTCACGCTATGCAACTAAAATGTATATATATGGCAACTGGCTGGTAAATATTTAGATTTCACTCAACAGTGATTGTGTAGTATAGTGGTGGAGTATTCAGCAATGAGATCTTATCACTGCTTCTTGAGAGTAGAAATTGTTCCGTGTCATGCGTGTCAAAAGACGAGATCCATGCAACCCATTTGTCATTGAATAGTGTCTTTTTTAATACCCTTTCTGTTCTCTACAGTCAGTTGTTGATCAAAAACAACAAAAAAGAAACATGCATGGCTCTGATGAGATAAAGCTATTCTCTCATTAACATGACGCTCAATTTCAGACGCTGTTTACATAAATACAGGTTTTGTTAAAGAGACAGTGCTGGTTTTTACAACGTGTTCAACAAATCAATGTAAATACTTGTGAATAGTACAAATTATGCAATTCAACTATAAACATGTAGCAAAAAATAATATATGAAATACAGTATCTTATTTATTCATTGAATACATGGATTTGTTCATTTTTAAAAAGCCAAAATGTGACCAAAATTAGGAAAACTAATAAAATATAATTAGTAAATGTATTATTTTTGTAATTTACCTAGTTAGAAGATCCCCTGTATAATTAACATTATTAGCTGGGAGAGCATTTCTTTCATATGTAAGCAAAAGAAACATTATAACTAAAATATATACACATGAATCGATATCGAAATCTGAATCGAATCAAGAGCTAATGAATCAGTAAAAAATCATGAAATCTGTATCAATACAGATATATGCCAGCGAGTCGGTTATGAATAAGAATTTGGGTAGAGGTTTTGATACCTCTATTAAAATCCACCAAGGACTGCAATCATTAAAAATTAAACCAAACTTTCAGGGTGATTTTAGACAATATCTAGTAAAACTGTTTGAAATCAGAAAAAGAGCTTTATGCAGTCTAATAGTTTGTAGTGGTTTTGATTAATTTCTAAAGTGTGAACTGCAAGACCATCCATGCACAGATTAGACTAATCATTCACTAAAAAGATCTGTTTCAGTGGGTGCATGATCTAGGGTGGATCAATGCAGATAGTGAGACAGTGTGATTGATTTAGGGGATATCTGCCTCTATCTGTCTGGCACTATTTCACTTCATTGTTTTAGGTAGTTTTTTAACTTACTATTTGCACATCCTCATATTTGTATGTGTTTGATACTTTAATTTTATGAGCTGAAAGGCCTGTTACTACTTCAGGGGGGAACAGGTGGGCCACTGTGTGTGTATGTGTTTAAGGGGGGCCATATTGAACTTTGGCCTGAATTTGTTTCTGGGATGTGGTGCTAAAAAGGTTAAGTTAAGAGTATATGTGAGAGAGAAAAAGCTGGGTGTTATACTGAGGACTGCATCTTTTTGTAAATAGGCCTACAGTGCATCTTTTTGGACCCTTGAAATTTCACAGCTCAGTCAGACTTTTCACATATTACGTCAAAGTTCAAATTAAACTCAATGGCAAGTTGTAAAATATCTAAACTCAGGGAACTGCCTGGTTTCGCAATCCTACACGTGTTTTTTTGTTTTGTTTGGTTTTGAGCAATGAAGTGAATCACGTGGTGTTTAGGCACATGAACTCTTTGGATAGCTGAAATACACCTGATCTTTCTCTAACACACATCCATTCTCATATCAAACCTCTTGATCAAATCCATTATCTCTCTCTCTCAAACCTTTCAGCTAATCTTCTGTATTCAGTATCTGTGTCTCTCTCTCTCTCTCTCTCTCTCTCTCTCTCTCTCTCTCTCTCTCTCTCTCTCTCTCTCTCTGTATCAGGGAGGAATGGGGGGAGAGGGGAGTCTGGCTTGAGTGATGATGATTTAGCATCTGAGGTGCTCAGTCACTACAGCAGTGCCAGCGAGAGCGCATCAGTCCTGGAGGAGGGCATAGGTATGGACACAGTCACAAACAAACAATAACTTGCATACACTCACATAATGTACATGTACTAATCACAAGCATCCACTCAGATCATAAACACTAATCACAAAAATGTATTAGCACTCATAAACACACACACAAAGCCACTCCTATTTACATGCAAGCACAAAACGTACATGCTCACTTTAATATGCATTCACACATCTACATTCTGTGCTGTGCAGGTGAGGTAGTGGAAGAACAGACTGCTCAGGAAGAAACAGAAGACAAACTGAAGCAATGCATCGACAATCTAATGGACAAAAGGTATCAATATGCTCAAATACATCTTTAAAACACATAGCCAGTAATGCATGTAATGTCAGTTATTGAGTTTGGAGTGGTGCGGCTGCAAATCTGAATTACTTTTTAAAAACAAAATAAATATAAGTCATGATTAACACTCTGTTTATGTGTCTGTTTTTCTGTCAGCGCTAAGACCCGTCTGGCTGCGTTGGAAAGTCTACGCTTGGCGTTTTCCTCCAGAGTCTTGTATGACTTTCTGTTAGATAGACGTTTCACCATCAGTGACTGTTTGGAAAGAAGCTTGAGAAAAGGTGAACATTAAGACTTATGTGTATTCAGTGTTCCCATGGTCAAGGACGGATTAACCACTGGGCCGATTGGGCCGTTGCCCAGGGACCTATAAACCCAAAGGGCCCTGAGCTCACTTAAATCAATAAATAAATTCAATTATATTATCTATTATAAATCCACATAAATGTCAGCCTTATGTGAAATACCATTTGCTGGATGACAGCAGCACGAGCCAAGACACTCGAGTGCACGCTCGGGGAATCTGCGTCTTAGAGGTGCAGCGTGTTTATTTGAAGGACTACAGAGAACAGCCTTTGATTTACAAAATGCTTTCAAACACAAAGATAAGGTGCAGTTTACCCTGGCTGTGTACAAAGCTGATGGTTTAAATTAATATAAGCGACAGCATTCGTGCAACAGTATAGAGGACTTTAAAATGGTTAAGTCTGCATGCATTTAATGTTTAATGATAAAGAGAAAGGTACCTTAAATCCCTAAATATGTGCACGGTAGCCATTTGTAATATTTGGTTAACCACGCAAGTTCATGAACGGTTATTGTGTTATTTGTCAGGACTCGGGAATAAAGAACCTTTATTGCCATGGATGCGTCAAACACAATCTCAGATAGCAGAGAATAAAGTGCACAGTGAGCTATGAGCCTAAAAAGCATAATAAAATCACTCAAAAACAAAAATAATGAACAAAAATAATCTGTCGCTGCCTGCAACATAGTAGGCCTATTCTTAATAAAAGGAAAATGCATAATTCTGCCCAGGTAGGTTCACTTTTCATGAGGCAGCGAACGCTACGGATTATAGGACTTCTTCGGGATGCTCTGATTTGAAATGATTTAGCAAAGCTTGTGCAATTAAGCTGTTGTCTGCACACCAGAGCAAAAGGTAAAAACACTGACTCACCGTTTATCATGCGCTGAAACTTTGCCAGGTGAAAAACAATCTGGAATCATGTGTAACAGTCACATTAAGTCCTCTTTGCAACCTGAACTTCATCAGAATGTCGATGTGTGACACCATCGCTGAAAAAGCTTGACGCAGCTCAACAAATGATGAAACCGATCATAGGTGTCACGAGATGCGTTTATAAATATAAAAGTTATTTTAAAATTAATGCAGTCTAAAAAAATGCGTCGGTCCTGAGTTGTGGCGCGGTGTAACGATCAAAGATCCATCCAGTGTGTGTTTACATAGAGAAACAGTTTAAAAACAGCGCAGACGCACGTGTGAACAGCCCGTAACTCTGACCTGAACCTGGCCTTAAACCTGATGGTTTGTTGGGTACCGTCGGACTCCGATCGGGTTGAAGATCTCTAAACCGAATCATGGTTTTGGTATTTGAATACCATGAACATCCCTAATAACGCATGATTTTGGATCGGTTCATAATTAAAAAGTACATATAATTGGCCGTGTCAGACATTGCTACAAACTTTTCCGTCAATCCAACCAAATCTGCCACGCTTCCTGTAGTGCATAAAAGTGAACGTAGTCATGTGATGCGTCATAGGGTGCCTCCATGGTGTACCGGCCCATGGACCTCTCAGTTCTTAATCCGTCCTTGCCTATGGTCATGGAAAACAGGAAAATATCAGGAAATTTTAAGATTGTGTTTGCCTGGCCTGGAAAAGACATGGAAATTTCTATAGTGTAATGTATTTTTCTCTGCTCTAAAATATTTAATTGGCTAGACATTGCTCTCGTGTAGAGTTAAACTTGCTTGCAAGCAATAGTGATGTCTGGTTTGTCAGTGAATAATAAGTCAGTTATTTTCAAATAATTAGGCAAAAAAGTTCACAAAGTGGTCTTAATTCATTAGCAAGTTGGTCTGAAAAAAAAAAAAACAGTATCCTTATTTTAAAATCAGTTATTAATTGCAAATGCCTGGAAAAGTTATTAGTCAAAAAGAGTGGGAACCCTTTTTGTGTTTTTTTTTGTTTTGTTTTCTTGTTTTGCCAGAGATAAAAGTAGAAACTAAATTTTCTTCCTCTTGGCTGAATAAAGTAAATTATTTTTAAATAATTTTAATATAATTTATCATGGCTCTACAACATCACCAATCCAAAGTCTCTATGCGGAAGCCAATGAACCTTCCTTGGAAATCAGATGCCTAAAGTTGGCCTTACAATATGCAACCAAACTTAAAACAAATAAAGAAAACCCAGCCTATTCAGCAGTTTTTCCACTTCAGCATTCAACAACATATGAAAAAAAACAAGTTTAATTTGTCCATTTGGCCTATGTATAAAAACCCATCTGGAGAATCTGAAAGTGGATCTAAACAGTGTGGAACAGACACATTTCTGCAAAATTCCTCCATGGGATCTCAAAAAGCCTAAAATCAATCTGGATTTAACAAGGAACCAAAAATACAAAACGCATCCGAATGATTTCCATCAACAATTTCTGGACATAAGAGCAGTATACCCACAACATGTCCCAATATACACAGATGGATCTAAATCTGAAAATAAAGTGGCAGCAGCTTTTGCAACAAACCAACTGTGTCAAGGTATCTGTATCTCTGACCAAAGTTCAGTTTTCACTGCAGAGGCAAACGCTCTACTACTGGCACTGAAGTTTATTGAGACTGCTCCACAAAAATTGTTTTAATAACTGATTAAAAATCATGTCTTGAAGCATTGGAAGCTACTAAAACTGATCACCCAACAATCGTGAAGATTTTAATCAAACTTGTCATCTCTTGAAGCAAAGAGTTTTAATACTATTTTCTGCTGGGTACCTGGACACTCTGGAATCTCCGGTAATGAACAAGCAGACAGAGCTGCCAGAGAAGCACTATCTACTGAACCAGTAAAATGCCCTATACCTCCCACAGATCTGAAACCAACTCTGAATGTATATATCAAAAACAAATGGCAGTCAGAGTGGGATCAATGTTTAAACAACAAATTACGAGAAATAAATCTTGTTGTTGGAACGAGATATGTGTTCCTTTTTAATAATCGCTGGGATCAAGTCATTTATACACGATAGGACATACAAGACTCGCACACCAATTTGTACTATCAGGAGAAAATTCACCAAAGTGCTCATCTTGTCAGAACCCACTATCCATTAAACATATTTTACTGGACTGTCATACATCTACACATCTGAGGAACCTGTATTATTCAGTGGATTTTTTGAAAAGGTTTTTAATCAAGTGAAGCCAAATTTAGTTTTAAGGTTTTTAGGAAAAATTAATCTTAAACACCTCATTTAACTTATTTAACTATTTTAAATAACTATACCTGGTTCCCGCCATGAATAAAGCCATAGAAGCTGGTATGGTGTAAAAAATGAAAGAAACAAACAAACATCATGGCTCTACAATTATTGTTTGGAAATAACACAAATAGAATAGAAAATATTTACATGAAAATTATTATAAACTAAAGTGACCCACTTTTTATTAGGTTTCTTTAAAGGATAGTTGATTCAAAAATGAAAATTCTCTCATCATTTACCCTCATGCCATCCCAGATGTGTATGACTTTCTTTCTTCTGCTGAACACAAACGAAGATTTTTAGAAGAATATTTCAGTGCTGTAGATCCATACAATGCAATTGAATGGGTACCAAAATGTTGAAGCTCCAAAAAGCACATAAAGGCAGCATGAAAGTAAGCCATAAGACTCCAGTGGTTGAATCAAGCAATTGGATAGGTGTGGGTGAGAAACCAATCAATATTTAAGTCTAGTTTGCTAGAAATTCTTCTTCCTGCCCAGCAGGGGGCGTATGCATGAAGAATGTGAATCACCAAAAACACAAGAAGAATGTGAAAGTTAAAGTGGAGATTGACTGAGCAGGGAGGAGAATTTGTAGTAAAAATTGACTATAATATTGATCTGTTTCACACCCACACCTATCAAATCGCTTCTGAAGACATTGATTTAACCACTGGAGTTGTATGTATTACTTTTATGCAGACCTATGTGATTTTTGGAGCTTCAAAATGTTTGCACCCATTCAATTGTATCTGCATAGACCAGGGGTCAGCAACCTATGGTACGCATGCCAGCATTAGCACGCGGAGCGGTAATCACTGGCACACCAGCAACGGCGCGAGAGGAGTAGACTGTTTTATTTATATGAAGTTCTCCACCTGCATTCCAATCCACATCTTGATGTAATCCTTCCATATGATCACACAGCATGTTTTCATGAGCTGAATGGGAGGCTAAACAAAATGTTAAAATGTAACGAGACTGCAGTATACCCAACAGACTTGTGCAGAGCGTGCAAGCCATTCACACATCACAAGCCAGCAGCGCCTCACTTTCGGTTAATCGCGTGAGTAAACGTGCCCGGTTTGCTTCAGTCAGGCTGCGCGGATGACAGCCTACATTCCGTGTTTCATTTTTGCTTTCAGAACAACACGTGATGTAATAAGGAAAACACCACTATTAATCCTTGAGATTTCCAACCCAGCATACAGGTACACCCTTCTTAAACCATAGTCGCACTCAAAATTACAGGTCGGCACAGCCGTTGACCAGGAAAATAAAAAATGGCACTCCATGTCAAAAAGGTTGCTGACCCCTTGTATAGACCAAAAGAGCTGAGATATTCTTCTAAAAATCTTCATTTGTGTTATGCCCATACAGACATGCACACAGACCTGCGATATCTTGATCTTGGCAATTGAAGTCAGCTGGCTGACTTTATAGATGTCTAAACAATGTATTATTTGCTATATTTACTATAATATTTGTCTAATATTTAGATTAGAAAGGTCACCATAGCACTGTTTGTCTCTGTAGGTGGAGGAGAAGAGCAGGCTGCTGCTGCTACAGTGTGTGCTCTCCTGTGTGTGCAGCTCGGGGCCGGAGTGGAAGGCGAGGAGGGCTTCAAGATTCTCCGCCCCATCCTCAGCTCCATCCTGATTGACAGCTGTGCCAGTCTGTCAGCACGACAGAGTGTGAGTGGTGCCCCAAAAATGTTTACATTTCACATCCTTTACATTTGTAAAAGTTCTAATGGATCAATTAATTTAATTGTTTTCCTCTGTCTCTGCATTTTTGTCAGTGTGCTCGAGCTCTGGGTTTGTGCTGCTATGTGTCTGCCTCAGAAGATGCAGAGGTACAATTCGTTCTGATCATCTTACAAAACCTGTGCCAAATTGATCGATTTGAGCATCTTGTAAAATGCATATGAATATTTATAGATCTGCATGTTTAAGTATGATTTTTGTTAAATGCACTGCTTCTTGACATTTAATGCCTCTTTGTCTTAGGACCTGGTGAAATCTCTTGGACATTTAGAGAGTGTGTTTGTAGGTGCGTATCCTCTGGGTGATGGCACTCTGCCTTCTGTCAAAGCTGGGACCCCTGCTCTCCACAGCGCCGCCCTGAAGGCTTGGGCACTGCTCTGCACCCTCTGCCCTGCATCTCATATCAACAGCATTCTTAACCAGTGAGTCTGCCACTCAAATACAAGAAAACAGACACCTGTATGCACTGAATCAACAATTCAAAAGCTTAACAGTAACCTAGTTGTTTTGTGGCCTGTTTCCCTGCAAAGTCATAATCTAATGCAAGTCTGAAATCCAAGTCAATGAATTAATAATGGTCTAATTATGTTTTGGCAATGCCTTAATCAGGTTCTACAGCTATGTGATAATACTCTGATTGAGAGTAAAGATATCTTCTGTTGTCTGTAATATGATCTCTCTCTCTGTCTTTTTCAGTCACTTGCCGCGTCTGCATGCGTGTTTAGAGAGCAGCGAGGTGAACTTCCGAATTGCTGTGGGGGAGACTATTGCTCTACTCTATGAACTTGGACGTGACATTGATCAGGTGTGTATTGTAAAGTGTAAAACGGTATTGACTGTGTGTGTGTGTGTGCGCGCGCATGTATGTGTGTTTGATTGCAAATGTTTATGCTTGCACATGTAATGTGTGATGTGTTTTAGGAGTT
This sequence comes from Myxocyprinus asiaticus, assembly GCF_019703515.2. Taxonomy (NCBI): domain Eukaryota; kingdom Metazoa; phylum Chordata; class Actinopteri; order Cypriniformes; family Catostomidae; genus Myxocyprinus; species Myxocyprinus asiaticus. Next base: position 21,440,914 of record NC_059367.1, read on the forward strand.
TGAGTACGAGGACTGTGATGCGTTGTGTGACAGTCTAAAGAGTCTTGCGACTGATGGAAATAAACATCGTGCTAAAAACGACCGCAGGAAACAGCGCTCAATCTTCAGAGAGGTGCTGCACTACATTGAGGTAAGAACTGTGACCTCAGACCTCATTGTGAACACCCTGACTGCTTGTTTTTGTATGATATTAGTTAATAATGGTGGTCGTTTTATCAGCATAGCATACATTGCTAATAATGTTACATAATGTGAAAGCGGAGACTTTGTTGTACCAAAAAAAATAAAAAATACATAAAACACAACTAAATATTTGTGTAATTTGCTTAGTTTGCTCAATGCAACTTCAGTGTATTGCATAATTTAAGATTTGTTAATTTAGCAGACATGAATGTGAGATCAAACCTTGCATTTCTTGAATTCAAGCAGATGGAGGGCTATATCTGTTATATTTATTATCAATCTGTTTCTGCCTAAATTACAGTTAGTGTTACTATAGTCAATTCAAGGGTGGTGATGTAGAATTCTGTGCTGAATTCAAATGGTTTTCACTTCTCACGCCTTGCTTCTCACTGATTCTCGCAAAGCTGCGAATTTAAGAACTCGAGCTTTAAGAGCTTTGTGCTCGTGCTGCTCTGTCCATTGAGCCGTATCCATCTACAGAGCCATACAGGTGCATTAGCCGAGATTGTGCCTCCACCTGTGTATTTGACACTGCTAAACCAGATACTTCTGATGCATCGCTAGACTTCAAAATCAGTTGAACTGCGGTACAAATGCGTACCAACCCATATAATTGAGAACCAACTGACATACTCAAAGTCTAGATAAATGTTTTAATGCAAAGAGGAACTGGATGATAGATTTGATTATTATGAGTGATAAACGCACCCCATTTGTAACCTAACACCCCCCTCTCTGCTAATTTGCTCTCAGCACCCCCTGGCAACCTTTGAACGCCCCATGAGGGGGCGGTACCGCCCCCAGTGAGAATCCCTGCAATAGACTAATCATTCCCTTTCCTGTTTTCAGAATGATGATTTCACAGAGGAAAAGATCAAGTTTGGGATTGAGACCATATACATCGATGGGTGGATGCGCCACAGGATATATGATGCCTTTAAGGAGGTGCTTGAGTCTGGAGTCAGATACCAACTACAGGTGCGGAGGACCAACTGCAACTGTCTGTTTGCATATGTATTACTATGAACATTAGTTGCACGAGTAACTTCGTAGCAGATCATATTTGATTTTACAGGCTAACATTTTAGTCATAAGCTTCCTAATAGAGTTGTTTTCTCATATGTAGTATATTTCATGTAGAATTTTTTTTTTTTTTGTTTGTTTTTTTTGTGTGTGTGTGTGTGTGTAGTTTAATCCATTGCTGAGGGATATTTTTGGTCTGGGCCCACCTCTCATCCTGGATGCCTCTGTCAAAGCCAACAGGATCTCCCGCACAGAGAGGGTAACCTTTAAAATTTGCATATTTAAAGTCACCTTTTGGATAGTCACCCAAACATTAAAATTCTCTCATCATTTACTCACCCTCATGGCATCCCAGATTTGTATGACTTTCTTTCTTCTGCTGAACACAAATGAAGAATTTTTTTAAATAATATTTCGGCTCTGTAGGTCCTTACAGTGCAAGTGAATGGTGACCAGACATTTGTAGCTCTAAATATGAGCAACAGATAAATATTTAAGCCTTTTTTTTTTTTTTTTTTTTTACTTTAAATCTCCACTTTCACATTCTTTTACATTTTAAATGTGAAAGTGAAGATATTGATCTGTTTCTCACCCATACTTATCATATCGCTTCTGAAGGTATGGATTAAACCACTGGAGTCGTATGGATTACTTTTATGTGGCCTTTATGTGATTTTTGGAGCTTCAAAGGTCTGGTCACTATTCCCTTGCATTGTAAGGACCAACAAAGCTGAGATTTTCTTCTAAAAATCTTTGTGTTCTGCAGAAGAGAGAACCCCATACACATTTGGGGTGGCATGAGGGTGAGTAAATGAAGAGAATTTCAACTATCCCTTTAAGTGTAATAAATCATGGACTGTGTAGAATAAAGTGAGATTTATCTTAGATTTATAAGAAGGGCTGGGTGATTTTTATTTATTTATTTTTTTTATAGATTAATTTGAATTTACGTTTTGTCACAATTTTGTTTTTGTTTTTTTAAATTGAGGTTTCACAAAAAAATATCAGCAAACACCATAGTTAGCTATTGCCCAAATCTGATCATAAGTACGTGTGCGCGCTCCAAATGAATGTAACAGGTTAGCAACATGGAGACTGATATAAATGTACTCATAAATACATATATATGTGTAAAATATATATAAATGTATATTGCTGCGTGTGCCACACGCTCTCACGGCGCGGATGAAGTGGTGAATGCACAATGCAAAAAGCTGTTTAGGCCAAATTGCGATTTCAATCATAACTCAATCAGTCATGCAGCCTTAATGGATACCTTAACGGTGTTTCAGAGGTCAAAGTCTGCAGGTTTCACAGCATTTGTTTTTTGTTTTTTACTTTTTCCATGTTCAGTTGTTTCATGTATGTAACACAAGTACGTTTCCTGTTCTAAACTGGGGGAAAAACTTGTCTAGACTGAAAATGTTCTTATGTCGGTACTCTATTTGAAGGGGTTTATGATTACACAATTTGTTTAATATGCAGTGAGTACCTCCTAGATAAAGTTGATAAAATCTAGATAACTTTCTAGATAGACTTGGTTTGGGCTAGGAAGTATTTAGCAGTTTTCTTATTGTATAATATTATTTCTTAACATCTGGGTTATTTTAAGTTATTTATCTTTGACTCTGCGTTGACAACTTCCTGTGTGGTGCCTTTTTGTTTTTTTGCACGACTATGTTTTTTTTAATAAGCTTGCCTTGCATTCTAATAAAGAACATGTTATGTTATTTGAATCATGTTGAAGTTAATTTTATTTGAGTATATTTTAAAATTATAAAATTGTTGTGAATCATCCTTATGTTTGGGGGGGGGGGGGGGATGACTTTTTTTTTTTTTTTTTTTTTTTTTTTTTTTTTGCTGTATCGCCCAGACCTATTTGTGAGTAAAATGATTACAATTTCTCTAAATAAATGAAGCCCTGCAATTATTTGAGTATTTGTACAGTATCATACCAGCAGGTATCTTACTTCCAATTCAGAATGTATTTTCCTGTCTTGTATAGCAAAAGTATATATTTTTTTTTAAAAATTGTTAATTTTTATACAAGTCTTTGGTTTGTCTTTTAACAGCATCTGTTTAACTCTGCTGCATTCAAAGCTCGGACTAAACTAAGGAACAAAGTGAGGGACAAACGTGCTGATGTGATGTGAGGATGAAGATGCAGAGAAAGAAGCACTACATCCTCCAAACCCTCTCGATTCACTTGACATAAGTCAACAAACTGCCAAGCCAGAGACTTGACAATGGAAATGCATGTCTGTGAGTGTGAAAGACTGGGCGTGTTCACGTGTGTGTGTGTGTCTGTGTGTATGCATTGTTTTGTTTTTTTTAACATCACACTGTGCAAAAAAAAAAAAAAATAGGAATACTACAATTAAACAAACATGAAATATGATATATTTTATCCTAATGATATTGCAACAACCTCTTGTAAGGCTGTATTAAGCTGTTCTGTTAAAACCTATTTTACTGCCTCAAATATTAAGTGTTTTTGGGGGGGAAAGGATAATTTTTAACAATGAAATATTGCAACTTTGTACAGCTCTGCAAAGTGAATTCTTTCTAGTTTTTCTATATGCATCTTAAAAACTGACTTTGATGGTGCACCTATGAACTCGACATGTAAACAAATGAAAAAAATGCAATGGAACACACTCCATGCCAGAGTTTGTATCGACCACTTTGTGAAACTTTATCACTGCCACTAAAACAGCCATTGTTTTGCATCCTAACTCTATTCTGCTGCTAAAATAATGAGATTTTATTGGCCACATCTCCCAGTCTGAACCGGTCAGCTAAGGTACTTGCAGCCCAGTTTGTTTCTGGAGATGTAGGTCATGTCTCGTACATTTGCTTGAATTTCTCTCTAAATATCAAAAGCCATCTTTGAATGGCTATTAGGGAAAATACTGAAGGGTGATTTTGAACAAGAAACCATAATAAATAGTGCAATTATCCTTCACAGAGTTGGAAGTGATCTTGACAGAAATTGTGTTTGTACCAAGATTTCATTGCTTTCAATAAAACAAATTATGAGTGAAGTGTGTGATCTCTTGAACTGTTCTTGGATGACATTAAACCATTTAAAAGAGCTATTTTTTAATGTAGTGGTTTGCAGAAACTGTTCATTCTCCCATAAAGTTGTCATTGAAAGCAGTGTCCTGAGATATCTCACCGGTCTTTGTGACCGCACTAGACTCAACAGCAGACAGAAATGTGGCCGCGAACACATTCTTAGATCAGCCAATTAGAAGACTTTGATATGCTTTCTGACTCGATCATTTTGCACGTCTTGGTGTAGTAGTTGAAGCGTTTCACTCATGTTTAACGCCATCTTCAGATTCATAAGAGCTGTCTTTTAAAATGTGATTATGGTGCTATTTTTATTGTTTTGAATTATTTAATTAATTTTGGACATGGCACTTATAAATGATTAGTTGTTATTCAGTTCATCTTTGGGGCTCTTATTTTGAAAGCGATCCGCCAATTTCTTCTCACTGGTAGTCTCGCGTGAACACCGTCCAAACAAATCAGGCTACTAGTGGATAACAAATACAGCCAAAATGTTCAGCCACACAAGCCAATACACAGAGGTAAACTATTACATTTCTGTTGTGAATATATAATAAATATATATATATATATAACAGTGCATTACAACAAAGGCAGACATACCAACTCACACGGAACAAGAATGTTTATCAAAATACAGCGTTTATAACGCTACAGGTGAGTGATAGTTTGATGCGATTGCTTGACGCAACCAGCTGCACGTCTGCAGATCGGTCTCTCGCTAGAGGAGCCCCTCAAGGGATCAAATGTTCATTTATGAGAGTTTGTTCTCTAATGGGATTCCCTCCTGTATTGATGCAGATACCAACCCACAATTAAATATATTATGTTTAGGGCCTGGCCACATACTAACATTAATACTGTGTTAAATTACATTATTTGTGTAGATTTTGCTTTTTAAAAGTACTTCAATAGATATGTGTCCAGGCAAACATAATTCCGAAATACTTAAAAATAATAATAATAATAATAATAATAAAAAAATGTTTTAATTTAATCCCATATTAATAAATGTAAACCTTCTGTGTTGTGAACATGAAGAAATTACATAATTTTAAACGAAGAAATTAATACCCATTTCAAAGAACTTTATTGAAAAGAACCATTCTTTATATTTGACATAGCTACACAGAACTATTTTGCGAGGGGAGCAGCAGCCAGTTGTCAAAAGATGTGTGGAGTGTTGTTCTCTGTACCACTGTCCTTGTTGTGGGCCTGATATGTTCAAACCCACCATCAAAAGCAAATGTTTGAAACATTTACAGGGACATCGTCGAAGAGCAATACGACACAAAGGCAAGTACTAAACAATACATACATTTCGCATTTTTATTACAAGCTTTTTACTTACATATTTAAATGTATAGTGTTTACCCGAATGTGTCCCATGAATCCGGATTAAAGGATTATTTTACACAAAAGTTGAACGTATTCCTTCACAATTCAAGCGCAATCACTATGATAATAAAAGCTGCTGTATTAAATGTTGAAAGGATAAAACAGTGTAATAAAAATAAATCTAAGCATTTTATTTATGTTTGAAGTTGACATTGTAGAACTCATGTTAGTTTGTGGTGTCTTTCCTTTCATTCTTTTTCTCTGTAGAATTCTTTATTTTCAAATGTCATTTAAAGTGCCGAACTGCTCCACACTTCCACTGCGTCAGCTGCAAGTCCACCTTCATGAGGAAAGATGGATTTCTAAAACACCTGCTTATGTGTGAGCACAAGGACCCCAAGGTAGTGGTTGTGGAGGTCAAATCAGAGGAAAGCTCACCTGCATCAGAAATTGTTACAACACGCTCACCTGAGGCTGGCCGTGCTGAAGATATGTCTGTCAGTGACAGAGCAAAGAGCCTGGTCTCTGGGAAAAGAAAAGCTTATCTTGTGCAACCCTCATGCCCTAAACAGGTAACAAACAAACTTTTTTTCTTTCTTTTTTTTATTTTTTATATATATTAATAATAATGTACTGGGGGGGAAAAACTATTTATTTAATTAGTCAAAATAAACACAAGATGTAGAAATTTCTATAAACAGACAAAAAATAATTTTACCCTCTGCTGTTACAGGCTCTCATTGTCCTGCAGTCTACAGATGAGCTGAAAGTAGACCAGGGGCCCACATGTGATGAGATGGCAGGCCAAGGGTCCATAGATGAGATAGTGGACCAGGGTCCCTCAGGTAAACAGAATCTGGTGGAGGCACAGTAAAACTTTCATCAGTTCAATCAGCAAATCAGTAACTGAAACGATTGCACAAGAGCCCTAAAGCACAGAAAGCTGTTTTGACCAATGGCATTAAAGGGGTCATGAAATTATCATGAATTATTATATTATTATCTTCCCTGAGGTCCACTGATAATGTTTTTGTTGTTGTTGTTGTTGCATTAAAACATTCCATTCATAATTTAGTAATATATGATAATTTTCCACCCTGTCTTTGGCCAGTTGTCTGAAATGCTCGGTTTTAGCATTAGCACCTCCATAAAACTTCAACGTAAACACCCACTGTTCTGATTGGCTAACAGCATGCAGCCCCTCAAATTCAGCCATTTTTGAAACTCAATCTGAAGAGAATGAACATGCTCCACGACATTATAAAACTAAATTTGAGGGGTTACACATAATGCACATCCAACACATTGCATCTTAAGATATTAAACTGTTCATCTCAAGTACAACTGTTAACACTCACACCCTGTCTACACCGGACGTGAGAGTCGTGTCACGTCAAAAGCAATAGAACCCATTGTGATCAATGATGCTGTCTACCATGAAAGCATCCGTTGCGGCCTGTCGTGCTGACAGTAAACAGATGTCCCGTTCCATTTAGCACTGCACGCGCTGGTGCTACCACTGCCAACAACCCAAAAAAATGGTTTAGAAAGTTTGTCATCGCACCTGGTGTAGACAGCCTCAAGCTGTTGCTTCGCTTCAATGGGGTAAACAGGATGCCAGCACCATAAACTATCAAACAGTCATGACATTTGAAATGTTCATGAATGGAACCGTTTACTTACTGTTTTGCATCGGGTCCAAGTGTTTTTACTAACCCCACCCTTAAATGACAGTTCCTTTGCAAAGCTTGAACTGTATTATGACTGGTTCACAAGCAATCCATGCTGAAATACGCTGAAGACACATCCACATCCAGTTTCCTATATCATCCTGCACTGAAATGCACATCACTGGAAACACATCTAAACAGTCAAAGACATACATCCAGGGGGGCCTGGGTAGCTCAGCGAGTATTAACGCTGACTACCACCCCTGGAGTCGCAAGTTTGAATCCAGGGCGTGCTGGTGACTCCAGCCAGGACTCCTAAGCAACCAAATTGGCCCGGTTGCTAGGGAGGGTGGATTCACATGGGGTAGCCTTCTCATGGTCGCTATTAGGGGTTCTCGCTCTCAATGGGGCACATGGCAAGTTGTGCGTGGATCACGGAGAGTAGCATGAGCCTCCCGTGCTGTGAGTCTCCACAGTGTCATGCACAGCGAGCCACATGATAAGATGCGTGGATTGACTGTCTCAGAAGCGGAGGCAACTGAGACTTATCCTCCACCACCCGGATTGAGGCAAGTAACCGCACCACCACGAGGACCTACTAAGTAGTGGGAATTGGGCATTCCAAATTGGGAGAAAAGGGGTTAAAAATTATTATTATTTTTTTTTTTTTTAAAGACATCCATCCAGCATATGTTTTCATACACCAACAATTAAAAATAGCACAGACGGTTGAAAGAACGCATCCATGATGTGTTTGTGCTCAAAACAGCAAGAGTCTGTCTGTGCATGTTTAAATGCAAAAATAATTTAAAATAGTCCAGATGGGTCCACTTTGGTGCCACAGTAGGCCTATGTCCTGCTCTCTCTCTGTGAACGAATTGAAGCACCAGTGGGTGGGGCCAAGGGTGCGACGATTTTAGGTAGGTGTTAATGATTACATGTAATCTGTTACTACCCAGCACTGAGGTTAGTGGTGAACCGTCAGCTTCGCGGAAGAAATGTGGTTGGAAAAAAATCTTGAATGATCGTGATCGGAGATCATTAAAATACTTGGTAAAGTCGCATCGTAAAAAAATCGACAGTAGAACTCACGGCTATATTTAATAAAGAGCATTTCCACACACATAATGCGATGAGAACTTACAGGATTGGGACATAACAGCTGTGTGCCCACTGTGCAAGCCTCTGGAGGCAGAGTTATGATCTGCGGTTGCTTCAGTTGGTCAGGTCTAGGCTCAGCAACGTTATGCAGCAATAAAATATAGTCAGCTGACTACCTGAATGTACTGAATAACCAGGTTATCCCATCAATGAATTTTTTCTTCCCTGATGGCACAGGCATATTCCAGGACAGCAATGCCAAGACTCATCTGGCTCAAATTGTGAAAAAGTGGTTCAGGGAGCATGAGGAATCATTTTCACACATGAATTGGCCACCACAGAGTCCTGACCTTAACCCCATTGAAATTTTTTAACCATTTTTTCAGAAAGTTCTGGAGAGGCAATCAGCAAAAGTATTTTTTTGCTTCAGTCCTCAGTGAGATTAAAGATGTACAGTTGTGTTCAAAAGTTTGCATACCCTTGGAAAATTGGTAATATATGTACCATTTTTAAAGAAAACATGAGTGAGCAGGCAAAACACATTTCTTTTATTTCTTATGGGATTCATATTCAACTGTAGGTTATAACAGAATGGCACAATCATAAAACAAAACATGGCAACAAAGAAAAAAATGAAATGACCCCTGTTCAAAAGTCTGCATACCCTTAGTTTTTAATACGGAGTATTGCCCCCTTTAGCATCAATGACAGCGTGCAGTCTTTTGTAATAGTTGTCTATGAGGCCCCAAATTCTTGCAGGTGGTATAGCTGCCCATTCGTCTTGGCAATTTGCCTCCAGGTCATGCAAATTCTTTGGTCATCTTGCATGAACCGCACGTTTGAGATCTCCCCAGAGTGGCTTGATGATATAAAGGTCAGGAGACTGTGATGGCCACTCCAGAACCTTCACATTTTTCTGCTGTAACCACTGGAGGGTCAACTTGGCCTTGTGCTTAGGGTCATTGTCGTGCTGGAAAGTCCAAGAGCCTCCATGCGCAGCTTTCGTGCAGAAGAATGCAAATTGTCTGCCAGTATTTTCTGATAACATGCTGCTGCATTCATCTTGCCATAAATTTTCACAAGATTCCCGGGCCTTTAGAGACCCCCCCCCCACCATGCATTTACATTTTTTCATTTGGCAGACGCTTTTATCCAAAGCGACTTCCAAAAGAGGAAACATAAGCGAATCATCTTAAGGAGACAGTGGTACGAAAAGTGCTGTATTACAAAGTTTCACTAGCATCATAATAGTATTCAAAACAGAATAAAGTGTAACAGGAAATGTATTTATTTATTTTTTTAAATTTTAATGACTGGTTAAGTGCTCATGGAACAGATATGTTTATAGCGGTTTTTTGAAGACAGAGAGTGAGTCAGCTTCACGGATGGAGTTGGGAAGGTCGTTCCACCAACGTGGTACGATGAAGCTGAAAGTCCCGGAAAGTGTTTTGGTGCCTCTTTGTGTTGGTACAACAAGGCGACGTTCCATAGCCGACCGCAGGCTTCTAGTGGGCGTGTAGCTCTGCATAAATTATTTTAAGTATGCTGGAGCAGACCCAGTGACTGTTCTGTGTGCCAGCATCAGAGCCTTGAATTTGATACGTGCATCGATCAGCAGCCAGTGGAGAGAGACAAGGAGTGGTGTAACGTGCTCTCTTTGGTTCATTAAAAACCAGACGTGCTGCTGCATTCTGGATCATTTGCAGGGGTCTAATTGCACATGCAGGGAGGCCTGCAATGAGAGCGTTACAGTAGTCCAGTCTAGTTATGACAAGTGACTGGACAAGCAGTTGTGTGGCATATTCAGAGAGGAAGGGTCTTATCTTTCTGATATTGTAGAGTGTAAATCTACATGATCTTGCGGGCTTTGAGATGTGGTCTGTGAAATTTAGTCTGTTGTCGATGGTTACCCCTCGATTTCTGACTGATTTGGAAGGCGTTACTGTAGTTGCACCCGGCTGCACGGTGATGTTGTGTTCAACAGCAGGGTTGGCTGGAAAGACAAGGAGTTCAGTCTTGGCTGGGTTGAGTTGCAGGTGGTGCTCCTTCATCCAGGCGGAGATTTCTGCCTGTCAGGCAGAAATTCGAGCAGTCACTGTGGTGTCGTTTGGCTGGAAAGACAAGTAGAGTTGCGTGTCATCAGGGTAGCAGTGGTAAGAGAAACCATGTGCCTGAATTATGGGTCCCAGTGATGTTGTGTATATAGAGAAGAGAAGTGGCCCAAGCACTGATCCCTGAGGTACCCCAGTAAGTAGCTGATGTGGCTTGGATACCTCACCTCTCCAGGGTACCTGAAGGACCTACCACCATGCTTCACAGTGGGGATGGTATTCTTTTCACTATAGGCCTTGTTGACACCTCTCCAGACATTGCGCTTATGGTTGTGACCATAAAGCTCTATTTTGGTCTTGTCACTCCAAATTACAGTGTGCCAGAAGCTGAGGCATGTCAAGGTGTTGTCGGGCATATTGTAACCGGGCTTTTTTTGTGGCATTGGCGCAGTAAAGGCTTCTTTCTGGCAACTCGACCATGCAGCTCATTTTTGTTCAGGTATTGTCGTATTGTGCTCCTTGAAACAACCACACTGTCTTTTTCCAGAGCAGCCTGTATTTCTGCTGAGGTTACCTGTGGGTTTTTCTTTGTATCCCGAACAATTCTTCTGGCAGTTGTGGCTGAAATCTTTCTTGGTCTACCTGACCTTGGCTTGGTATCAAGAGATCCCCAAATTTTCCACTTCTTAATAAGTGATTGAACAGTACTGACTGGCATTTTCAAGGCTTTGGATATCTTTTTATATCCTTTTCCATCTTTATAAAGTTTCATTACCTTGTTACGCAGGTCTTTTGACAGTTCTTTTCTGCTCCCCATGGCTCAGCATCTAGCCTGCTCAGTGCATCCACGTGAGAGCTAACAAACTCATTGACTATTTATACACAGACACTAATTGCAATTTTAAAAGCCACAGGTGTGGGAAATGAACCTTTAATTGCCATTTAAACCTGTGTGTGTCACCTTGTGTGTCTGTAACAAGGCCAAACATTCAAGGGTATGTAAACTTTTGATCAGGGCCATTTGGGCGATTTCTGTTATCATTATGATTTAAAAAGGAGCCAAACAACTATGTGATAATAAATGGCTTCATATGATCACTATCCTTAAATAAAAGATGCATGATCAGTCATATTTTCAAAATCAATGCCAAAATTTCAGAATTTTTGCCAGGGTATGCAAACTTTTGAGCTCAACTGTACTTTAGATTCTAAAATAAGTGACTAGATAAATCAACTGATTATCTTTCAAAGAGACTGCCAAACAACAAGACTATGAGATCCAGTATATAAAGTTTAATGGTGAGTCTTGTATTGATTTGCTCTTATCAGAGACCTTGATAGCCTTACTCTTCTTCAACTCAGGTGAGGGAGATATTGTGGAGGGGCAGGTGAGCACAAATGAACCAATGAAAAGCCCAGTGGATAAAGGAAATCCTTCAGTTGTAGACCTCAGTGTCTCTGTTGGGGATCACATTGTCTCAAATTCTGCTGAGAACTCTCATGCCACAGAGACTGATGTTGCTATACAGACTTTGGTAAATGAGATCTCTGGACATACAACTGTTGAAAGCACCGTCCCACAAAGGCCAAGATCTGACACACAAGATCTGTGTCCTTTCTGTGGTTTAATGCTGCACAGAAAAAATCTGCAGGTGCACTTGAGGAGGAAGCACCCAGAGCAATTGCCAAGGCAAGAGAAACCTGCACCTGCTCAGGTGAAAAACCCAAAACAGCAGAGACTCCCTCTGCGACAACAACAAAAGGTGAGATCAGGAGAAATACATCTATTGTGATGTTTGTCTCCCAAGTTCTTTGTTTTTGAGTAGATATTTGCTGGAAATTGCTATTATTTCTACAAATTCTAGTCCCGCTTGGCCCATAGCATTAACATATCTTAAACAATTTAGATAAAAATATTAAATCATTTTAAATTAAATAACTGGTAGAGTATTGCGTGTTCATTTATCAACAACGACGGCGCACCAGTGTTGCCAACTATTTCTCATGGGAAGTCCCCAAAGGCTTGCTGAAGTAGCTAAATCACGTGATGACGTCATTTATTACGCAAGGTGTCAAATTTACATACGTAAATGAATAAAGAGCTATTGCAATTCATTGAAGGTGTAGAACCATGTTTATTTTTTTATTGAACTAATGATTTAACAATTAGTATTTTACTACTAATCATTTAGCTATCACTAATTGAACTTGTCAAACATTCAGACAGTGGGGGATGTCTATTTATTTATTTATTTTGTTTTGTAATTAAACTGCATTATTGAACAATGACAAAGTCCAAAATTATCCTGGCAATAGCAACCATGGGTAGACAGCAGTGTAGTGTTGGGGATGTTTTTCATTATTATTTGTTTGTAAACATGGATCTATATGCCTTATAATGCCTCACGTGGAGCTGTTTTGGAGATAATATGTAATATGGCTTTCTTTCTTTTCTCTCTCTCTTTTTTTTTTTTAACATATCTGTTGTGTGATGCTGAACCATCAGTGTGTATTACTTGTGCCAGTGTTACTGTGTCACAATGCCTTTTTGACAGTGACACCTCTGGTTATATCACTTATCTCTATACTTTATTATAGATCAGGGGTTCATATCCATTATCTCTCTTTCTCTCTCTTGCCATGCTAGATAATTTCTCAATGCTCTTCTGTCGCTGTAGGCTGACATTTATTTTCTAAACGGAGAGCATGCACGTGAATTGAGGTTGAGATTGTCGCAACAAATACCAACAACACGTCAGCTCATCAGTCATTCGATTTTATAGAACATCCGTATGCACATACAGTAAATCCACCCCCTGATGGCATGCAGGTCAGTCATATTACTTGAAACACAGGGGGGCGCTAGAACACAGAGAAAAATGAGACATCATCCACGAAATAGCTCATGTGTTTTGTGTCGCCAGATGTGGAAGAATGTCGCTAAAGCAGACTACAAAAGTTGCTAAAATTGTCGCTAGTCGCTAGATGGCTCTTTTACTCGCTAAGGTGATCAAACAGTCGCTAAGTAGGCAGCACTGCTGCACACACATTCTTTATCAAGCTGAGGGGAGAGGACGGTTCCATAAGAGGAAAGGGACATGAAAATATACGCTTTCCTGCATTCAGGGCAGGCAAAATGCAATACCTTATGATACTATCCATTCAAATTCCGATCGAGCTGTTCTTAAATATCGACGCAGTTAAATGAAGACTATGGTGCGTGTCGAAAATACTGTGGATGAACCCAACCAAACACCCCCGCTCGGCTCTCAGAGTGGACGCGTCCGCACATAGAACGGTTGAAACATTCGGGTCTCACGGACATAAGACAAATCATCAGTCTTACAGCTCAGTCCATTTCGCTCGACCTGCTTGGATTATTTTCGTTGACATGTACTCCGCGGTCGTCTCTGTTGTTCTTGTATTAGCCAGTTTTTATTTGCGCCCATATAACCCACTTCTATTTTGAGGTGCGAATCGGTGCTACTTTGTAATGTACTGACTCTCCCTTCCATTAACATTGCATACATATTCATGAATTTATCATTTATATAATATATATATATATATATATATATATATATATATATATATATATATATATATAATAAAAAGTATTTATACATTTTATTTTTTTCTCGAGACGTGATATCGTCGACAATTTTATCAATTCGTTATAAAGTCAAATTAGATAAAATGGGCTATTGTCGCAGATCTAGTGGAAAATACACCTACTTCACTTTTGTTTACGAATATGCAAAACAGCTGTGTTACATTTAAGAGTTGAAACGACTTTATAAATACTGCTGTGTTGCGGTAGTCTGTCAACTCTGAGATGACATTTACTGTAGATAGTGGACAAAATCGGAAGTATCTGACACAGTGCTCTGGCTTGTTTACTTCTGTTGTTTATGTTTTGTTTTCTGTTTTATTAACTCATTGTTTGTGGTTTTAGATTGCAATGGAGAGTGAGATCAGAGATGTGTTCAGACACTGTATCAGGTTTCCTATTCCTATTTCTGCCTCTGTGGTCGCTGACGAGCAAGTGGACACTGCCAATGAAAAGCGGTGCATTACTGTATTGACCTGTGAGTCTAACAGGAGAGTTCTTCTTACTGGAGAGTTCTATAACTTGGTTCCTTAAAGAGTATTCACTTATGCATGCCTCTCTCTCTCACTGTAGGCTGGAGTCAGTGTGACTTGGAGAGAGGGAAGAAACTACTTTTCTCTCAGAGATGGACACTACTGTGTAAACATGACAAAATAGAATATGTGCTGCCATCTGGAACGAGCACACACATACAGGGAGAGTAAGAGAAACATACACACATACTAGAAGACACACAATGTACACTCACTGAGCACTTTATTAGGAACACTATGGTCCTAATAAAGTGACTGACGTGGTCTTCTGCTTTTATAGCAAATCCGCCTCAAGGTTCGACTTGTGCATTCTGAGATGCTATTCTGCTCACTACAATTGTACAAAGTGGTTTGAGTTACTGTAGCCTTTCTGTCAGCTCGAACCAGTCTGGCCGTTCTCTATTGACCTCCAAACAAGGTGTTTCAGTCCGCAGAACTGCTGCTCACTGGATGTTTTTTGTTTTTGGCACCGTTCTGCGTAAACTATAGAGCAGGGCTACTCAACATCGGAAAGGTCAGTGGCCGCAAAGCTGGATCCCTGTACCCTCGAGGGCTGCACTCTTAATTTTTATGATCTGTATATATATACAGATCATAAAAATTAAGAGTGCAGCCCTTGAGGGTATATATATATATATATATATATATATATATATATACACACACACACACACACACACACACAGCTCTGGAAAAAATTGAGACCACTGCAAAATTATCAGTTTCTCTGGATTTATTATTTATAAGTATGCGTTTGAGTAAAATTAACATTTGTTTTATTCTATAAAGTACTGACAAAATTTCTCCCAAATTCCAAATAAAAATATGGTCATTTAGAGCATTTATTTGCAGAAAATGACAACTGGTCAAAATAACAAAAAAGATGCAGTGTTTTCAGACCTCGAATAATGCAAAGAAAACAAGTTCATGTTCATTTTTAAACAACACAATACTAATGTTTTAACTTAGGAAGAGTTCGGAAATCAACATTTGGTGGAATAACCCTGATTTTCAATCACAGCTTTCATGCATTTTGGCATGCTCCTACCAGTCTTTCACATTGATGTTGGGTGACTATGCCACTCCTGGCGCAAAAATTCAAGCAGCTCGGCTTTGTTTGATGGCTTGTGACCATCCATCCTCCTCTTGATCACATTCCAGAGGTTTTCAATGGGGTTCAGGTCTGGAGATTGGGCTGGTCATGACAGGGTCTTGATCCGGTGGTCCTCCATCCACACCTTGATTGACCTGTCTGTGTGGCATGGATCATTGTCTTGCTGGAAAAACCAATCCTCTGGGTTGGGAAATACTGTCTGAGCAGAAGGAAACAAGTTTTCTTCCAGGATAACCTTATACGTGGTGTGATTCGTGCGTACTTCATAAAGACAAATCTGCCCAATTCCAGCCTTGCTGAAGCACCCCCAGTTCATCACTTATCCTCCACCAAATTACACAATGGGTGCGAGACACTGTGGCATGAAGGCCTCTCCAGGTCTCTATCTAACCATTAGACAACCAGGTGTAGGATCGGTGATGATCTGGGGGTGCTTCAGCAAGGCTGAAATCGGGCATGACAATGCTAATATTTTTATTTGGAATTTGGGAGAAATGTTGTCAGTACATTATAGAATAAAATAAAAATTTTCATTTTACTCAAACGCATACCTATAAATAGTAAATCCAGAGAAAAGGATAATTTTGCAGTGGTCTCTTAATTTTTCCCGGGGGGGGGGGGTGTGTGTGTGTATATTAGTACTGGGCAGTGGTAGCTCAGTGGTTAAGGCTCTGGGTTACTGATCAGAAGGTCAGAGGTTCAAGCCCCAGCACCGCCAAGATGCCACTGTTGGGCCCTTGAGCAAGGCCCTTGACCCTATCTGCTCCAGGGGTGCCGTATCATGGCTGACCCTGCACTCTGACCCCAGCCTAGCTGGGATATGTGAAAAAGAAGAATTTCACTGTATATGTGCAAATGTATAATGTGTGATAAATAAAGAAAATTATAATTATAAAATTATATATATATATATATTAATGCAAGAAGTAAAATACAGTAAAGAATCTAGGTAAAAATAATTAAGACATGTGTCTGTTTTTCACTAAATGAACACAGGAAGAATATTTCATCATTTTCATTGAATCAGTGTTCTTAATCGATTCATTGAAACCGACAGTATCACTAAAATGAATTAAACGTACCAACTCTAACGCCATTTTGGCTAATGAAGCGTAAATCAGAGACACTACTAAAACATCTCTGTCTTAACACCCTGATCCTTGCAAGTCATGAATCGAGGAGGGGTCGTTAAATTAGTCTAATGACCAAATAAAAAGTGCATTATCTTATATTATATTAATATTAATCTTTATTATTATATTATAAATCATCATGATAGTCACAATGTTATGTATATCTCCATCAAATAGATATAGTATTATAAATTAGTACTGTATATCTCTATCAAGGCCATGGCAAATATATTGTGAATTTTTAATATATCACCCAGCCCTAAGTTGTAATAAACAATTTGCACACTGACCCACTCATCAAAATTCATCCCTCTTTCTCAGGTTGCTTAGTTGCCAATCTCCATTTGGGCCTCTTCGAGCTGTCTTCCGGGAAGAGGCAGCACATCAATACCTGGAGGTATTAATATCAATGACATTAAACTGTTCTTTTCTTAATCATCATTTATTGACCGTTTACACCTTGTATTAAGATGCATCTCAGGTGATCTGATCACATGTGGTCAGGCAGGACACTTCACTGTTTACGCCTGGTCACTGAAATGCGTCTCCTGTGACCACTTGTGTTTGGATTTCAAGGGGAGGGTCTCTGATTTAATGATGACATGCATCAATCACTATGTCAGTGTGCTACTGCATGATTATAAAACACAAATAAATTGTAGAAAGACAAAGCGCGAAAAAAAAAAAGTGCACTGTTTCTCCCTGATGCATTTTAAATTTAATCTGAGCACAAACACAACATTTAGAACATCTAGAATTCTCATTTACTTTAGTGGAGTACTAAGTAGTTGTGCTTCCCGCTTCAGCCTGCCAGCTGCTCTTAAAGGCACCTCTGCTTAAATCTCCCCTCGACCAAAAGTGCACCTTTAGATTTGTGAACGAAAGGGGCCTCTGTAGCCCCGGTTCTGTGCACGTCAGTGTGCTTGTGTATTTACTCGCTTTTTAAAATGTTCTGATCTGACGGTTATTTCCTTTTAACGCAGCATGTTACCAGCAAAGTTTAAACTCTTGTTTTAGTGCAGTGTTTGATTGACAGGTGAGGGGTGGTGCTTCACTGCTGTCCGGGACGCATTCAGGACGGATAGCGTTTACACCTCAAATGTGATTTGGTCACATGCGTTTTTGACTAGCTCCGAATGTGGTTTTTGTGATCTGATCACAAAACGTTTTGCACCCTGTGTACACCTGTATTTAGCGCTGGCCACTTGTGATCGAATCACATGAAAAGCATCCTAAAACCAGGTGTAAAAGGGGTCATTTTTCTTTTGGTAGGTATGGGGTCAAAACGGTTTGGAGAAAAGTTTAGACCTCACAGCTCTGAGTAAACATGGAAAAGTGTATGTAGATGGTAAGGGAGGCACTTTTTGCTGTTTATGTTTTCATTTTATATTCCTTTTATTATGATTAAACTAATCTAGCACAAGTGCATTATTACAAGTGTGTGTGTGTGTAGCTCAGTTTGCATGTCTAGCCTGGTCACCATGTGAAAAAAAGTTAATGTATGTGGCTGAGAAGAAGAGGGTGGAGCCATCAGGACATGCATTGTTTGGATCAGCCAATGAGGATGGAGAGAAAGTGCTGCTGGAGGAACAGGTGAGATATCTGTCAACAGAAGTTCACCCACATGTAGTTTCTTTTAGTAATTTTTTAGTAATTTCTTTTAGTAGTAATTTTTGATGGTTAGACTATAGTATATGTGTTGAGTCAACTGACATTTAGTATCATCTATAACCTTTTATTCCTTGTGCTTAATTCAGTGTATCTACAGTGTATGACACTGTGTGTCTGTGTATGTGTTTGTCAGGATAAGAATTTGTATGCTGAAGACTGGGGTGAGGGACTGGTGGGTAAAAGCTGTCCAGTATTGTGTGTAGCTGATCTCAGTAAAGGAGCAGTCATCGTATATGCTGGTGTCCCTCCTCATATATCACCAGGGCAGGTAAGCCACGGATCTTACTTCATCTTATTATACTTGTTTGTTAAAAATGGAATTATTAGGTGATAATCATTGTTCTTTCTTAAGGCTTTGTGGGCGCCTAATGGGAGGGGCGTTTTGTTTGTGGGCCAGTGGAATGAGCCATTCAGACTGGGCCTGAAGTTCTGCTCCAATCGTAGGTGAGAGATGTTAGAGAACGCTTCAGTCCCTTCAAGCATCTGGTATTTTGTTCCAATATTTGTATCCAATATGTCAAATTAATAAAAGTAGTCAATACTAATACCAGTAAAATTTCACGATTCTTTAAACCAATGTCGATTCAACAGAAAAAAAAAACCTGAATATGCCAGTGCACACATTTATTAAAATGTTAATTAATATGAATTAATGTCATTCAACATAAATATAATTTTTAAATTAAACTAAAACAATGACTTTCAGTTGTTAATTCAGTTATTGATTTACTAATGTGGCTGAATTTTCAGAATCAAGACAGCTTTTCCTTCTTCCAGATTCTTTAATCACAGCCGGGGAACAACTGTCCAACTGGCCAATTGTGTTAATTGGAACACATTTAGACAGTTGTCCCTCAACTGTGAATAAAGATGCTGGAAGTAGGAAAAGCTGTCTTGAGTCTTGATCCTGAAAAATTCCACCACAATAATAATTCCCACCACACAGTGCTTACATTAACTAAAATGCTTAACCTAGTTGATTAATGTAATATTTTTCATGTTCTAGATCAGCTCTCTACTATCTAGATTTGAAGGGGAAATGCGGTAAGATTCTCTACAACAGATACTGTGTGGATGTGTGTTTAATTGTGTTTGACTTAGAGGGTATTTACACTTGGTCACTTTATGCATTTTTCTGATTAGATTGCTGTCCGATTAAATAAGCACATTCCTTTCACACTTGGCCACATCAATGTGTCTCTGTCAAACAGATATTAATCCTAATCCTAATCTTAAATTCCCGTGCTAAATGCAAATAAATCAGAGTTCACTTCCGTGATTATGCTAATACCATCCAGCGAAATTGAAGCATGTGATTTATTATTTGATTTCCAATTTACTCCATGCATGCGTATCTGTTTGTGTGCATGTGCACTTTTTTTTTTTTTTGCTCTGTGGGCTTGTCGTAGGTAAGATGCATCATGCGCGTCAACTGTGCTCATTGTCAGTGTTTAGCTTCAGTTTCATCAGCGATCTGCATCATATAAATGAAGAAAAAAGTTCTGTCTCTCCTACAACGTTCATCTGTTTGTTAATATGTTATTATTTATTGCGCAACACGAGCCTTATGCAAATACTCAGTAACAGCTGTTACGTTTAACATTTTCCCTATGGTGACGTAGCACAGTTTGGGTGGAGTAAAGTTTACATATGTGGCTTGAATAGCCAGATGCATTTACATTTGACAGAGTTTCGCCTGGAATCTCTGGAGGTGGTTTCAGCGATGGTATTTTATCTGTCTTGAATCCATCTTGGAAGGCATTCATGATCAAATACCTATAGCCATCCGATCAGTAAAAATGCATGAAGTGACCAAGTGTAAATACCCCCTTTTAAATTATGGGCTTTGACTCAGATATACCCAGTTTTGTAAAACAAGGTACATTATATCTCTGTGTCCTTTTACCTGGTCAGAGTGCTTGTCCTCTGAAGGCGTATCTGTGTCGAGCCCTCGTATGAGTCCAGACTCCTGTTGGATTGTCTACTTACAGGGACATGTGTTTGGACCACATCATCAGTGCCTGAGTATGATGCTGGTGAGACCTTAAATCAGTGACTGAACACATAACATCCACTTACATTTGGATGTCTGGGAACATTTTGGAATATCTAAATTAGTTTTTGTAATTATTAAAAATAACTTATATTTCTTTCTCTTAGTATGACATGAAGAATAGAACCACTTCAGTCTTGGTTGATGTTGTCAGGAGAGCAGAAAAAGGTACCTAGATAAAAGCAAAATCACACACACACACACACACACACACACACACATTGAAGAGTTATGTGAGTGACATCATGTCCCCTCATAGGTCAGTTTGCTGGAATATATGAATCATTGCCGCCTCTTTGCTGGTCTGCAGACAGTGAGAGAATCTTCTTCAGCAGTGCTTGTGAAAACTATAAGGTAAACTGACAGATTATTTGTAGTAGTATTTAATATTTGCAATATTTACAAACATAAACCATGAAGGACACTCAAACATAAAATATTTAAGTATCATATGTGTTTGACACAGAAGTTCATGTGAATTTCATATAATTTTTTGCCTTGAAAGAATCCCAGAAATGCTACTGGAAAATATACAAAGATTTAGGTTTTAGGTTCAGTCTCCAAAATAAGTATCGCTTGAAAGCTTAAAAGTTGTACTTAACAATGCATGTTGGCATTATGACCAAAACTGAACAAGTGCTTTGAAATTTGCAGACATATCAGAAGTGTTCCGTTTAGATAATTTCTAAATAATTTTGCACTGCACATATTATTGTATTCGGTAAAAACATCAATCTGATCAAATTGCCATGTGTCATATGTCGTTAGACAGCTCTCAGAGTAGAATACAACCAGCCTTTTACTCACAGACAAAAATATAGCGAGTAATAGCTAAGTATATGTCTTTGACATACATTACATTTAAACAGGTGTTGTTTATATGCCGCGTCTTTGCTTATAACTTTACAAAAAATAGACAGAACATAAAATATCACACCATTGCTTAGAGGAGGTGATTATCTTTTAAACGAGCCCACACAATGTAATTGGATGCATAGATCATTAGATAATCCACAAAAAGCACAATGTGCACACAGCACATAATGTGCTATCTAGCAAAAAACACGTTTTTTCCTGGATCAGATGATTTTATCGGAAATTATGTAGTACGTTTTCCAGGGTCGTGGAATGCTAAACAAATCGTATTAGGATACAGATCACTGCAACCAGAGGTGGAAGTCATCCAAATATGGGCAGAGAGGATCGTTCACTCTAATTACATATGGCCACCAGGAGATGGTGCCAAGTTCGTGACACAGACTCCAAGTACATGACACATACTCATTGATGGCTTAAATGACACAGTGAAATCTTGTTACTCATGCCTGCATGCTTTGGAGAGAGAGCATATCTTTAGTCATTGTTGTATTTGCATGTGTAATTAATTATGTTTTATTTGTTTGGAGACATTTTTGGACACTAGGATAAATTTGTTTTGTAATGCTTTAACTTTTGATTGCTTTGTAGTATCAACACAACATTTTTTACTCCGGTATAGGTGACATGATTGGGAACAAAACAAAAGCAGCTTTTCAGAGCTACCTTTTTCGCACCTTGAGATATATAATGTCAAATCAGAATGATTTTTTTTTTCAGCAGTTTCTTAGGCTGAGAGTCTCAGAATGTATCATAATATCATCAAAAAATGTGCAAAGTTTTCTTTAAAACAACACCAAACACTTCACCCTCCTTGTTTTTTTGTTTTTTGTTTTTGTCGAGTTATAAGCCTTTAATCTGGGTATGTCACTGAAACAGGAAATCTTTCAAAACACCTCTTTAATGGGGCCTGGGTAGCTCAGTGGTAAAGACGCTGGTTACCACCCCTGGAGTTTGCTAGTTAGAATCCCAGGGCATGCTGAGTTACTCCAGCCGGGTCTCCTAAGCAACCAAATTGGCCCGGTTGCTAGGGAGGGTAGAGTCACATGGGGCAACCTCCTCGTGATCTCTATAATGTGGTTCGCTTTCGGTGGGGTGCGTGATGAGTTGTGCATGGATGCCGCAGTGGATGGTGTGAAGCAGGGAGTATGGTTACATGTTTCTTTTAAAGTAACACAGGACATTTTAAAGCTCTAATTCTGTATGGTTTCTGAAGTATTGATTGTAGTATTTGGTAAATTGTGTGAATTATTATTATTTTTATTTTTTTCCCTAGGCAGTGTACTCAGTGGACAGAAGTACAGGAAGAGTTACACAAGTGTGCGGAACGGATTCTTTAAGACTAGGTAGTGTGTGTGTGCGTGTGTGTGTTGGTATATGTGTTTGTATATATAGCATTTGTTCTGACAAGTCATCTTCTGTAATTTAGTTTGTTCTTATTTCTTTCTTGTGGTGACAGTCATTGATTACAGTTTTGTATTTGTTAGATAACTTTGGGAGTGTGCAGCTGTTGACAATACAGAAAGACCTGATGGTGATGAGCTGCTCGTCTCCACTTCAACCACCCTGCCTGGTACACGCGCACACACACACACACACACACACACACACAGGCACATTTTTTGCTTTTCTGTAGAAATAACACCACCTTGTATTTGTTCTGTAGAGAGTCGGCTTTCTCTCATCAGTAGATCTTGCTAAAGACATGCAACTTTATAATCTTGGCAGAGCAGATGTGTATGAGGGATTTGATTGGCAGCCCATGTTGATCATGCCCCCTTCTCAAGAGGAAAACCATCAGTTCTGTGAGTAGCTTGGGTCTATCACTTATATGACTGTAAGGGGGTTCAGTGGAAAGGAGGAGGCGAGAACCGGTTTGAGAATATAAATAATAGTTTAATGATCAACTTAACCCAAAACACACAAACCTAACCACACACAGGGCAGCTGCCTGTAATTCTCTCTCTCTCGAACTGTCGTCCACGGCCGCCTTTATCCCTCGTGTGCCCCATCAGGCTGATTGAGGACTGGGCGTGCGTCATTCCAGCCCGGCCCCGCCCTCCTCGGCTCTACACTCCTCCCGGCGTTGCCTCAGGCCGGGGAGCCCCCAGCATGACGTACATCCCCCCCTTCCTCTCTGGGGAGGGGGCGTGCCTTGCGCCCCGACTGCCGGCGGTCATCCCCGCCTTCCTCGACCTGGGAGGAGACAGGAGGGGAAAAACTACAACAACAAAAAAACTAAATAGGTGAGGGAAAGGCCAACACGGAGCGACAGAGAGAGAGAGAGAAAAAGAAACTCACTCACCGGTTCTCTGATGCGCCATCGCTTGGTCCTCGATCACTCCTCCACCCTCTCAGGCAGACGGCAGCTGCTTCTCCCCGGGCGGACCGGAGTCAGACCTCCGATCCCCAGCGGACAGAACGCCCCTCCGCGTTCCCGGCGACCCGTGGGGACACTCCTCCGCCCCTGGCAGCAGCCCTACCGCTCCAGGCGGTCGGGGAGTCGTTTCCCTCCTCCCCTCGCAGACGGCGGTCTTCTCTCGACCCCTCTGCATTTCTGGGGGACGGCAGGGCACTCCTCCGCCCCTGGCAGCCGCTCCTTCGCTCCAGGTGGTCGGGGAGTCCAGTCCCCACTCGCCTCGCGGATGGCGGCCGTTCCCCGCGTTCAGGTGGTCGGGTTACTCCATCCCCCGACGGATGGCAGCGGCGCTCCCCTGGGTGGACGGCAGTGTCGAGGACTCTGCGACGGGCATCCCTCCTCCTTCCCGGGTTTCGGCACCAGTGTAAGGGGGTTCGGTGGAAAGGGGGCGGCGAGAACCGGCTTGAGAATATAAATAATAGTTTAATGATCAACTTAACCCAAAACACACAAACATAACCACACACAGGGCAGCTGCCTGTAATTCTCTCTCTCTCGAACTGTCGTCCATGGCCGCCTTTATCCCTCGCGTGCCCCTTCAGGCTGATTGGGGACCGGGTGTGCGTCATTCCAACCCGGCCCCGCCCTCCTCGGCTCTACAATGGCATTCACAAATACAGTGATTTCACTGCTGGAAGTCGCAGAGTGGCTGTAGTGGGTGTTCCTACTCCCAGATGCTGTTATTGGTGAACTGCACAATTGACCATAGTTTTTACAATTCTGATCACAAATGGGGTATTTTGCTGGTAAAATAAGATGTTATTTTAATTTTCAATAATTGTTTTTGCTGATCAAAGGGGGAAAGCGTTTGTATGCAGTAGATGCATCAAATTATGAACAAGCTCCAATATCTCGAATGACTGCACTCCTATTGGTAGTTGCCGCATAGTATTACTGCTCATTTTCATTAAGTAAAAAAAATTTCAGCTTTGTTGCATAGCTGGACTTGCTCACAACGCATCACCAATGGCCTTCTGTGAGAGTGGAAATCACCAACTGTCATTAAAAATGAATAATCCAGTTGCTTTGTTGCTGCAGGTTGCTGTATGTGTGGACGTTACTTTAAACTCATGAGGTACAGCAATATTTCTTAGTTATTTTAATCTTTCTTCTCTCTTACCTCTCTATAGGTGGTCTGAATTTTGGAGCAATTTTGTTAAAGCCGTATAGTCCTCCCGAGAGAAGGAAAACTCCTCTAGTGGTGAACATACATGGTAAGGCTAACACAAGCAATAGTTTTTGCAGTTCAGTTTTTTAAGGCATCAGTGATCAGTGAAGTGTTTGTGTATGCAGGTGGTCCTCACGCTCATTTTGCTGCAGAATGGAATGCCACAGCCGCTGCTTTAATAAAACTGGGCTTTGCTGTTCTGATGGGTAAGTGTGTATTTTAAAGCTTCTCTCACAGTAAGAACATTAGAAGACATTGAGCAGTGATTTAGGGTGTGTGTATTACAGTAAACTACAGGGGTTCCACTGGTTTCGGTCAGGACAGCATAGAGTCTCTGCTCGGAAACATCGGCAGTCAGGACGTCAAAGATGTTCAGGTGAGCACACACACAATTAATAATGTGCACTTGCTCAGAACAAACTGCATTGACCAATTTGTCACTTTTTCATTCTGTCCTGTTTTCCAGAGAGCTGTGTTGTGCGCTTTGCAGAATGAGGCAACCCTTGATTCTGATAGGATTGCAGTAATGGGCGGCTCTCATGGTGGCTTTCTGGCCTGCCACCTGATTGGTCAGTATCCAGATTTCTACAGAGCATGTGCAGCACGGAACCCCGTCATCAATGCAGCTACACTGCTCGGAACCAGTGACATTTTAGACTGGTAATGCTCAGATGAATTCATTAATACCAATGCTATTAAATGTGTAGAACCAATTTATTCAGGCCCAGTATAAGTCTTTAATACTAAATTAAGTGTTATTTAGTCCAGCACTAGCGTTAGTGGAGGATCAGATGAACCTCTATATAATAGGCTATAATGTTGCTAATGTTGTAATGTTAAATCTGTTTGATATTTCATAATATGTATTTCACAAACAGTTTGCAGTGGTTGAACGTTTCTGAAATGTCATTGTGTGCTTGTACTGCCCCCTACAGGAGATATTCCTCTGTTGGGATTCAGTATTCTTTTGACCGGCTGCCTACATCACATTCCCTCACTGCCATGCTAGAGAAATCGCCTATAATACATGCTGCACAGGTATGTATAAATACACGCACAGACATACATACAGGAAAAGTGATAAAGAGAAAGTATTTCTTGGGTAGCCTGTGTCTCTATGCAGTTTACTCATGATAAATTGCTGATGTTGTGTGCTGACCCTGAAACCTTAGTATGATTGCCTCCTATATGTGTCTGTGGGCATGTGTGCGGTGGGTATGATTGTTTAGATACGTGCTCCTGTGTTGTTGATGTTGGGTGGGAGAGACAGGAGAGTATCACCTCACCAGGGTCTGGAGCTCTACAGAGCACTCAAGAGCAGAAGCACACCTGTCAGGTAAACACACACACCAGCATTTAAAACACATACTGAACACTTATATTATTAGTCACTTTTCTGGAAAGCAAAACATTCTGATCATCATCTTCCTCTCTCTTTCTCTCTGCATTCCTGTCTCTCTCACATACTATGTCTTTATCTCTCTCTCTGTCTCTCAGGTTACTATGGTACAGTGATGAGGGTCACTCATTGTCTAAAGTCAACACTCAGGCTGACTGCTTCTTCAACATTGTTCTGTGGTTCAAAGAACATTTAAACTGACAGCACTCTAGCAACATTTCTTGGTTGTTGCCTCTCTACTGTGTTAGTACTCAAGTTCTCAAATGCAAAAAATATCCATCTGATGTTTTTCTGTCTGCACACATCGTGTTTGAAATTTTTGCCAAAAATAAATGTCTATTATTATTAAACTCTCTGTGAACCCGAAGTCAGAGTTTTCAGGTCAATGGCCACTAGGGGGCAGGCCTGTCCAAGTTTAATCAGCACTGCAAAATAAGGGGTCAAATGCCAAAGGATGGAATCATTATGGTAAAAAATCTGAGCTCATATATTGTGATGTTGAACTTTTCTCTTTTTGGAGTCAAAATCCGAACAGTCCTGCTTTTTTTTTTTTTTTTTTGTTTTTTTTTAGATTTAAGAGTTTACTCTTCACTGCCTTTTTAAAAGCATAATAGATGTGGTAGTATTTTTACATCAACTCAATTTGAGACCTTAACTGTATAATTGTGACAGTTGTTTATAGATTAAATTAGTTCACAATAAAATACTTGTACTTTTAGAACAGAAAGTAGAAAAAAATAACAAAATTATGTTTTCTAGTTTCTAAAATGTATCTTTAGAGATATTAAACATTCCATTGTGGACTGTGTTTCACACCATGATGTTTATAATGATGAAACAAGAAAGAAATGTGTGGCTAATAATATTAGAAAATTATTATGACATTGACCGTTTAAAAAGTTGTTGCCTGAATCACAATTGAGCCTGCGTACTTTAATATTATAATATTATGCATATTATAAATATTATAATGTTAATATTGACCTTTAAAAAAAGGTATCGCCTGAATCGCGAGGTTGTTTTTATTATTGTAAACTTGGAGATGTAGTTACCTCTCCTACAAACTGAAATGAAACAACCAAATTACACCGGTGAAAGGTTTTGACAACTCTGCGCTCCCTGGCCACTTCAAAATGAATCTGTGTGTAAGGATGCAGAATCATCTATCAAAATATGCCCTCTCCAGACTGCACATTGTCTTAATTCATAGTGTATTTTTTCCTGAGGATGTGTGCTCGCTGCAGTGGAAAAAAAAGGTGGTGTTCACGGCCTTCGCGGGGCTACCCAATGTTAAATGATGTATTGTTGGCTACTTGCATCAACAAAGGATGAAGAAATGTTCATCAACCGGCACAAATTCTACCAACCAACCAACCGTATTCTTCAAACTTTGTTCATCCAAGATTCCTCTACTTGCAGAAATGCAGTTGTTTGGCATGTACTGTTTATTAAAGCTGACAGTTTAGGACCTGTGAGGAGTCTGTTTCTCAAACTAGAGACTCTGATGTACTTGTCTTCTTGTTGTTGTGCCTCTGGGCTGTCCAGTTCCTTCTCTGTTCTGGTTAGATCCAGTTCGCTTCTTTTAAAGAGTAGTGCATGGAATAGCCTTCATCTCTCAAAAGAAGAATAGACTGATTAATTTCAGGTGAAATGTGTTTCTTTTTGGCCATTTTTAAAATCAAAATGTAACTTGCAAGTGTCAGGCGACTTGTAAGAAATGCAAGTGTATTAATACCTCAGCAACTGGTAAAAGACACTTTATATATTATTACTTCATTAAGTAGCACAAACATTTTCAACTGTTCTAAGTATATGAAAAGTTCCTTGAGGGCCAAATTAGCACATTAAAATTTTTTCTTAAAGTCCCCGTGAATTGCCTTGACGGGTACTTTTGGTGTTTTGACATATTTCCTGAAACAGGAAGTGGGGGGTGGGACATGTCGAACGATTCATCCCATTTTTTTAAATAGCCAATAGGCTTTAGTTAATAGCCACACACCTCTTTCCACCGTGCTGTCCATGTCAGAGCCACTTATCGGCAAAACTTAAGAAGTGATCTCAATACCGGCCAGCTTTTCTAAAGACTTGAGAACCAAAATATGATCTAACTGAAAACATTAATCCATAACCAGCCCACGAAAGCACACAGCACATCACTGTCTTTGCTAACGACAAAGCTGGAGCCGTTGTGCAAGTGCAAATGAATGAGAAACAAGTGATTAAAAGATAATATATTCATGTTTTGAATCGCAATACACTTAGCATAAAGAATAAAGACACGTTCTTAAGCTGTACATCCCAAGAAACCTCTTCTGCACAAAAAAACTAAATAAACTCCAGCAACTTCCCTCGTGTCCTGCTCCGGCGTTTGTGCTTTCTTTTCAGAAGTGAACATCCCTATGCCCTGTTCCCTTCGAAGACAGTTACCCTCCACTGTGAGAGCTTCAGATGGCTGAAAGGTTTATAATGGTCAGTCAGAACTCACATTTTAAGCGATTCTGTTTGGAAGGACCCTACAGTATGGATTGTGATCTTTTCGAAGTGCCCTGCGAATGCATGATCAACAGCAGTTAGAACACAGCCAGACACACTGAATGGTTAGAGGGAGAGTGTGTTCTCGTTCTAGAAAGCATTTGATTGGATAAGGTTTCTCAACCTCTATGTGACATTATAGATGTTCCTGAGTTTTTTCTTTTTACCCGGAAGAGAGCGGCTGCAGATTTTAAAGCAGCAAACTTTAGTTTTAGATTGATTTCAGTGGGTCTTTAAGGATTGGGTGACAGTGTTTTCTTAGTGGACTAGAGCAATGACTGCTGAAAATGGGGCTATTTCAATCATACAGTTAGAATTTATAAATAAAAATCTAAAATACTTATTTCAAACAGTAATAATAATTTGCAACATTACAAATGTTTTTAGCAGTATTTTTTTTATCAATTTAATGTATCCTTGGTGAGCAGAAGCATCAAATTCTTTCAAAAACTAAAATGTATTAGTGTTGTAAAATGTTTTTACAGAAGTGTATTTCATTGTAAAACTTATAAGGAAGGTCCTTTCCTTGAATGGTTTTTGAAGTTTCGCCTCATATTTATCCGTAAACTCCCCTTTGACAGATTTATTTAAATCTAATGTTTCTGTAGTGAACTGTTTTTAATGATTGGTATATTATTATTAGATATTTTGATTCATGTAATTTATGGCATGTTGAACATGAGCCAGCTTTATGTTACAGTGTTTTATGGCCGATTGTAGCATGTGGATTTTCAATATGCCTAGGGTCTCGTGGGGCAGATTGTGCCCTGTTAGTGTTAAGATTGCATTGCTAATGACCCACTGAGAGAGCTGTAGAACTCAGCGGGTCGCCTGAGAACACTGCCACTGTCTGTCTGTGTGTGAGACAGAGAGAGAGAGAGAGAGAGAGAGAGAAAAGGTCTGTGTATAGACCCTCTCTATAGTTCTTTTTTCTCTCGCTGCCTGGATGCTAAAAGTCATGTTCATGAGCGAAGATTAAAGAGTGAAGAAAAACCATTGCAAGGGGGAAAAAAGCAGATGAAATTGGAGGAAGAAAAGGGGAATGGTGGAGTAATTTTAAAGGGATAGTTCACCCAAAAATGAAAATTCCAAAAAGATCCAAGTGCTCATATGCTAATCATTTGGAAAGAGTGGTAATAGTGAGGAAAATAGAGATATGGTATAAAAGAAAAATTGGGATAAGCGAGAAGGAGAAGGGACGGTGATTCCTGTTAATGAAAGAATATACACTAACTGAGCACTTTATTAAGAACATTATGGTCCTAATAAAGTGCCTGTGCTGTGGAAGCCCATCCGCCTTGGTTTGACGTGTTGTGCATTCTGAGATGCTATTCTGCTCACTACAATTGTACAGAGTGGTTATCGGAGTCACCGTAGCCTTTCTTTCAGCTCGAACCAGTCTGGCCATTCTCCGTTGACCTCTCTCATCAACAAGGTGTTTCCGTCCACAGAACTGCTGTTCACTGGATGTTTTTTGTTTTTGCCACCATTCTGAGTAAACTCTAGAGACTGTTGTGCTTGGAAATTCCAAGGGATCAGTAGTTACAGAAATACTCAGATCAGCCTGTCTGGCACCAATAATCATGCTACGTTTGAAATCACTGAGATCACATTTTTCTCCATTCTGATGGTTCATATGAACATTAACTGAAGCTCCTGACCCATATTTGCATGATTTTATGCATTGCACTGCTGCCACACGACTGGCTAATTAGATAATCGCATTAATATGTATGTGAACAGTTGTTCCTAATTAAGTGCTCAGTGAACGTACATGCGCGGCTTGTGTATGTTTGCATATCGGTGTGTTTGGACAAAGTTCTGGATGGGATTACAGCATGACTAGGAGGAATAAATAAAAACTATTGTAATCAAATTATTGTGAACATTTCCACCTGTGTTTATGATTTAAGATGTGGATTGGAAGGGAATTGTGTCAATGCATTGGGTGAATGCTGTGACTGTGAGTGAAATGCAAGCCTAAAAACATTAGTTAACCTCTCGTAGGCCGTGAAGGGTCTGTGTTTGTGTGTGTGTGTGTGTTCACTGGGCCGAAAGGTAATATAATTTTATGAGTTTTGGGCAATTAACATGCTGCTGAAAGCCATTAATTCATCTCGCCTATCCTCCCCCATGCTTCCATTCTTGGGCTGGTCCGCAGCACTCTGTTCAGTTGTCATGGTAATGGATGAGTACATTAGGTGCCCCAGGCAGGGGAGGTAATCGTTCAGAGAGTAAACTGGGTAAAAAGTGCAAAACTGTCACCAAACAACTTAAGCTAATAGCATCACCACTTTACTTGATGAAATGTGTTTATAACTGCCTCTCTCTCTCTCCTTTTCTCCCTTCATCCCTTACATACACGCCAGGCTCACATCTTCATATTCTGACTTCTCTCTTCTTAGCCTTTGTGTCATATTCTCGTTTCTCCCTTCCATCCCTCCTGCCGTTTTGCCATGTAATTCTGTCGTTTCTTGGGAGTGAAGGAGCTAGAGAATATTCAGTCACTTCTGAAGAAATGACATTTCCTGTCAACGTTTGAGTATTATTGTTGGACTTTTGGGTGAGACAGGGTGCTGAAAGAGTGTGTGTGTTCTGTAAGAAATAACAAATCCAGCAATCATTCACCATTCTACAAAGAGAAGCCAAAACTTAAAGATAACTTTCGTACACTAGACTGAATAAGCATATGCAAAAAAACTCATGCCTATGTGTGTTTGCACATGTGCAAATATTCAGTTATTAATCTGAGAATTTGTGCATGCTCACTTAGAACTGAGCATATGTTTGTAATTGAATACTAGGATACATAACAATGCACAGTATACACTTAATACTTGAAAAAATAGTATGTGAATCAGTATGCATTATGCAATGATATGTCAGTACAGTACAATGCTACACTATTGTCACATGACCTTATTATATGCATGTTTAATTCAACAAGTAGCCTTCAGTTATTATTTTGGAAATGGAAAATGTTATTTAGCATTTTTAAATTGTCATAAAAAAATCTCTGTTGTAAAAGAAAGATGAAAAAAATCACAGATGATATTCATTTGTCACGCTTCAAATGAAAGTAAAAAATTGAAAATGGGATACAGTATTCCTCTGAATTCTGCACAGTTTGGGAATTGAAGTAGCTAAAAAAATTGCAATTTGCAGAGTTTGTAGAAAAACTGCACATTGTACTGTATATGCTGTATACTGCAGAAATGGTACACTGTTAAAAATGTTCCCGTAAAAAAACAGTAAAGAACTGGCAGCAGGGTTGCCAGCAAGTTACTGTAAAATTAACAGTATCTTGCTGTAGCTGAAATTTACAGTTTGCTACTGTTTTTGCAAATACAGAATAAAGCTGTTATTTTACTACCTTTACAGTAAAACACTGACAAAAGGATTAGCAGTTAATTACTGTTTATTTGCACTTTTCACAAGAGGTATATTTGCAGGATTTCGCTGTAAACTACAGTAAAAATACACTACATGCTACTGTATAAGCTATTGAGTAATGGACTGCTAGCAAAAAGGACTACAATGTGTTTACTTTTTTCTAAACCTTGTGATTTAATAAATTATTCCTTAGTCTTGCAATAAAAAATACCATGTTTTAATAGTGTATAAATGTAGCCTTTGAAATAGTGACTTAAACTTTTAAGACAAATAATACAGATTCAAAATGTCTTCAAAACGTCTCTCTTTATTTGCAAAACCCCATTCTTGCAAAACATCTGTACAAAATTATAAGGCAATTGGTAAAACAAAGCCCAAAGCTGATTTGGGTAAATAAACTTACATTTCAGCCATATACATATTATAACAAATAATAACAAATCTCTGTCTGTCCAAACACTGATCTCTGGACACAAACACTCAGTAAATAAATGAGAAAGTGGCTGAATGAATGACTAAAACAGTGTGTGTGAGTGTCTGAGAAAGTGTTTGTGTGAGTTTGTGTGTGTGTGCATGTGTTTGTGTGTGTGAGAGTGTTTGTGTGAGTTTGTGTGTGTGTGTGTGTGTGAGTGTCTGAGAAAGTGTTTGTGTGAGTTTGTGTGTATTGAGTGTGTGTGAGAGTGTGTGTGTGTGTGTGAGAGAGAGAGTGTTTGAGTGAGTTGAGTGAGTGTGTGTGTGTGAATGACTGGGTTCACTGACTTATATAAAGTCCCACTCAAAGTCCATTAGTTTCTTTAGTAGACTGGAGACACGAGGGTTGACTGATGTCATCTATTTCTGGGTGACTTTACCCGTACGCTTTGACAGGACTTTGCCTCGTCCAGCCTTGGTGCCTCTCTCAGGATTTATCCCGATGAAACGCCTGAAAAACAAATGTGTGTATTCATAATTAGTGTCAGGAGAGCTTTCTTAAAGGAATAGATCACCCAAATATAAAAATTCAATCATCATTTACTCACCTTAATGCCATGCCAGATGTGTATGATTTTCTATCATCATCAGAACACAAACAAAGATTTTTAGAAGGAAATCAGGGCTCTAATGTGCTTACAATGCAAGGGAATGGGTGCTAAAACTATGAAGTTAAAAAAAACACATAAAAGCAGCAGGAAAGTAATTCAAATGACTCCAGTGGTTTAATAAATGTCTTCTGAAGTGATACCATTGGTTTTAGTTGAGAACAGACCAAAATGTAGCTCCTTTTTCAATGTACATCTTGCCATTGCAGTTTACAGGCATGATCGATTTCAAGCTTGATTACACTTCCTTGTGTCATCTAGTGGTTCTACCCATGCATCAAGCACTAGGAAGTTTAATCAAGCTTGAAATCATGATCGCCAAGGAGACTGCTGATGTCAAAATTTATAATAAAAAAGGAGTTACATTTTGGTATGTACTCACCCAAAACTGATGAGATTGCTTCAGAAGACATTTAATACATCACTGGAGTCATTTGAATTGCTTTTCTGTGTTTTTTGAACTTCATAGTTTTGGCACCCATTCACTTGCACTGTATGCTCCTCAGAGCTTGGATTTCTTCTAAAAATCTTAATTTGTGTTCTGCTGAAGAAAAAAAAAAAGTCATATATAGTTGGGATGGTATCAAGGTGAGTAAATGCTGAGAGAATTTTCATTTTGGGGTGAACAATTTCTTTAACAAGCTCCAGCAATCAGATCTTTTAGGCAGTTGTACATGACTAGTGAAATGAAACGGGAGCAACACATGGTCCTCAAAATGCCCACACCACATAGTTACAGCTGCAGGATGTAAGCATCTAACCTTTGAATGAATTCCAGTGTGCATGCAGCACCATCTTGGTACTGAAGATTGAAGGTGTAGTAAGTGGAAAAGACAGCAGCAAGCCCAGACAGAAAAGTTGGCTGGATGCCTTCACAAATGATGTGCCCCTCAAGGCTGATCATCCAGTGGTCAATACAGCTTCCTGGTGTTTCACCTGACACTTTACAAAGAAATAATCTGGCATTAATTTGCCATTGTCACATTGCAAATGAACGCAAGGGAAACTGAAATATTTGACCCATTCACAGATGAGCCCTGTCAATTCAGCGCGCTAAAGAGACAACAATGGAACATTATTTAAATAAAATTTGCAACGTTGTTTGAAGGCTGCACTTCGCAGAATAAAAAGAAGTTACGTTTTTATGAATCTCACCCTGTAATATGGAAGATCCGTTTCAGAAATCCAGCTGTACTCGGTGTCACAGTTACAGTTGGTTTCCCACTGAAACAAGTGTTTAAAAAGTTAGATACAATTCCAGTATCACCAATGTTTTCAGATTAAAAGAGAAGGAATATCATGCATCCCTGCATAAAACTTAACATTATCAGCTGTACAGCTGCGTTTCCCAAAAGCGGTGTATACTTCGACTTCGTCGTAAGTAGATTGTAGAAAGTATTGTCACCAATGGTTTCTACAACCTATTTAAGCTTACAATGCTTTTGCGATTTGCAGCCCAGATCTGAACGTTAAAGTTGTTATCGTTATCTGACCACACTGACCGCTTGAGTGAGGTGTTTCTGCACTGTTTTGTGTGTCAGCTCAGACTCCAATCTCAAATCTGACATGCAAATTAACCCAAATTCAGTGCATTATTCAATCTGACAAAAAATCACTTAAAGAAAAAAAAATTTAATAAAAGAAACAAAGATCTTGGGCTTAAAGACAGAAATATAACGTTACAAACAACTTATTTAGTTGATATTGGGATCTGATGGCAGGTAGGCTACCAAAATCATTATCACAGCACAATATGAGTTGAACAAAAATGTAATGTTTTATGGCTATGCTAAAAAGCAAAGCAAAAGGGTACTCACCTATTAATTCAGAAGATGAAGATGAGTGAAAAAATCACCCCTTAAACACGTGTGGGCTCACTGTAGTCTTGTGTTCCCAAAATGCAATGCAAAAAATACTGTAAAGTACTGTTTTCTTTCCTTTGAGCAATCAATACTGTAAAATACCGTAATATTACGTCTAAGTCATTTAACCAACCAAAATTAACAGTAATGTACTGCATTTAAAAATAACAGGATTATACTGTTGATATTTTGAAGTAAATTAACAGCAATTTTTAAGAGTGTAGTAATAGTATGGTAGTATGCTATTCTGTATATAGCCCTGGTCTCTGTTGTTCTCATGAGAATTGTTAAAGTTCTTCTGACTTTAAGGAAAAAAGTTAAGGTTTAATTTATCATAGGGTGGAACTTTGTGTGTTAAGACAAGGGAGGAAATTAATATTTCAGCGTTTGGTCATTTAGACTCAATCACACTTACTTGCATACAAACTTGATTGCTCTCTTTCCTGGCTGTTTCTCTGTGTGCGTTCTTTTGTGTTCTTACATTCTCGTGGTCATAATCGACTGCCGAAATCCAATTCCAATCCTCAAGAATGCAAGTACAGAGAACGCATATAATAATCCTGATGTGTTCTCAATCAGGCAGAATATCGAGGATGCAGAGTTTCCCACTGTAAGCTCGTGAAAGTCTGATGGTTCTTGAGTTGGGCATCATAATTTAGTAATAAACACATGGAGGAAACGACTGTTAACAGACTTTTGTCTTTCAATATTTTACTAGTCCTTCGAAACATCATTAGTGTGATTAGCACATTTGAAGCCTGTAAGAGAACTACTGGTATTGTGACAGTTTATTATGCAACAGAAAGATCACAGCACATCTCAAAGCTTGCAATAGATGTGTTCTACGTCCTCCTGTCCTTCTGAGATCATTCTTCCAAGGTGGCTTGGCAAGACTGGTGAACATAAGAACACATGTCCGTTTTCTGCTTTTTTTGCATTGAGAAACATCCACAGTTTGATGTCAGATGTTTTTATTCCAGTAATCAATACACTTTATGACCAGGCTCATCCCAGATGATAGACATGAAAATTTAATTTTCAATCAGTGTGTAACCGTTGTGTTTTTGCCCTCCTGGATGCTGCTTATCCAGCATTAGATGCTTTTGGCTCTACATAATATTTGTACTGCCTGGATGTAGGATATGTCCAGAACAAATCTATGGTTTATAGATTTCTCCAGGGTTCAAACCAAAGATTTTGGTTGCCAGCACAGATTTTTAACCACTACACTGCCACCATCTCTGTTTCATGTGTTTGAAGTTGTTTAAGATGTTTTCGCTGCATCAAATGGAGAAATGAATCACTATAGTGTTGTTTTGCATTTATTCATTTTCAGACACAAACTCCCCAAATCTAATAAACCAATCTGCAGTTAAATTAGAATGCATTAAACATTTTTCACTATTGCTGAGACATTAGTTACACTCCAACACCACTTACAAAATATAATGGGGCATTACCATGGTACATTGATGGTATCAGATGGTAGCATGATGGTACTTTGATATACAGTATGCAATCATTACCAAATTAATATACCATGGTATTTTCATGGAAAACGTCCAGAAAACCATGGTTTTACCTTCGTAATTTTTGTCCTTTCAAACAACTTCAAACTTCATAGGCTGATAAACACTGCTAAGGAGTATCAGCGTAATCTCCCATCAATCAGAGGGAGCGTAAACATAAACAAACCTGCAGTAAAGTTTGCCACATGTTTCTGATTGCAGACCTTCATGAATTACTACCATAATGCCAATACAAATGACTTCAGCTCTCAGTTTGAAAGACCATTTAACACTGGTGATGTCAGAGGACTGCCTACAGTGCAGTAAACATACTTCAGCCCTGTGGCACAGTTAAACATACACAGCCAAAAGGCAGAAATGTAATCATGTGCATACTTGAGCAGTGTTCCGCTTCATCTTAAGCTTATTTTATTTAATACATGTGAGTTTGACATGTATTCACAGAATGTTTGAAATTATTACTTGAAGACTTGCAGTTGCAAAATTAATAGTTCACCCAGAAATGTAAATTTTTGTCACCATTAGATGATTTTTCACTATTTGGCCGAATGGTTCCTGTTGCAGAATGTGCCATACTGAACTGATCTGGCATGTTGAAATGAATATGGTTTCTTTTTCAATCGTGGTGCTGCAAAATTAGAAAGAACTGACTGAGCAAGTGATTAGTCATGAGTCAACACCAGTACTTAAGGCGTTGATTACAGTTAACTAACCGTGCCAAGAAATCTGGGTAGGGAGTGATTTGTAATCCTACTGTGCCAAACTGTTTTCAAGTGGAAATGCTACTGAAACCGTTACTCACCTTGCTGATAACCGTATGGGCCTGATGGTGGAAAAGTGGCTTTTTACTCACCATCATGTGTTCCAAACCTGTATTTTTTTATTCTGAAGAACACAAAATGAGTTATTTATAGAAGAATGTCCAAGCTGCTCTTTTCCATAAAATAATTTTTTTTAGTGAATAATGAAACAAACTTACATTTCAGTCTACTCACACAAAGCTATCTTATGGACTCAAAAGACTTTGAAAATAGCACAGAAGTCATATGGACTTCTTTTATTGTGCATTTTTTGGAGCTTGATAGTCCCTCATCCCCATTAACTTTCATTGTATGAAAGAAAGCAACTCAGACATACTTCCAAACATCTCCTTTGGTGCTCCTTGTAAGAAAGTAAGTCACATACAGTTGAAGTCAGAAGTTTACATACACCTTAGCCAAATACATTTACACTCAGTTTTTCACAATTCCTGACATTTAATCGAATAGAAAAATAGAAAAGATTCCCTGTCTTAGATCAGTTAGGATCACTACTTTATTTTAAGAATGTGAAATATCAGAATAATAGTAGAGAGAATGATTTATTTCAGCTTTTATTTCTTTCATCATATTCCCAGTGAGTCAGAAGTTTACATGCACTTTGTTAGTATTTGGTAGCATTGCCTTTAAATTGTTTAACTTGGGTCAAACATTTTGGGTAGCCTTCCACAAGCTTCTCACAATAAGTTGCTGGAATTTTGGCCCATTCCTCCAGACAGAACTGGTGTAACTGAGTCAGGTTTGCAGGCCTCCTTGCTCGCACACACTTTTTCAGTTCTGCCCACAAATTTTCTATCGGATTGAGGTCAGGGCTTTGTGATGGCCACTCCAATACCTTGACTTTGTTGTCTGTAAGCCATTTTGCCACAACTTTGGAGGTATGCTTGGGGTCATTGGCCATTTCGACCCATTTGCAACTGAGCTTTAACTTCATGGCTGATGTCTTGAGATGTTGCTTCAATATATCCACATCATTTTTCTTCCTCATGATGCCATCTATTTTGTGAAGTGCACCAGTCACTCCTGCAGCAAAGCACCCCCACAACATGATGATGCCACCCCCATGCTTCACGGTTGGGATGGTGTTCTTTGGCTTGCAAGCCTCACCCTTTTTCCTCCAAACATAACGATGGTCATTATGGCCAAACAGTTAAATATTTGTTTCATTAGAACAGAGGACATTTCACCAAAAAGTAAGATCTTTGTCCCCATGTGCAATTGCAAACTGTAGTCTGTCTTTATTCTGGCAGTTTTGGAGCAGTGGCTTTCTTGCTGAGCAGCCTTACAGGTTATGTCAATATAGGACTCGTTTTACTGTGGATATAGATACTTGTCTACCTGTTTCCTCCAGCATCTCCACAAGGTCCTTTGCTTTGCTATTCTGGGATTGATTTGCACTTTTCACACCAAACTACATTCATCTCTAGGAGACGGAATGTGTCTCCTTCCTGAGTGGTATGATGGCTGCGTGGTCCCATGGTGTTTATACTTGCATGCTATTGTTTTTACAGATGATCGTGGTACCTTCAGGCAGTTTGAAATTGCTCCCAATTGACTTGTGGAGGTCCACAATTTTTTTTCTGAGGTCTTGGCTGATTTCTTTTGATTTTCCCATGATGTCAAGCAAAGAGGCACTGAGTTTGAATGTAGGCCTTAAAATACATCCACAGGTACACCTCCAGTTCAGGACACCTCCTATCAGAAGCTAATTGTCTAAAGGCTTGACATAATTTTCTAGAATTTTACAAGCTGCTTAAAGGCACAGTTAACATAGTGTATGTAAACTTCTGATCCACTGGAATTGTGATATAGTCAATTAAAAGTGAAACAATCTGTCTGATAAACTATTGTTGGAAAAATTACTCATGTCATGCACAAAGTAGATGTCCTAAACAACTTGCCAAAACTATAGTTTGCTAATATAAAATATGTGGAGTGGTTAAAAAATTTGTTTTAATGACTTCAACCTAAGTGTACAGTATGTAAACATCAACTGTAGGTTTCGAATAACATGAGGGTGAGTAAATAATGGCAGAACTGGCTTCATGACTACAATGTTTTTTGAAATGGCAGAACTTTATTCTGCTTTATTAGATCTACTGTTTCTGGTTTGAGTGTTGTCCTGGTTCTCTCTTTCAGGTGCCTCAGTATCTGTTAGGTTAAAATTACCCAGACTTTATTGGTGGATGCTCTCTCTCTCTCTCTGCAGGACAGCTTTGTGATAAAAGAGAAACGGGAGTTTGGGTTGAAGTTGGTGATTGGTAGTTCTAACGTTTTATTTTTATTATATACTGTATAAAGCTTTACAGTAGCAGGGTTGCTTTTGTAAGAGTATAAATACCAGTCTCGGAATGTTTGAACGATTTGGAAGGAAAGAAAGCCAGACAGTGTGCGACACACAAAGAGTAAGGTCTGAAGGGTCTCAGAGGGTTTTTGAATTTGTTTTTCCTCTAAATGCTATCGGTCAGTGTCAGACTGCACATGTTTTGTATGTTTCATTGGCCTGATTTCTCAGTTTGCCTTTTATAAAGACATGCACATACAGTCCGCCCCCCCCCCCCCATACAGCAGCTTACTGTTCCCTAATTTCATCTGTTAAAGCATTAGTTCACAGGAAAATGACAATTCTGTCATCATTTACTCATCCCCATGTTGTTTCAAAATTATTTTCTTTCTTCCTCTGAACACAAAAGGAGATATTAGTTTAAGTGACAGCCTCAGTCACCATTCACTTTCATTGTCTGGATAGAAAAACAATGAAAGTGGATGGTGACTGAGGCTGTCAGTCCCTAACATGCTGCTTTTGTGTTCCATATAAAGAAAGACCTACGGATTTGGAACAGCATGAGAGTGAGTAAATGATGACAAAATATTCATTTTTGGGTGAACTAACACTTAGTCATTCATGCCCTGACCAGCCCTGTTCATCTACCTCTCTCATTCACTTCATCCATTTTCATCTGCCAGTTTTTTTGTACCAAACAACAGATCATTCTTTGCCAGCCACCACTCCTTCGCTCCTACTCTATCACCATTCTCACACTGTGTAGAAAGTGCTGCTTGTCTCTGATCAATGAGGGGCCCATCGTTCTCTCTCTCTCTGATGAGGTGTTGTATCGTTAGAGTTCTGTCTCCTAGGAGACCGGAATCTTGGAGTGGGTGATGATGTCAGAAGAGGTTCTGGAATGCTGGTGTCTGAATAGAATCTTTATAATATGGAAATCTGAGCACAGCTCTTCATCCCCTGAGAATCGCTTTGAGTGTTTTAAATCTATCACTCATGAAATAATTCATGCAGCATTTGACTGCCTTTGAGGTTACAGAGCTAGAATGTAGAGCAATGATCAGTAAGTCTTGTCATATAGAATTTTTAACAGTTCCTAAATAGTGTTGTTCTGTTACTTTGGCCTGACCCCTGTTTGGTCTGGGGTCATATCATTACAAATTGAATTTTCATTGATTTTTAAAAAAATATTTGTTCAATGAAAACATACCGTAGCTTTTAGAACAAAAAATATTTTAAAATTAAATACAACTTATTAAAACTAAGCTGCAAATATGTCTCGTTCTGAACCTCTGCAATTTTCTGCTGTGAGACAAATGAATACTTTAACACTTGACCATGTCAGTATTGGGTGTTGGGCTTCACTAGGGCCTTGGGCTTCACTTCACAGTGAAGTAAGGAGGAAGTTGGATAGATCCTATTATTTCTAATCATCAGAGAAGCTAATAATATTTCAGTTTGTCTATAACCATAACAATTTTTCATGTGAAGAATTCCAACATTAGGCAAGAATGGCTGAAGTTTATTTTTGACAATGTCCCTGATCATGTCAGTCTGAACGTAAAGGAACAGTTCTCCCCAAAATGAAAATTCTTTCATTATTTACTCACCCCGGTTGTGCTCCTAACCTGTATGACTTTCTTCTGTGGAACACAAAAGGTGAATTGTTTTAGTAAGTTGAATAGTGACTCCGGTTACATCATAAAACAACAATAGAAGTGATCAATACGACTCATGCACTATATTTTTTATATGATCACTTTGTGCGATGAACAGAATTAAATTTAAAATTTAAGTCGTTATTCACTCTCAAATCAAATCAATAATAAAGCGCTTAAATCAGATATGGCAACGACATCGTTAACATCAAACCTTATTGATTCCCATTGCATCTTGTGACTAAACTTCATGATGTTTGGTCACAAGATGCAATGAGAACCATTGAGAGTTTGTATTATGGCAGAAACTGTAAACCCAGTGAAGATTATTTTTTTTATTCACCCATTGTGTTTTGCGAAAAAAAAGAAAGGCATACGGGTTCAGAGTGACAGTGGATTGTGTAAATAATGACAATTTAAATTGGTGGGTAAACTATCCCTTTTAAAGGTACAGAAACAAAAAATGGTTTAATTCTAAGAGTCAGGGGGAGGTTGGAAAATGGTTAAAAAAAAAAAAAAAAGAAAACATAAATTATGATATGACCCCTTTAAAAGTGTGTGAGCAGTATGGTGTCGGCCATAGGAGCAGACATATTAAAAAAACTTATTTTTGCTTAGTTCTTTATTTCTTATTTAAAGTTTTTGCGCACAGTGTTTCTAAGGGTTTTAAGGGTATAAAATTAAGTAAAATCTACTTAATTTCATGAAAATATTGATTGTGAGAATTGATTGATTGCAGTGAGAGAGTAAATTTAACTTAAACATTTCAGTAAGATTTACTTACATTTCTGATGTACTGTATATGGTATTTAAAAAAGCTTAGTGAAATTTAAATGAGCATTTTACTAGACTATTCCAAATTTTGATCTTATATTTTTAACACATTAATGTACCACATGGCATATGAAACCTTTCCACAGGAAACTAGACAACATCACCTTGCATTACCGGCAATGGGATCACAATATGGAGCTGCGCATGCAAACCTCAACACTTGGTCAACAAAACGCAATGATGGTAACAATTAACACATAATTATTTTTTTTATCATGAACGTGTAACAAGAAAACAAGAAGTTACCAAATGTAACAATATAAAATATAAAAATGGTGCAAATAAACGTGCAAACATTGAAACCATGCAAGCTCATTCATTATTCAAGCCAGGTACATGCAGAAATCAGCTTTTACTTAAAGCTAAAGCATACATTTTTACATGTTGGAATTAAAAACAAATGTAGTATTTACTTTATATTTTCAAGTTCACACTTATTCAATGTAGAAAATACTTAATCTTTTCTGCTAGATTTACTTCACCACAAAGTCAATTTTTTTCAGTGTGTTCCCTGTTTACTGGGCTCTGATCTCTCTCTGTCTCAATCATGTGTCATTACTGTCCAGATGAGCATGATGGCGGACAGAATAGATCCTAGAGAATGGCAATCATAAAAAGATGTCCCCTCAGTTCACTCTCTCAGATTCCTCAATCTTTTTCTCAACCGCTTACGTCCCCCTCGTTCTCTTTCAGTCTTCATTCAGTAAGAATTCTGTTAACACCTGGCAATTCACTTATTGCCCTGACAAGCACCCCTCACGCTAAATA
Organism: Myxocyprinus asiaticus; assembly: GCF_019703515.2. NCBI lineage: Eukaryota > Metazoa > Chordata > Actinopteri > Cypriniformes > Catostomidae > Myxocyprinus > Myxocyprinus asiaticus. The sequence goes on from NC_059367.1 coordinate 21,484,088, forward strand.
AATCAGTAGACAGAATGAACAACCACAGCAAAGACAAACCAATGTGTTCTCAATTAACCGCCTCCCGAGGAGCAAGAGTGAGCAAAGGAAAACAGTGATGGGTGAGAAAAAGGGAAAGTTCTGAAAAGAGAGATGTGGATTAATGGGATGGAGAGGTGATGCTTTGTCCCCAGATGGTTTATGGTTAATGGTTTAATTATCTGCTTTTGAAGCTTTACAAAGACCGTCTGGAACTAAATGCTCATCCCAGCTAATGAAAGCGAGACGGGGTCTGACAAGCTGATCACCCTCTCTCTCTTTTTCTCTTGCTGTGCAATTGTCTGGTTGGCTGATCAACAGGAAGTGGGGTGGTGGCTATATTGTCTGACTCTCTCGCCCACTGAATTGCCCCATTTTCTCTCTCACTTTTCTTTTTATTTTATTCTCCAGCATAATCCACTATTCACCTCTCCATTCAAACCAAAATCTCACATTGCACGGTCATGAACACAAATACTGCCTGCTCATTAACACATATGCCAACACAAACACACAAACAAATTATATCAGGTCCCAAAAGCCATTCAGATCATGGCTGGCCCCAAACGCATACATTGTACACCTCCATGAATTCAACTTTAAAAAGAGATGCCTCAGAGCTCACATCCCTATTCAGTTTATTTGGTGTGTGTCTCACAGGGAGTGAATTCCTGTGTATGTGTGTTGTCTTTTGAATGAGAAACCAAAGGCAAACTTAACTTGGGCATCTATTTGTGTTTTTTTTTTAACCATGTGTTTTGCAGCTTAAGTTTGTCGTATTTTTTTTATGTAAAAATACTTTCTCCTATTTTATCATTACTTAAGTTTTAGTTTGAGTATGCATACGTTGTGAAATCAGTTTCAGATATCACAGTATTTCCCAATCAGTCCTTTGCATGAACACACACACACACACATTCCAGTATGTACCCATGCATCGTCTGTGCTGACATCCTGATAATTCATGCATGTCTGGTTTGTCTTTCTGTCAGCAGAGAAAATGTGGGTGTCAGCTTCAGGTTAATTATGTGTGTGTGTGTGAGAGAGAGACACTTGTTTCATGCGCTACTGTCACGTAGAGAATGTGATGGGCAGATAGTCTTGAAAATCATTCACTCAGGATGGGGGTCACAACCCTTGACCATGGTGCAATCCAAGTTGTCGTCTCCTCCCTATACACTTTTTTCTTTTTTTTTTTTTTAAAGAAAAGGAGGGACAAATTGAAATTATTGTTTGTTGTAATCAATATCAAGTTGTGTTTTTAAAGATGTTTATTTTATTTTATATTTATTTTTTAATCTGGAATGCCCAATTCCCAATGTGCTTCCAAGTCCTTGTGGTCATGTAGTGATTCGCCTCAGTCCGAGTGGCGGAGGACGAATCCCAGTTACCTCTGTGTCTGAGACCATCAACCCGCGCATCTTATCACGTGGCTTGTTGAGCATGTTGCCACGGAGACATAGCGTGTGTGGAGGCTTCACGCCATCCACCGAGTTCAACCACGTTCAACTCACCATGCGCCCCACCGAGAATGAACCACCTTATAGCGACCACGAGGAGTTTACCCCATGTGACTCTACCCTCCCTAGCAACTGGGCCAATTTGGTTGCTTAGGAGACCTGGGTGGAGTCACTCAGCACACCTGGGATTCAAGCTAGCGAGCTAGCGAACTCCAGGGGTGGTAGCCAGCGTATTTTACCACTGAGCTACCCAGGCCCCCTAAAGATAGTTCTTTTAAACTTGACATGTCATCTAAAAAATGTGGCACTCTTGCTTGAGATGCTGTAAAAGCAGCATGATGCAACAGTCAAAAATGTCCATTTAGTGCATGTTTACATAGAAAAATGTGTAAAACGGCACAGATGGATACAAAAATGCTTTCGGTGTGAACGTCCCTTTTGATTTCTAATTTAAAGTGAAAGACTGTGGGATGTGGGAGAGGAATTCATGAGTGATTGTGCACGATTCTCCATTTTATGCTTGTTAGTTTTTAAGTATTCCCGTAGATTAGCTTTAAATGTGACTAATTAGCAGGGTTACCGTTGCACCGTTTCACAGAAATATGAGTTATGCACATGTTTTTCTTAGAATTTTTGGATAAGCAGTGCATGACCACATCACAGATTCTGCGCTTGGCAATCCTCCACATCCCTGCTGCCTTACAACCCATGCGTGCAATCTGATCTTGATGGGAAATTCTAGTGCTAGTCAGAATCAGAGAGAAAGAAATAGAGTCCTTGCATTATTAAAGACACATTCTGTGGCAAGGTTGCTGTCATGGTGAAACTAATTACACACAGAGAGAGAGAGAGTGATGAAATATTGGCAAATGGAAGGTGTTAGAATGATGGGTAAAGCTGGACAGCATTACAGGTTTCTAGTTTATGTCATTCTGGCTCACTTGGTTAATATCACTTTCTCACTCTTTCTTTCTCTCATTCAGGCACTTTAAACCACATCCCATGGCTCACAGCATCACTCACCACACCTTCTGTCTCTCCTTGCATCTCTCTCTCTCTCTCATCCCCTCTTTTCACTTGCCCTTATTTTTGACTCCGTTCTGTTTTTTCTTTCCTTTTCTTTACTGAGGCCTCTACCCTCCCTGCTCTCTTTCAGGCTGACTGTAAGGAGACGCCTGGCCTCTTCGTGGAGGTCCTGCTGCCCGTGGCTCTGGTCAAGGTTACTGGGTTTGGGAGTTTGTGATGTTGGGGGTCTTTCTCTAAGATGATTGCTTTGGGGCCACTGAGTATTTCAGGGTCCATTGAGCTTTCTAGGGGCCCCCATTCAGTATAAAGACCTAGACACACATACACAGTGTGATGACATAGCTAAACAACACCTGTCTGTAATAGTTTATATTTTCACATTTATGTATAGTGACAGTGGTTTGGGATATGGTAGTATAGAAATGGCCTCTTGTCTGTTTTATCTCATTTGTCTTTTTCTATTTTGTCTTAATCTTTTTTTTTTTTTGCCTGCTTTCTCTCTCACTCTCTCTCTCACTCTCTCTCTGTTGCTCACTTACTCTCGCTCTCGCTTTCTCTGTGGCAAACACAAGCTAAAACCAGCTGTGTGCATTTGAGAGATTGGGCAAAGTAAATATCCGTCAATACAATACACTTACACTTATTATGGTAAAACAGATTTGAAAAGAGATTTTAAAGCATTGTCATATAGTAAAGACATATGAATGTTTCAAATACTTATCACTGGAGAAGTTATATTCCTAGAAACAAACATAGAGCCCCTAATCTGTTCTGCAAGAGTCTCTCTCCTTTGATCTTTTTCTGTTTCTGTGTTTTACAGAAGCAATTTTCTGTACAGGCATCCATTGTTAAATTGAAGGTCAGACTTTCTCATGAAACAGGCAAGATATACCAAAGAAAGACCTCTCCTTTCCACCACGATCAGCATCTTCACTTTCAGTTTCAACCTTTGCCAGGATAACATTCCTGCAGCTTTATTTGCTTTATGTATGCATTTCTTACATTTTTGTGCATGAGTGAAATTTTGCTCTGAACCATAGGTCTAATATGACAAGTTTTGCATTCCTTCATGATTTTTTTCAAATATAGAGATGAGCTTAAATGAGTTAAGCTCAATCGACTGCATTTGTGATATAATGTTGATTACCACAAAAAAATTATTTTGACTCGTCCCTCCTTTTCTTTAAAAAATAAAAAGAATCAAAAATCGAAGTTACAGTGAGGCTTTTACAATGGAAGTGAATGGAGCCAATTTTCTGAGAATTTAAAGGAAGAAATATGAAGCTTATAATTTTATAAAAGCACTAACATTAATTCTTCTGTTAAAACTCATGTTATTTGAGCTGTAAAGTTGTTTAAGTTTGTTTAAAAAATGTTTAAAAGTCATTTAAGGATTTGTTGACATTACATTGTCATGGCAACAAAGTTGTAAAATTGGTTATAACTTTACACAGAACAGGTTAGTAAGCTTTTTTTTTTATCACACTAAAATCATGTTAACATGCATATTGTTTACATCTTGTGAGTATACTTTTGAAACAGTATTTTAATGTTTACTGGTTGGCCCCATTCACTTCCATTGTAAGTGCCTCAATGGAACCCAGATTTATGTTTTTTTTTTTTTGTTTTTTTTTTTTTTGTCAAATAAAATGTATGTGGTAATCAACATTATGCCTCAAATGCTTTTGATCAAGCTTAACCTGTATTGAACCCAGAATATTCCTCTAAAGGAAGTATTATATCTCTTGTGTATATATTGGGGATTCTTTAGACAGGAGTATTGATCTTACCATAAATGTTTTTTTTTAATTTATTTATTTTATTTTTTTTATATAACGCTTAAAAATATTTACTTTTTCTCATTTTTAAGAGTGTTGAAAGGTAAAATTGACCAGAAATGTTAGGATTGACCCGCAAAACTAAAAGATGACTTCATTATACATCATTACCTTTACACACAATTAAAAAAATCTGTTTGATGGTTGATCAATGCAATGACCTGATCCTTATTCCAGGACATGTAATAAATGTTTACCGTAGATGAAACAGTTTAAAGAAGTTAACATTTTTAAGATTTAAATTAGTTAAAAGTGCCCCTAACTGAAAAATCACCCATGGGTGCATGTGTTTGTACGCTTGTGTGTGGAGAGGAATGAGGCCCCTCACTGAAAACTGCAGTATAGTTCAAGTTAACAGAGGTCACCACACCTCAGTTCATGGTGTCATCATAAGGACAACAGGGAATAAGATGACAGCATCCCAGGTGTTAAACAAAAAAGATGTGATTGGTGGTTTGGGCTTACAGAGGGCGGGTCATGGAGGTCAACCAGACAGGCCATTGAGCACACAATATTTGATGGGCAACATGCTGTGGAAACAATGCACCTCTTAGGGAGTGCGAAGTAGTTCATTTAGACACAGAGCCAAAAAGAGAGTCATAAAGGTTGAGGAGCAGAGGAGAAAGGGATGCTCGGGGTCACTCATATGTTGGCCATGTGTGAAGAGAAAGGTCCTGAATTTATAGAGCATATTTTAAATTGCTGAGCAAAGATCTGCACAGCGAGATTACATCAAAAGTACAATTCGTACAAATATTACAATTCAGCATGTCATCACTAATACAGACATAGTGGAAAGGTTCCTTTAAATGTGGTTCAGTAATATATTCGAAGGGTTGGTCCTACTCTAACAATTACTGGAAAAGGAAATAGCTCACATGTTAATATTATCATATTAACATTTTGTATGATAATTATTAACTTTAATATTTTATGGTGTCATCATAAAAAAATATGTTTGTACACTGCTTTTGATAAAAGCATCTAAATGAAAGAATATAAATGCAGCACCACCGATTACCTGCTTGACACAAATTGCTTTCTATTTCCAAACAGATTAAAGAGAAAAAATAATGAGTAAGAGTGGGGCTTTTCACATGTGCAGAAGCTGTGTGTGTAAAGGAGAGTGGTGGGGGTATGATGGAATGCTCTCTAATATATTTACATGAAACTTTATTTTTCAGGTGGGTTTTTGGTGAGTGAGTGATGTGTGTGTGAATGAGATTGGAGACAGGATGGCTGTGGAATGCACTGCACTGTCATTGCAGGTGCCTCTCCCAGAATGCACCTCTGTTCTCTGTGTGATGTCATAATAACATTAGTCCTTCTTTCACCATGACAGTGGCTGTGCTGTTAACCTCACCCCCCAGACCGCAATAATTATGCCGGGCTAAATTGCGATTGGAGGGGTCAGACTAATGGGGCTCCATCTGCTGCCTGAATAAACCTACTTGTTAACCCCATGAAAGGAAATCACAGAGATAAACCCATGCCAAACTCAACTGCAACACTTACTCACACACCCACACTATAATTCACAGTTCAGACACAGCAGGGCTCAAGTGCAGGGTGCAGTCATACAGGATGGTAATAATGAAAGGGTTAGGAATGAAACCTTTCATTTAACGATGACATCTGTCCTGTTTCTTTGTCCTTTCTATGTTTTTGCATCCCAGTCATCAAGTTGAAGTGTGCTGACATCTAATTCGTTCAAGTGCATGTGCCCATGTGTTCAACATGTCTCAGTGTGTGTGCGTGTGTGTGTGTATGTGACTGATTGACTTGTGTCAGAAAAGAACTGCCAAGCCAAACTGACATAAATCTACGCTTAACCGCAAAGTGGTGAAGGGATGCATTGATGTGTGCTTGTTTTTGTGTGTTTGAAGGTATGTGGGTTGGATTGCAGAGTTATATGCACATGTGTTGTTGCACCATAATTTGATATAGGGTTGTGGAATGTGGTGTCTGAAAATGTGTATCTGGGTTTTGGCAGACATTTCACGGCACAGTGAAGTGACTTAGCACATTTTCTATCTCTTTGTGTGCATGTCTAATCATGCCTTCATTATATTATTTTTATACAGTATAATGATGGTCTTAAATTGCCTGTAATCATAATTATCAGCTCTTATCCACCAAATACACTAATGAGTGCAGTCTGGCTCTGATTCTGTGTGCTATGTGAGGAGGTCAGCGCTTTGATTGTGAGCTTTGTGCCTTTGGGAACATGATACTGTTACTCATCTGTACCAGTCCAGCCCTAGACGGAGCTCTGCACATAGTATCTTTTTGCAGACCTGTTATGTGCAAAATAGAAAACAATAAGTTGCCTGTTTCCTAATACTTTTTCATATTTTGCTGTCTGGTTTTCTTTGTCTCTCTGACTCAATCGTTATGTTGGCTTGACAGCATAGAGTTATTCTACAGACTTGGATTAGGGTGTTTTCAGAATCACTAAACCAAGACCAAAAGTTCTGACTTTAACTCATCATAGAGTTTATAAGCTAAATTCAGGAAAAAAACTGAGCACAGACATTTGGGCTGTTCTGACTCTGTTTGCCATTTGTTTGTAACTGATCAGATTTACGGTTTCCTGCAGCAGTCATTTAAAGTGGACAAAATTCCCATAGACTCCTGTCTATCTGTCTATCTGTCTACCGTCTTGTCCTGTCTGTCTAATTAAGAAAATTATTTTTTGCAGTGTAGCTGTCTGACTATCTAGCTGTCTGTCTGTCTAGCTGTCTGTCTGTCTATAAGTTTATGGTATATGATACAGGGATGGTATCAAATGGTATTATTACCATGGTACTGAATGATTATTTTCATGTACCATGGTATTTATTCCAAGGTACTTCAGAGAATACCATGGTACATGTCTGAGTTAGAGAGTCGTGTATTCATCTGTTATTTACAGGAAGATGGATAGAAGAGAAAGTAGGCATAGTCTGAAGAAGACTGGATATCCTCCTTTTTTTGCCACAATAAATTTGGATGGAAGAATAAATGGATGAAGTATAGGTGGAATGAATTAAAATGCTTATCATGAGGGAGTATAAGGAATAAAGGAAAGTAATAATGGAAGTATTGTGAGTGATAAAGGAAAGGTGTTGAGGGCACACAGTGGGTGGAGGACGAAGGCTCTTGTTCATAAAAAACGCCCTACTATTCCCCTCTGCTCTGGCCCAGAGGGCAGCCCAGGGTCAGACTCTCTCCCTGGGGCATCCTGTACCCCAGCCCCAGGTTTCTGAAAGGCCTGTGGGAGTTTCTGGAAGGTCCTGAGAGAGGCCAGACCTTTAAACCTCAGAGAACCTCACTTCACCTGCTTTTTCTCTCTCTCCCCACCTCACTGCCCTACACTCATGCCTAAGGACACAGAGCCATTCTCACATATAAACCTATCAGCCATTTAATCCCAAAGTTAATACAGAATTACAGCTTTCCTGCAGAAAAAAATAAATAAATAAAAAAATACATCCTAAATCAGTCTACGGTGGTTTGCTGGACTTTTTTTTTTAGGGAGGGTTTTGAGCATTTTTCAACTAGTGAACTGGGAGACCAGCATAAACCAGATAAGACCCTGGAGCTTAGGCTGGTTTAAACTGATTTAAGTAGGAAGAGAAGACCTCTGTACTTTATTTGTCTTGCAAAAAAAGGAGGTAGCTCCTTTAGCATAAATAACCTTTGTTTATTCAGATGTGGATGGGTCAGAGAAAGTTTGCTGTTTACAAGACTGCTAAATCCATTTTTGAATTTACTCGAAGTGTTTTTCTTCACACAGGTCTAAATATGTACAGCTGAAGTCAGAAGTTTACATACACCTTAGCCAAATACATTTAAACTCAGTTTTTCACAATTCCTGACATTTAATCATAGAAAACATTTCCTGTCTAAGGTCAGTTAGGATCACTACTTTATTTTAAGAATGTGAAATATCAGAATAATAGTAGAGAGAATGATTTATTTTAGATTTTATTTCTTTCATCACATTCCCAGTTGGTCAGATGTTTACATACAATTTGTTAGTATTAGGTAGCATTACCTTTAAATTGTTTAACTTGGGTCAAACATTTTGGGTAGCCTTCCACAAGCTTCTCGCAATAAGTTGCTGGAATTTTTCCTCCAAACATAACGATGGTTATTATGGCCAAAAAGTTCAATTTTTGTTTCATCAGACCAGAGGAAATTTCTCCAAAAAGTAAGATCTTTGTCCCCATGTGCACATCTTGAATCCTCAAATAGGACTCAAGATGGTGCCAAGTATGGCTGCTGCGTTGCGAGCTCTGACACATGGTAGTGTTTTGTTTGTTTTGTTTACAATTCTTATGTTTTTTGTCTTGGATGTTGTCTGCCTTATTGTCTACGACAGACAAACACTTTGGACATTGGTTCAGCAATTACACACTGTAAACCGGACCTCAAATTCCTCAATGCCGACCCGCTGTTTACAAACACGCAAGCGGAGCCCTTTGTAAGTGCTGCCCGGCCGCGGAAACGCAGGAGGAAAAGGGGAAACAGAGCCGGCATTCTCATCAGGGTATGACACCGCGCAAATTGACCCCCGCTACCCAGTATTCTACTGGCAAATGTTCAGTCTCTGGATAACAAGCTCTGCAAGCTGAAAGTGCGGATCCCTTTCCAACGAGAGATGAGGGACTGCTGCATTATCTGCCTTACGGAAACTTGGATGTCTGCGGAGATTCCAGACTCAGCCATCGAACCTGCGGGGTTCTCCGTGCACCGATCGGACAGAGCGAAAGACCTCTCAGGTAAAAGCAGAGGTGGTGGTGTATGTTTTATGATCAACAAATCCTGGTGTGATCAGACATTCTATCAAGTCTTTCTGCTCTCCTGATCTGGAATTTCTCATGCTTCTGTGTCGACCATTCTAGCTACCGAGGGAATTCACAGTGATCATTATCACTGCTGTGTACATCCCGCCACAAGCCGACACAGACCGGGCACTCAAGGATCTGTATGGGATTATAAGCAAACAGGAAACCGCGCACCCTGAGGCTGTGTTCATTGTGACCGGGGACTTTAATAAAGCCAGTTTCAAATCAGTCGCACCAAAATACCACCAACACATTAGTTTCAACACACGAGGGGACCGGGTTTTGGACCATTGCTACTCTCCCTTCCGGGATGGCTACAAATCCCTCCCCTGCCCACCATTTGGCAAATCGGACCACTCTTCCATTCTGCTTCTGCCCGCTTACAGGCAGAAACTGAAACAGGAAGCACCCACCCTCTGAACGATCCAGTGCTGGTCGGACCAATCAGACTCTACGCTACAAGACTGTTTTGATCACATGGACTGGGAGATGTTCCGGACCGCCTCTGATGACGACATCGAGCTTTATGCTGATAGCGTAATATGTTTCATCAGAAAGTGCATAGAGGACGTCGTTCCGACCAGAACAATACGGATCTATCCAAACCAGAAGCCATGGATTAATAGTGATGTTCGCGCAGCACTTAATGTGCGGACCTCCGCTTTTAATTCCGGGAACGCGGAGGAGCATAAACAAGCCAGTTATGCCCTCCGATCAGAACAGCACAACGCCAGTACAGGAACAAGATTGAAGGACAGTTTAACACCACCAACTCTAGAAGCATGTGGCAGGGAATTAACATCATCACGGACTTTAAAGGGAATAAAAACTCAGCCATGTTTTTAGCTGCCTCTCTCCCGGATGAGCTAAATACTTTTTATGCTCGTTTTGAGGGAAATAACACCACCCTCGTGGAGAGAGCTCTCGTGGCCGAAGCTACAGAGGTTAGTTCACTCTCTGTCTCTGTAGTGGATGTAACCCGATCCTTCCGACGGGTGAATATCCGCAAAGTCGTGGGTCCAGACGGCATTCCGGGCCGCGTCATCAGATCGTGCGCAAACCAGCTGGCTGGTGTTTTTACGGACATGTTCAACCTTTCCCTCTCTTTGTCTGTAGTTCCCACATGCTTTAAAACGTCCACCATTGTGCCTGTTCCAAAGCAATCAAAAATCACTTGCTTAAATGACTGCTTACCATCAACCGACAGCCTGAATGTCAATACAGTACAATACAACCTACTGTACATTCTATATATACTTATTGAATAATGTGTATCTATATTGTGTGTATTGTATACTGTACAGTGTATGTTATTATTTGTATATTGTGTTGTGTGTAATTATGTGTATATTAGACTTTAAATTGTGTTGTGTTAATTTGATGTTATTGTAAATTGGTATATGTCTCATCACTGTCACGACTGCTATGTTGATCAGAACTGCACCCAAGAATTTCACACACCATTGCACTTGTGTATATGGCTGTGTGACAATAAAAGTGATTTGATTTTTTTGATTTTTATTTGCAAACTGTAGTCTGGCTTTTTTGTGGCAGTTTTGGAGCAGTGGCTTCTTCCTTGCTGAGCAGCCTTTTAGGTTATGTTGATATAGGACTCGTTTTACTGTGGATATAGATACTTGTCTACCTGTTTCCTTCAGCATCTTCACAAGGTCCTTTGCTGTTGTACTGGGATTGATTTACACTTTTCGCACCAAACTACGTTCATCTCCAGGAATGTGTCTCTTTCCTGAAGGGTATGATGGCTGCGTGGTCCCATGGTGTTTATACTTGCGTTTATACTTAATAAAAAAGTACTATTGTTTATTGCTCCCAAGGATGAATTAGACTTGTGGAGGTCCACAATTTCTTTTCTGAGGTCTTGGCTGATTTCTTTTGATTTTCCCATGATGTCAAGCAAAGAGGCACTGAGTTTGAAGGTAGGCCTTAAAATACATCCACAGGTACATCTCCAATTCAGTACACCTCCTAAGCTAATTGGCTAATTGTTTAAAGGCTTGACATCATTTTCTGGAATTTTCCAAGCTACTTAAAAGCACAGTTAACTTAGTGTATGTAAACTTCTGGGCCACTGGAATTGTGATATAGTCAATTAAAAGTGAAACAATCTGTCTGTAATACAATTGTTGGAAAAATGACTTCTGTCAGGCACAAAGTAGATGTCCTAAATGACTTGCCAAAACTATAGTGTGCTAATATTAAATCTGTGGAGTGGTTAAAAAATGAGTTTTAATGAATTCAAGCTAAGTGTATGTAAACTTCTGACTTCAACTGTACATGCTTATGTGCTTGTCTATCTGTCCATGTACAGTATTTGGGCAAGTGTTTTTGTGCTGGTCTGGTTAAAGGGTTTGATTCTAATCAGGTGTGTGAGCAAGGGTTAGCAGATAGCAAAGAAATGGGACACACAACATGATATGTTGGAACCATCTCACGCTCTCTCTCTCTCTCTCTCTCTCCCTTCAAGTTGTGGAGGGATGTGAGAGGAAAGATAGTTGATGTTTGGTACGGTTATTCATAATTCTCATTGTGTGTTTGTTCTGATCTAATCTGATCTGGCTGTTTGGATAGAGCCATGCAGATGTGAATCTTCACAGCCGACCAAGTTTAAATCAAATGACACATTAGTTGTAGCCGTAATACAAACCCGCAACTACTCCAGAGATACAACCAGCAAATGGCTCTACTTAAAATAGTTAAATAAGTGAAATATCATATTTTGAAACTTCACAAAAGTTAGTTCCGGTCCTCTAATTTGATTTGACAAGTGCCGTTCTTAGAGTGCTGAAGTTTAATTTAACAACACTGGTGTGTTTCTGTTTGTCTCACTCCTATCACTCAACATCCTTGCAGATTTTCAGTTCAACAGCATTCTGGCTGCTTGAATGGAATTTTATGTTCAAGAATTAGATTTTAAGAATAGTGTTTATGTCGAGATTTCATCATATTCCAAAGAAGTAAAATAATCCAGAAATTAAGGCATCTAATTCCCAACCTGGCTCCAAGATCGAATTTAGTTTGGAAAATATCCACACACAAAAAATAATTTGGATATGAACCAAATATGAAAATGTGCAGTGCAAATTGTACCTCTAGCCATGAGAGGAACTGTTCTTTCCCATCTTAAATAAAGCAGGAGAGCAGACATTCAGGGCCAGGGTGAGATGAGTTGCTCTTCAAACACAAAAGAGACAATTATGAAGCTTTGAGATTATGTGTGTTACAGTACTTAGGTTTTATGGACTGTGGGGTTTCTTTGAAAGTGTACGCAATACATGCAGGAGTGTGTGTGTGTGTGTGTGTGTGTGTGTGTGTGTGTGTGTGTGTGTGTGTGTGTGTGTGTGTAAGAATGTGGGTTATGCATTCTTTGAGATTTGATTGCTAAAGGGAGAATGTGTGTGTGTGTCGTGCGTGCGCGCGCGCTCTGAGTAGGGAGTGCTGAGTGAGTGAGAGTACTCGTTTGTCATCGAGATTTATTTAATTACAGCATGTCCTTCTCTCCCTCCATCCTCAGAAACTTCTCCTCCTCCTCTTCTTGTGTAAATCCCTCCCTCCATTCCTCCTTCAAGGAGTGCAACATTTGGCTGACTGACACACCATTTAAGAGAGACCGATGAGTGAGTAGGATTGTATGTACGTGCTTGTGTGTGAGGTTTCCGAGAAACAAAGAGAAGCTTGAGCATGCAGCAGGCTCCTGCAGGGCTCTGCTCAGGGTTTCGAGTGTGTGTGTGTGTGTGTGTGTGTGTGAGTGATTATGCATGTTCATGTGTGCATGCTCATCCGGAATTTGACCATGAACAAAAACAGAAATGGATCGCAAAGTATACACAAACTTTTCTGCATCTTCCACCTCACTCTCCCTCTCCTACTGTGTGGTCAGATAAATCCACACATCTGCCTGCCAAACCCTCCAGCAAAATTTAGCAAACATCAAGGGACAATGTTCAGCTAATGTTTATAATTACAATTCAAAACCAGATAGTAACTATCTAGACTGTCTACAAATTAAAATCTTAAAATTTACATTAACAAGCTTTTAAACTTAGAGCTTCTCTTTTGATAGGTCACTATTTCTTAATCTTTATGAAGTCATTTTTTCTAACATAATTAGAGTCAACATTCTAACATACTTTTTTCTAACAATAGAACAAAATGAATTTTTAAATTTAAATTCAATTTAAATTTTAATTACAAGAAATGGTTACTATGGTGTCTAAGCCATGACAATATATTTCAGAGTATATCAAATGTTAGATAACAGATGAAAAAAAATCGCCATTTCTGGCCACTACATTTTAAATATCTGGGGCATTTTGTCACTTTCTTTGGCATTTTTACCCTGAAACCTGGTACGTTTCTGACACTGTTGTGGATTAACATGCAAATGATTGTATATTTTCAGTCAGGAGAAAAATATAAAACCTGTCCAAACTTCACCATTAAAGGCCCTGTTATACTTCATACGAAATTGAATAACAAATGGGTGTGATGTCATTTAAAAATTAATTAATAATTAATTAATTAGTCAACAAAAGGAATAAAATCTACTCAGATACCCTTAAGTGTTTATTTACTCTGTTGTTTGATATGCTGCTTCATTCATGTGCCATCTGCAGCCGAATATGGAAGCCGCAGAGTGCCGATTAAAAAAGAATGAAGAAATAATCATTCTGCAAAGGGTGGTGCGAACTGCCAGACACATCATCGGAGGTGAGCTTCCCTCCCTCCAGGACATATATACCAGGTGGTGTGTGAAAAAAGCTCAATGTATGATCATGTATGTATTAATTCAAAAATAAAAATGTGAATAAATAAACCAATTTATAAATTAACAATTTGTTAAATTGGAGTGGGTCCAGTGCCATCGTCCGGCGTCGCTCCAAATGGCCATCCAGCTGGCAGAGGACCATATGACGGCATATTTGGGAGTCGACGAGCGCTGAGATCCTTCTACCTCTCTCTCTCTCTCTCTCTCTCTCCCCTGTCGCACCTCCTTCTCTTCCCTCCCCTTCCTTCCATCTTGTTCCTGTTCCCCGGAAATGGGGAATTCCTTCCCCAAAACTGGTTCCCCGGTCCCGTGGACCGTTCATCCCGCTGGCTTTCCCTAATCCTCTCCACTCTCCCTCACAGACTGGTGAATCCGCTGCCCCGGGTGTAGGCGTGAAGTCTGGGCCAGTCTGCTGGAGCTGTGGGGGTCCTGGGCATTTCCAAGGCCGATGCCCCATGATGGAGGTGGAGACATTGGTCTGGGTCCCCGACACGCCACAGGCCGTCCCGATCGAGCAGGAGCATACCGGATTCCTGTGAGTATTAAGGGAGGTACATATCAAGTCTTGGTGGATGGAGGTTGTTATCAAACCTCCATTCACAAAAGCTTGGTTCGATCCGAGGCTTTGGATACAAGCCGGTGGTGGAAGGTAAGGTGTGTGCACGGGGATATTCAAAATTACCCGTTGTGATGGTCACTATTCAATTTCGAGGACAAAAACATAGTGTCGAGGCTGCGGTTAATTCCCGCCTCACCCATCCACTAATCTTGGGAATGAATTGGCCAGCATTTATACCTTATTAGGGGGAAGTTTGTGGATGGGTCCTACGACAAAACGTATAGATGTGTGGTGTGTGACTCGCTGGCTGGGGAGGCGGAGCCAGGGCCATCTGCATCAGCTCCACTTCAAAAGGATTCCCTGCTGGGGATTTCCCTCTGGAGCAGACGTGAGATGAAACCCTTAGGCAGTCTTTGATCAAGTGAAAGTGATTGATGGTCAACGCCTCCGGCCAGATGTTGCACTCGCATATCCGTATTTTTCAACTATTAATGATCGGTTGTATTGAGTGATGTAGGATGCTCAGACAAAGGAGGATACAACCCAATTGTTAGTACCGAAGAGCCGTCAGGAAATGTTATTCCAGACGGCTCATTATAATCCGATGGTGGGTCACTTGGGGCAGAAAAAACACTAAACCATCTGATTGCCCATTTTTATTGGCCGGGCATTTGCAGGGATGTTCGCAGGTGGTGTGCGGCATGCCGTAAATGTCAGCTGGTGAATCCAGCGGCCACCCCATAACTCCATTGCTCCCCCTTCTGTTGATCGAGATCCCCATAGAAAGAATTGGCATGGACCTCGTCGGGCCATTAGAATGGACGGTACGCGGCCATCGCTTTGTGTTGGTCCTGGTGCATTATGCAATGTGATATCCAGAAGCAGTGCCTCTGAGGAACATCTCAGCACGCAGTGTTGTGGAGGCACTCTTCAGAATCATCTCCTGAGTGGGGATTCCGAAATAAATCCTCACTAATCAGAGCACTATGTTTATGTCACGTACACTACGCAAGCTGTAAGAATTATTGGGTATTAAATTGATTCAGACAAACGTGTACCACCCACAAATGGACGGCTTGGTCGAACGGTTTAATCAAACCCTGAAAATCATGATTTGTAAGCTCATGCACGAATATGCTCGGAATTGTGTGAATAAGTGGCTTGAACCCCTGTTATTTGCAGTTCGAGAGGTCCCGCAAGCCTCCACGGGGTTCTCCCTATTTGAATTATTGTATGGGTGTAAGCCTTGCAGTGTCTTAGAAGTCATGAGGGAAAATTGGGAGGAGGGACCTTCAAACAGCAAAAATGAAATTCAATACATTCTTGACCTGAGAGCAAAGCTCCACACATTGGGCCAGCTATCACAGGAGAATTTGGCCCGGTTGCAAAGAGAATTCTAGGATGTGTTTTCGCCTCTTCCCGGTCGTACGAACCTCATAGAACACAATATCAAAACAACCCCAGGGGTAGTGGTACGCAGTCGTCCCTACCAATTACCCGAGCACAAAAAGAAGTGGTTAGGGAAGAATTAAAGGCCATGCTTGGTATGGGGGCAATAGAAGAATCCCACAGTGACTGGGCCAGCCCGGTGGTGCTGCTTCCAAAGAGAGATGGTTTGGTCCGGTTCTGTGTGGATTATAGGAATGGCAACACGGAGTCTAAATTTGACATGTATCCAATGCCTCATATTGATGAACTGCTCTATCGGTTGGATGCGGCTTGCTTTTTCTCGACACTGGATTTGAAAAAAGGGTTATTGGCATATCCCCTTAATGCCAGTATCCCGTGAGAAAACGGCTTTTTCCACACCGTTTGGCTTACACCAAGTTGTGACCCTTCCGTTTGGTTTGTTCGGGGCCCCAGCTGCGTTTCAGCGCTTATGGACAGAGTCCTCCAACCGCACTCTGCTTACACTGCTGCCTGGATGACATCATTATATACAGTAAT
The DNA here is from genome assembly GCF_019703515.2 of Myxocyprinus asiaticus. Classification (NCBI taxonomy): domain Eukaryota; kingdom Metazoa; phylum Chordata; class Actinopteri; order Cypriniformes; family Catostomidae; genus Myxocyprinus; species Myxocyprinus asiaticus. The sequence continues at coordinate 21,500,554 of NC_059367.1, forward strand.
GATTAGCAACGGCATATGCAGCATCTACGGGCTGTTCTGAGGTCACTGTGATGGGCGGGACTCACGGAAAACCCTTAGAAGTGCGCAATTGGAAGGGTGGAAGTATGGCATCTGGGGTTCCACTTGGGTCATGGGGAGGTGCATCCCCAAATTGATAAGGATGCAGCAATTGTAGTCTGCCTGAGCCTAAGACTAAAAAGGAGGTTAGACAGTTCTAGAGGCTGGCTGGCTACTATAGAAGGTTTGTGCCTAATTATTTGGACGTCACCAGCCTGCTGACTGATCTCACTAGAAATGGAGCCCCAGACCCGTTCCAGTGGATGGAGCTGTGCCAACAGGCTTTTATGCAGGTGAAAGCTGCGCTTTGTGGCGAGCCATTGTTATATTATATTTCTCTCTCCCTTTTGTGTTGCAGACTGATGTGTCAGATAGGGGTTGGGAGCCATGTTGTCCCAGCTGGTCGAGGTGGAGGAGTGCCCGGTGCTGTACATCAGTCAGAAGCGAGGTACAGCACCATTGTGTAGGATTGTCTGGCCATCATGTGGGCGGTCCTCACCCTTCACTACTACCTCCTGGGATGGGCTTTCACCATCTGTTTAGACCACACCCGCTCCAGTGGCTCCATCGCATGAAGGAAACCAATGTGCGGATCACCCATTGGTATCTGGCTCTTCAGCCGTTTAAGTTCGAGGTGGTCCACAGACCAGGGGCTCAGATGGCTGTCGTGGACTTCCTCTCCAGAAATGGGTAGGGAGTACTGGGCGAGCCGGGTGGCTTCCTGGCATGAGTCGGGCGATGGGGGTATGTGAAGGTGGCGGCGTGGTTGAGCGCCGGCTTGTGAATGGAAAGCGAGATCGGGAGATGAGAACAGTAAGGATCATCACCTGTCATTGATTATCTCTAACAACTGCTTTTCATTGCAGAGAGAGTTGGAGAGGGATTTAAGAGCTAGCCAGATGCCAGAGAGGGAGAGAGAACTGTGCACGCACACACCCAGAGAGCGTGTTTATTAAAGTCAGCTGAAAAGCGAGTTTTGGGTGAAAGATAAAATCTACCGCTTCCTCCTTTCCCCTCCTTGTGAACTTGTTACAATCAATGTCATTATAAGTTACAATAACAGAGTGTAACCTGTGCATATTATAGCCACGTATAGTGTGTTAGTGCATTAGCGCTATAAATGCAGAATGTAAACATGACAAATTACACATTATCTACTGCATATATATTACTTTAAATCATCATTGAGTGGTTAAATAAGCATCTTTTACTGATCTCATGTGAATTCTACTCATAGAATGAGGCATATAGTCATTGATAACACATTTTAATGTCATATTAGTTAAGGTTTTACATGTAGTCTTGTGTGTCCTCATATTTAAATTCTAAACGCCTCCCCCAGTGGCATGGCTGGTGTCTGAATGTTCATAAACAGTATACCTTTGCTCAGCTGTTTAGAACTTTTTTTTGGCTCTGAGTGAAGAACAAAGAAGAACTTTGCTGTGAGTATACCAGGACCTCAGGTCTGATAGATTCTCAAGAAACTGCATTGAATTCTGTGCTTTAGTCTCTAAGGTTAAAGGAATTAAAAATTAGAACATCATGTGTGATTTCTTGTGATTTGTGCTAAACTGCACGAGACAAACTCTCCGTAGAACATGTCTACCATTCCTTATGGAACAATCCTACTTCTCTCTCTTTCTCTTCCTTTTATCTCTCGCTGTCTGTTTTTCACTCCAGGGCCTGGTTTGCTCAGGCCAGGGTTAGAAAAGCACTGTCTGTGGACAAATCATGTTGATGAGAGTTCAATATGCTGTGTGAGTAAATTTGTGCATAACAGATTTGTATCATCAAAATTCATCACCTCCTCCTCAACTGTTAGAGCATTGTACTAGCAACGCCAAGGTTATGGATTCAAATCCCAGGGAATGCACCTACTGGTACAATGTGTAGATGGACTGTAAGTTGCTTTGGATGAAAGTGTCTTTCAAATCCAGAAGTACTGTAAAATTTAATGTACTGTAAATGTAACTTGATCTCGATACTGCACATACACCATTTACAATATACAACCTTTGAGAAAAATAAACTAGTAAATCAAAATGCAATTATAAAGAGGGATCAGTGAAGTTTATTTAACAATATGAAGAATAAAGATGAGTAATGTCTGATCTGAGTTCAGGCAGAAAGATCTTTATGAATGACTAATGTTCTAGTGACATGTTTAAGAGAGAAATGTATTTGTGTAGAAATGTAAAGAATGAATAATAAAGATGCTCCTCCTTTATGCAACCATGAGGCCTGAAAATGTCTTTTTTACTTTTCGTTCCAAACTCATATGACATTGTATCTTCTGTGGAACACAAATGGAAATATCTTAAAGCATGTTCTGTTTGCTGGTTTCAATAGTTATTTACATGTCATTTATATTTACAAAATAATCATGATTTATGTAATCATATACTTGTACATTACATTTAATTATTATGTTGTAATGTGGGAGGGATAATTAAACATTTAGCTAAATGTTAGTTTCTTAACATTAGAATTGGTTGAAGTTAATGTTTCTTATTTTTTAATGCATATTTTCATTTTTTTTTACAAAATTAGTTTGAGATTAAACAATAATTGGTGGACCCACTTTTGAAGACCCCTGTTTTAGATCATTTTTAATTCATTTTCATATATGTTGGTTGTTGGTTGGTGCCACTAGTGTGTCTTTAGTGTAAAGACCAGAGAATACATTTCCTCATGTTTCCTTCATGACCTACTCTGTCACTCACTCAGTCCGTTCTGGGAATGAGGCTTTTATTGTCGTGGCGATTTGTGTTGATTATGGCTGTGGAAACAAGGCACACTCAGTAGATAACCTCCCTTTGCAACAGAAAAACATTTGTTCTAGACAATCAAACATACCTGTGAGTGTATGTAGTGATATTTGTTTGAATTTTCTTAAGTAATTGTTTTCTAGATTATGTTGTTTTGTGAAATAAGTAAGGAACCACACACATACATGCTGTCCCTATAAGGAGGTGACAGTTTGTGTCCACACCAGTCATTCATCATAACAAATTCACCCCTTACACACAAACATGTTGGTGCAGCTATCATTATGACTCTCCATAGACAATGATTTTTATACTGTACGAACTATAGATTCTGTCCCCTAACCCTACCCCTAAACCTAACCCTCACATAAAACTTTCTGCATTTTTACATTTTCAATAAAACATCGTTTAGTATATTTTTTAAGCGATTTGAATTATGGGGACACTAGAAATGTCCTCAGATAACATTTATAGCTTGTAATTACCAGTTTGTAATCTAAAAAAAGTCCTCGTAAACCACATAAAACTGCCCACACACACATATACACACGTGCGCATAGTCACTAACCACTCACATTTTTATTTGTTTTACCCCTCATGCTGTGTTAAGATTGACTTTACAGGGGGCCTGGGTAGCTCAATGGTAAAGATGCTGGCTACCACCCCTGAAGTTCACTAGTTCAAATCCCAGGGCGTGCTGAGTGACTCCAGTCAGGTCTCTTAAGCAACCAAATTGACCCAGTTGCTAGGGAGGGTAGAGTCACATGGGGTAACCTCCTCTGATCACTATAATGTGGTTCATCCTTGATGGGGCGCGTGGTGAGTTGAGCGTGGATGCCACAGTGGATGGCGTGAAGCCTCTACCTGCACTATGTCTCCGTGGCAAAGTGCTCAAGCCACGTGATGAGATGCGCAGATAGACAGTCTCAGATGCGGAGGCAACTGAGATTCATCCTCCACCACCCAGACTGAGGCAAATCACTACACGACCACGGGGACTTAAAAGCACATTGGGAATTGGGCATTCCAAATTGGGAGAAAAAAAGAAGATTGACTTTACAGTTTTTATGACAATAATGTAGAAAGATAATAGTGCTGTTAGTCAATTACATTTTTTAATTGTGATTAATCGTATAATTTTTAATAGTTAATCATGTTTAAATACAGATTTTGGAATTGCTGAAATATGACTCTATATATACTTCTTTACCTCTCAAAATGCAATTATTTTCTTCTTAGGAAAGAAAAACAAACAAAACATAACAATGCTTTATTAACATTTTCCAAACAAAGCATTCCACAGTATAAAGATAGAGATGCACTAAAATAGTACCATTGCAATTAACATTAAACTTTTCCCTAAGTCTAAGTTGGTGGTTGACTAATTAAAAGAACTAGTCCCCATAGTTTGCGTATTTATTACAATGTGCATTAAATCTTCCACAACATTAATTGGCCAGCAGGTTGTGGCTATCCGCTTTGTATATGGAATTCACATGATTCGCACTGGGGCATCAAGTGCCGCCTTGAACTTCACATGAAAAGCGCTGCAGATAGTGGTTGTGTCTGTAGAATTATTACCCATACTATTCTTACTGCTTCTATGTATCTATGTATAACAGAAATAATAAGAGTAGTACGGTAGGATGCCATTCCAAAAATGACCAACTTGTTCTGCTTTTAGCTGGTACTGCCCACGTAATGATACTTTATCCAAATTGTCCAGTATTCATTAGCTGACGCTTCGAAAGCTCAGTGGCAACGGGTACATAATTGAAATTATATGAACTTTAAGCAGAGTGTCGATAGGGGAGAACTCCAACAAGTTGCGCCCCACCATCATTGCCATGAATCGTGTTTGGGTTGTAGGTGACAGTTTAGATTTGACGTGCTTCTGTTGTAAAATTCAGACTTGCAAAAGATGCAAAGAACTTTATTTTTGTCACAAGTCCCATCTGAATTTGTTTTGTAAGAGGTCCTTCTCCATCACTTGTTCACTGGCACGGAAATGCTGTTGTACATTTCTGGTGTGTGCATCAGTGTAATGTTTCTGTCTGACACATTGCAAAGGTTCCCTATTCCAGTCAGGACTCGCAGAGCTGAATAAAATGCCAGAATTGAATGTGAAAATTGTTAAATGCGTTAATTGCAATTAAGAAAAATTAACAAGTTAAATATTTTAACAAGCTAGTTTTGACAGCTTTAAAAAAATAATAGTCATTTAAAAATGTATCTCTTATTTTCCCTTTAAATAATTGAAATAAGTTTTTCGGACCTATCAAAACCCAGTAGGCAGATATTATTGAAGATTTATCCCTCTGTTTTACCACAAAGTCGGCATTCACTTTTCAGAAATGTGACTGTTTCTGATATCATTCTAGTGAAATTGTTTCTGTTTATGGTCAATTTTACCCCAACAAACACATTGTAGAGAAAACTGCAATAAAATAAATTAAACAAATGGCAGGATGGTATCTACGTGTCAGTCAGAGAACATGTGAACATTTTTGCTTTAATTCTTGATTTACATCTGGGTCTCTGAAACCCCAAACATAAGTCATGTAACATTCACGGAGGATGTTTGAGGCATAATATTAAGTTGTGAAGTTGTGTATGAAGTTTTTTAAGCACAATCTGTGCAAAAATTTAGAGCAATTAAAATGGCCTTTAAAGAGACTCCAAAGAGAACATGAGAGTTAACTGTTGTGCATATGATAAATTTCTCTTTATTTCTCTGTTTAACTTTGTCTCTCTCTTTTCCTCAACCTTTTTAAAAAGATGATTAATAGTTATGAAGAAAAAAACAATAAGGAGATAGATGAAGGAAAGGATACACATGCATGAACCAACATTCCCAAAGAATTATGTTATTTTCTCTCTTAATAAAACTAATAAGATTAAGTAAAGATTAATGAATCCTGATCAAGAAAAATCCTTTTTGACAAAGCAAATCCTTTGTCAGCAGTAAATATTCTTTAAAAAAAAGTCTTATTATGACAGGAAGAATAATAGAGCATTCAGACAACTCAGAAGGAAAAACATATTACGTCTTTGTGGCTGTATGGATTATGATAGTTGTGTGATTTAAAGTCTCCTCATTGTGTAATGAATCGTTTATATAGTGCACAGGTCAAATTAGCTGAGCTAAGGTGTTTATGTAGAGATTAACTTGACCTTATATGCTAACTCTGCCATTAAAGCAAGTTTGGTTTCACTCAAAGGTACCAAAGGGGTAATGTCTTAAGGTGAGCGATGTTCCAACATTTGTGTGACTTTGTAAAGGAGCTTTAGAGCTGACAGAAAGATTTGTCTTCACAAAAGAGTAAACTGTTTAAACAGATGAAAGACAGAGGGCCGAGGCCTCATGCGGAGTGTCTAGTGTGTGTGTGTGTGTGTGTGTGTGTGTGTGAGAGAGAGAGAGAGAGAGAGAGAGAGAGAGAACGATAAGGCTATAATATCCACACAGCTGTATGTTTGAAGAATGAGCTTCATGAGTAAAAGTCAAAGTACACAAACTTGAAGATTAACAGTTTGTGTTTGCCCGTCTGTCTCTCTCTTTCTCTCTTCTTTACGCAGTATGAGTCTAAGAATGGCTGCATGTGGAAAAATTTCAGCTCTAAATATTTGGAAGGTGAAAGTTTAAAGGTCATTGGTAGCAAGGTGAATGCTAAAGATGCTATACCAACCTCCTGATGCTTATTGGTCAGTTTCCAGATGATTGCTGGAATGTAGCTGGATCTTCTCCATGCAGCTCTGTGATTGCTGGGCCATTGCCATGTAAAAAAAAATTTTGATCAATGACCAATCTTGGAAATACCAGATTTTGACAGGATCCATGCCAAAAAGTCAAAGTACACAACCAGTCAGAAATTTTCACACACTTGACTGAATTTGTTTCTTATGCTCTTTCAAAGCATTTGATCTAATGTAATATGCTTGAAATTAGTTTTGTAGGCAAATATAAATTGTGCCTAAGTGTGACTTTAATTACTAAACAAAAATCATTTAATTTATTTCTTTTTTTTAATTCTTTAAAAACAAATTTGCTCACTGCATAATTTCTGCATATGGAAATTGCACTTCCATTTGTGTAATTTCATAGTTTTGGTGACTTTACTGTTTTTCTAAAATGTCAAAAATAGTTATAATAAAGAATGAGAATGAGCCACATCCACACTAATCCGTTTTTGTTTAAAAGTGCATTGATTTTGCAACGTTTACGCCTCTCATTCACACTGGGATGGCATTTTCCTCCACTGAAAAATTCAGAAAACGCTGGCAATAACCACATACTTTGTAAAACAATGATGTTAGGAAACTGAAAACAGAGGTTTCAAATGTAAAGGTGCACTCAGTAATTTTTGAATTTGTCGTATTGGACTTACACTGACACTTGGTGTGGATGCAGCATCATTCAAACGCAATAGTTTTCAGTTACCAACACAATTATAGAAATTCACCATTCACAATCAGCCATAATTAACTTAATTCATGAGTAAAGGGTCCAGTAACAGGGCAGATACTGAGATTAAGCAAGTAGTATGTGGCTGGTCATGTGATCCTAACATGGCCGCCCCCATGAGTGGACCCTCTCCATGTACAATAAAACATTTTTTATAAGGTTACTGATATGACAAGCGTCTTCATCTCATGTGAGTGCTCATGATTTTATACATATCTTTCAAAACTACAATTCATTTCTTTAGGAGTAAAACTTTTTTGAATGAGAAAAACAATTGCTGAGTGCACCTTTAAATGCCTTAGTGAATTTTTGACTTGTAGTTTATGTGTGAATGTTAATGGTTGGGTGTGTGTACAAAATGATCACACGGGAAGTCAGCATGTTGTTTCACAAAAGTTCCAGTACCCTATGATAGGCCACATTTTGCCGATTCACTGAGAAGCGCCATCTCCTATCAGACATTTTTTGCATCAGCTCCAGCATTTTTACCTTCCCCTGTAGCACGAGCGGAAGCATGCATTTGGATCCCGAGTTGTAACAAGGGAGCAGTTGTGTTCGCATAATCAGTGACGAACGCAATTCGGAGGTTGAATTTTCCCTCTAACATTGCATGTTCTTTATTAGTTTGGGTTGAGTTGGGTGATACAGTTTATAAAATATGCATTCCTCTTCACTGAAACAACTCGCTTTTGGCACCCCTCCATGGACATTACAACCATTACATGTACCCATACGCCCAACAACATATACCACTTTGGCCACTGGGGCCCGTATTTCCACATGTCGGTAAGCACAAATCGATTTTTGCTAAAGAAAAGTCAACCTACTGTTTCAGATTTCACTGTGAGATCAGTCTGCTTTGTAGGATGAACGATCTCCCTAATGAAATAAATTGTGTTGTTAACTGTTTTTGCTGTTCACGATGATAAATTGTCAAAGTAGATCAGTCATGATTAACTTTTTTGTAGTAGATTGGATTATTTTGTTTAGCCATGACCTCAGAGATCATTTGTCCTGAGTTCACTTCAGTATATCTCACTTTGATAGCACATGCAGGTTCTGTCTTTCTCTCTTTGTCTTCACACTTTCCATCTCTCTTTTTCACTCACCCTTTGTCCACAGGTAATACAATTCCCCTTGAGGAGGTTATGTTGTTTTAACCTTTGACCTCATGACCCTTGTTAGTGGGTGCTCAGTAAGTTGTGAAACGACTGGCTGTTTGTCAATTTCTGGGATGGTGGTGGGGATTGCAATCCAGCGACTGCACTAATCAGAATGTTTTGCTTGCTTTAAGCAAGAATATTAGTTGAGTTTTGAAGGAGTGCAAGTGTGTATATTGTGTTTGTGTGGATTAGTGTTTTGGCTCAAGCTAATCTGCTTGTCTCTTGGGAGTCTGGACTGTTGACTGCGTTGAGAAAATGGCAGAGAGGTGCGAGTTTGTGTGGTTTCAGAGGTGTGTTTGTGATGTACAGTTTGTGAGTATGTGTGCACAAGTAAAAAGTATGTAGTTCAGCTGTCCATATGCTTCAGAGCTTTTATATGAGGGAAAAAGGGTTTCAAAATGCTACCACATGTTGATAAGCATTAATAATTGTTAATAATATCTTAATCTGTTGATTTTGAAGAGCCTGTATTTTTGGAGAAGCATCCACAGACTAACGTTTGTGTGTATATGTCTAATAGAGGGAGTATGTGTCCATTTGTGTGTGTGTGTGTGTGTGTGTGTCCAGCTGTAAAGTCCCTGCTGTGGCTGGTTTGAGAGAGTAATTGGTGGTAATTGGTAGTAAATGCCCAGGAGGCACAAAGACCATTTCAGCCCTAATCTATAAACAAAACTGCCAATACTTTAACTGTGTTAGTGTGTGCTCATTATATAAATTATTTCTTTGTGTAGGTACATGACTGGCTGTGTGTGAGACATAGGTATATGTGTGTGTATGTGTGGGTTTGCCTTCGGGACCTATTGCCTTAAAGTCACACTGAAGGATTAGGACCAGGCGCCATATGGAAATGGGAAATTAGCCCGAGGCTGTGTGTGTGTGCTGTGTGTCCAGAAGGCTTTATAGAAAGTGCACGGGTATTTCCATAGAGACGTTAAGGCATAGTGCCCAGATTCTTGACAGGAAACAGACTTATTGTGGACCTGTGAGCCTAGGTTAGGGAGTGACTGTGTATATATAAATGGGGAATAGAGATATATGAGGAAGAGAGAGGGATGGTCTCTTTATGTTACTTAATACCAGCAATAGAGATATTATGTTTATTGTACCATTCACAATAATTGCGGTGTATCCATAATTGGTAGGGCAGCAGCCAATCAGATAGAAAAACAAAATGTAAAATGTTATGTCAAGCTAGTGTTTTCACTTTGGTTGCTTTTTTGCAGCCAAATTCCAGTCTGAATTGTATTACCCCCTTCAAGAGTCAAACCCATTAGACAATAACCAACGTAGAATACAGTAGAAAAATATATGGATTGAAAAGAATTTGGAGAACATGGTTTGAGGTTCTGGCGAGTGGTTTTGGCAGCTGGCGTGTGGGGCAGATCTGAGGTTTGGATCATTATCAAGGGTCTCGAAGCATTTTGAGTAGGTGTAGAGGTTCATTGGGCAGGCGGAGTCCATTTACAGGAGGTTTGGGAGTCAAACACTTATTTAAAGAAAATCCCCATGTTTTAAAGAGAGGGAGGTTGAGAGAGGCATTTGTATAAAATAAAAGCAGGCTTCAGGTGAGGTCTGGTCTTCACTGGGTTCACACAGAATAGCAGAGCCTTATGGAACCTTCATGATTGTTTATAAGCTCTTATAACACCCTAATTTCCTCACACATAGATTGACACACACAAACACATTCAAACACCCTCTTCATAATCTCCAAATGTTTATTCAGTATTCTCAAATTAAAATACCTTAGTCTAGCATTGAATCTGCATTCAGTTGCTGTGCCATACTATACATCTGTACGCTGAGACGTATATCACAATTTTATATGTCATTTCCACGAACACACCCACAAACATTCTCTATCCTTTCTATGGACATCTGCAGTGGTTTTTAGTGGCATTGTAAATCAGTGTGATTCATTTGTTATGTTGCTGAGCATAGGGATTGAGTCAGTAAATGAACTGGATGCCCACCCTAAAAACACATGAAACGCACACATTAATCTTATGTTTTACAGTGTGTTATTTGGGGTCAAATGCCATTGCAAGTCTAATATATAACTTTGACTTGATCTAACTGTCTTTTACCCTTTTAATTTATTTATTTATTTGGAATTTTCTGTGTTTGCATTGAGTGAATACAACATAACTATGAATATATGACCTATTTTAGAGTATACAGTACTCCACTAAAAATTACAAACATTTCTCGGGGCCTGGGTAGCTCAGCGAGTAAAGACGCTGAAAACCACCCCTGGAGTGGTGAGTTTGAATCTAGAGCGTGCTGAGTGACTCCAGCGAGGTCTCCTAAGCAAACAAATTGGCCCGGTTGCTAGGGAGGGTAGAATCACATGGGGTAACCTCCTCATGGTCACTATAATGTGGTTTGCTCTCAGTGGGGCACGTGGTTGAGTTGTGCATGGATGCCACGGAGAATAGCGTGAAGCTTCTACACGTGCTATGTCTCTGCGGTAATGCGCTCAACAACCCACGTGATAAGATGCGCGGGTTGACGGTCTCAGACGCGGAGGCAACTGAGATTCACCCGGATTGAGGCGAGTCATTACACCACCATGAGGACTTAGAGCACATTGGGAATTGGGCATTCAAATTTGGGAGGAAAAGGGGAGAAAAAAAAATTCTCAACTGAATTTGCTTCAGGACCCATATATTTTTATTTTTTATTATTATTATTTTTTTGCTGTGGTCTTATTTTCTTTTAATTTGCATAGTTTTGCTCATGGGTTTCGATGTTGCCATGTGTCCAATTTGAGCTTTTAGCAAGTTAGATGAATATGCAACAAAATACCATAGAGTTTGATTGGAGGCATGGCAGTTGATGTCTAAAAATATGGATAGTGTTTTCTCCTCCCTTTTAAAAGTGGATAAGCCTATTTATTTTGCTATCCTAAATATGCACAATTACATGGTTAGTTGCATTTTATTCACTGCATGTAGCATTGTTGTTCTCTCCTTATATGCAACCCTATCAGAACAGACCTGTAACCTATTTTTGGCTTGGTTTGGTTGTCAACTGGTGGGTCACCAGTTGAGAACCACTGTGTTAAACAATGACTATGGGAAAAGCAGAGGGGAAAATGTGAATGTGTAAATATCTGCAGCCAAGAGATTAACTTTAAACTGCTACAAAAACCACAAATGTTAGCTGTGTTAACAGAAATGACCACAGAATTGCAGATGAGCTACGAACTCCAGAGGCCCAAATCCAGCACTGAAATAAAAGCAGAGAGGAAGATGGAGAATTAAAAGAAAGAGATGAAAAGAAAGAAGCGAGGAGAGAGAGAGAGAGAGAGAGAGAGAGAGAGAGGGGAAACAGGGTGTAGACGAGGAAATGAAAATCTTTTCATCCTTTCATTTGCTAATTTCGGTTCAAACTGTGCAGCTGGGTCTGAACTCTGTTCTGTGTATAGTTATAGCAAAGGACAGGGATAAAAGAAAAACAGAATGAGGGATGAAAAGAGGAAAAAAGTTCAAAGTGGCAGCTCTCACAGGTTTTGAGGCATGAGCATATACAGACAAGCATGAACAAACACTGGTGTCTAAATGAAGATCAGAACAGACAGAGTTGAAACCAATTCATAAGCAAGAATAAAGATTTTTTCCCCCTTTTTTGTTATGTCAACATTCATGTTGACAGGTGAGAGAGAGAGAGAGAGAGTACAGTCATGCAGTAAATGTGGAAAATGGAATGGAGACATTTTGCTCATTTTTTCCACTAACTGTCATCTGAAAAGTTCAGTAATCTCACACAGTTACACGTGAACACAAACTTAAAGCCATTTTGTTGTTTGGCGAGGTCTGCATTTTTCGAGCATATTTTTTATGCTGTTATCTCTCCATCTCTCTTCCCATCAAAACAGTACATACTTTAGGGTGACAAGAGAAGAGAAGGAAAAGATTGAGAGAGATTGAATTAAGGAATTACAGTAAAGACCAAAAAGTAACAAATGACAAACATCATTTAATATCTTGACTTCAGTGTTATGGGTATAAGCAATGTATTCAATTAGTTTCAGCTGTGACTGTGTGTGTGTATGTGTGTGTGTGTCCATTCTCTGGAGCTTGTAGGTAGTTACTTGGTGAGAAATTTCCTTGGCACTTTCGTAAGCATAACTCAATAATATAAAGCCGTTATCACATTAAATACACAACTAAACACATTCTCAAATAACTCATAAATTCATAATTCGACAGATTAAACATAGGAAATTTGTATGTATTTTCTCCAGAATCTACATTCACACACCTGCACACATACAGAATGGCAGGCCACTCAAAGACACAATTAGCTATTAACACAAACACTGTTGTGACAGTTATGATTTATGAGCACTGGGGTTTTGGGGGTAAATAAATAAATGCAGACAGAATGCTTGGGAGGTCAAAGGTCATGAGTCACAGTCAATGACAATTTCACTATGATCATCTGTGTCAGGGTCATGACCCTATCATGCTTGACCAATCACTGCAAAGCATCATTACATTTACATTGTCATTTAGCAGACGCTTTTATCCAAAGTGACTTACAAATGAGATGCAATGCAAGCAATTTGTCATACAAAGTTTAACAACATCTGCAGTATAGGACTGCCAAGTTCTCGCAGTGGCTAGAGTAGTAAAGATGCTAGCACAGAAGAAAGAGACAGACAAGGATTTTTTAAAATATACATTAAGTGCAGGTTAAGTGCAGTAGTAAGTGCAATTAGTGTGGGTTGGTTAAGTGCTCGTGGAGCAGATGTGTTTTCAGCTGGTTCTTGAATGTTGAGAAGGTAACAGCAGATCGTGTGGAGGTTGGAAGTTCATTCAAACACAGAGGAGCAGAGAAAGTGAACGATTGTGAAATGGACTTTGAGCCTCTTTGTGATGGGATCACCAGGCACCGCACGTTCATAGACCGAAGAGACCGAGTTGGAGCATAGACCTGAAGAAGTGAATCATGCCCTTTCCAAACCACAAACTAGGGTGGGACAAAGTGGGTGCATGTTATAAGAGCTCTATCAGTAATAATAACCTATAACATTAATATAAAACCTTATCAGAGTTTTATGTTATCAAATTACCTCCAGAAATCAGCAAAGCAAGTTAAGAACTCAGACTGACCCATAACATGTTCATTGCACAAGTACATTCCACATAGAGGCTGAACATGAATATATTCTGAAATGTGAGCCAGGACAATTTAGTGTACAATGGTTTTGGGTTTGGATCTGTTCATTAATCTTCCTATGTAATGCCGTGTCAAGCTCACTCTTAAGCAGTTGGTCCAAGCTGGTGCATAACTGGCGTAAATCATAAATACACCCCATTCTGGAGATTTGCCCTGATAATGGATCTGTCAGCAATTCCCACACTGGGGGGGAATAAAACTCATAACACTGAAATACCTTTCTTTTATAATAAACTTTTCCATTTTAGGGAAATATTTGATTTCCAGTGGTAATTTTACCTTTATTTTATTATTATTATTTTTTTTATTCTAACCTTATAAAATGATGTGTCATCCTTTTTATGTTATAATTTAAGCCATTAATTCAATTTGAAAAATGCCATGTTTCAATAATCACAAAATTGCATATGTGCTTTGTTACTGAAAAAAAAACAACAATGCTTTTTCTCATTCACATATTTCCAAATATTTTGGTTATTAAATTAACATAGCCTACAAAACTAATGCATCGACATGGAGGAGGAGATGACAGCATTTCTCCAGATTTGGAATGAGGAGCTTAAAGGGATAGTTCACCCAAAAATGAAAATGCTATCCCAGATGTGTATGACTTTCTTTCTTCTGCAGAACACAAGATTTTTAGAAAAATATCTAAGCTCTGTAGGTCCAAAAATCAAATAAAGGAAACATAAAATTAATCCATATGACTCCAGTTGTTAAATCTATATCTTCAGAAGCAATATAATAGGTGTGGGGGAGAAACATACATTTTTTTTAAAACTGTAAATCTCCACTTTCACTTTTACATCTGAAAGTAAAAGTGGAGATTTAGAGTAAAAAATGACTTAAATATTGATCTGTTTCTCAAACACACCTATTATATCGTTTCTGAAGATATGAATTAAACCACTGGAGTCGTTTGGATTACTTTTGTTTCCTTTATGTGATTTTTGGAGAAAATTTCTGATTTCTGATCACCATTCTTATGTGTGTTCTGCTGAAGAAAGAAAGTCATACACATCTGGGATGGCATGAGGGCGAGTAAATTATAAGAGAATTTTCATTTTTGGATCAACTACCCTTTTTTTAAAAAAAAAAAAACTTAGCAACTCCATGCCAGTTGAATAAAACAATGCAAAAATAAACATTTCATAATGAAAATTAGTCAGAGATATGATTCATACACTAAAAGTGGTTAATGTAAAATGATTATTGTATCATTAATAAAGTTTTATGTAACATCAAGGCTATTTATCCAGATATTATTTTTAACTAAATTGTAGCATTTGGTTACATTAGATTATGTGTTCTCTCAGACCTGACTGACTTAATAAATATACAGTTTAACATCCATCCTTCCCGCACTTTTGGCTTCTAGCTGGTGAGGAGGCTTTTCAAACAGACAGTTACGTGAGATGAGCCGATGGCAGAGAAGTAGCACAGGGAGCAACAGTGTTACTCACTAGAGCAGTATATTTTGAATAAATGGTCCGAACGGTCACATAAATTAGCGCGTGAACACGACACCGAATTGATGTGGAGCGTGAGAATCGGAGTGCCCATCTGTGTGTGTTTATGGTGCAAGCATCCGCCACTGGCTCAGCAACATTTGTACAATGGGTGGCACGAAACAAATAATGTTCAGCGAAAATTCAAATGAAGATCGCGATGTGTGTATTTGGACTAGGCTAATATCAGATGTTATTTTTGCCACCATATTTTGAATTTCGGGGGGATTTTTGCCCAGAGCCCCCATTAATTTCCAACCTGGAACACTAGGGATGGAGATGAGAGATGTAACAAATGATTAAGTGGCTCTCTTCACCATGCAGCTGGTACACAAAGCCTTTTTGCTATTTCTACCTTTCTTGTCAAATATGCTGCATTATGACAAATGATGGAGCACCAAAATATGAAAGGCATAAAAACTATAGATCGCTCCAACCTCACGCACTTGCAATGTGAACAGCTTTGTTGATTATGAACAAGAGCCTTAGTTTTATCGCGTCGCTCCCTCACTGCGCACGCGCACACTAAACTCAACACGCTGCACGACAGCTGCACAAGGGAGAGGGAGATCTTCTGGAATTAGTTTGATACAAAAACTTTTATTTTATTGATTTGATTTGTTCATCTGCATCTATTGGTTTAATAATTCGCAGCTGCACTGTAAAGTGAATAAAAGTGTGTGGGAATTACCCACGCTATGAACGTGGAGCTTGCGGGAATGATTAACATTGTGTGCAATACCCGCAATCCCACGCCGAATTTTAGGCCTTGATAAAGTAGGCAAAATGGCGAAATTAGTATTGTGTCAGGGGTCACAGTATAATCAAGACTTTCTATAAATGACCCTGTTTCCTCTTCAATGGATCAAAGGTCAAGCCCCAGAAGGGTTTTGGGGTTACCTCGCTGTTTCACATGTCTGGCAGGTGGCTCACACACACTCTTTGATGAAACTTGTTGCTCCTAAAGTCTTTTCATTATAGTCCTCTCTCTTTCTTTCTCTGGTCTGAACCTTTTCAACTTACAGGTAAATTGAAAGATAATATGAGGGCTATTTTGGTATTTAAGAATATCAAACTGTGATTCACTTCAATAAACCCGATAATTATTCAGTTTAAAAATTACATTTTTGGCAAATATATCCAAAACATCAAAAAATTGATACAACAATAACATAATGATAATCAGAAAGGGAAATACTAACTATGAATGAAAGCAAGTGAAATATAATATTTGTTTAGATGAAAAATACATAGGCTACAAATGAAAAAGAAATGGCATGCATACAGAGGTATCATTCATGTATATAATTGGCCTACACTACATACTAAATGTGCATGGATTCAAAGGTCTATGCAGATAAGTTAGAAACACAGAAACACACACATATTATCTCAAATTTGTTCTCCCAGCCCACCAACATACTGGCTGTCAGTCTAAATCATTGCCCGAATCCTTTTGTATATTTAGACGTGAGCTGCTGTGTTTGGACATGGAGTGACTGAGTACTCCTTGCAGACTTCAACTACAAAAATGTCCTAGACAATAAACTAAAAGTCTGTTAAAATAGGTTATAGTTCTCCAGACAGTTTGCACTTGGCAAACACCCATATTGTGTCCAAAATTGCTCCCTATATAATACACCTTTTTCTCTATGTCTCTTTGCCTGGTCATTTCCAATCACCCGTTGCTATGACAGTAACAGCTCTGGAAATGGTATGCTGACATCAAGCACAATGATGTCACCTTTTTTGGCATTTGATTTACTTCAAAAGATCCTGCAGTGACTTAAATGCTCTCAGAATATTGGGGCCTCCCCTGGCAGAAAAAACCCCCAAAAGTTTTACAAGACACATTTTGGGACCCACTCTCCATCGTGTAGCAACATGACCCCTGAGTTGATTAAAATCCTAGAATAGCACCAAGTGGTAATTGCAGATCAAGGGAGAGACAGATAATGGACAATGGTTATATGTTCTGGAGTCAAAATAATCATCATAAACATCTTAGCGCAAATTTTCGTTTGAAAATGCATTAATTTCTCACACTGAGAAAGTGTTTTTGTCCAGCGAAAACTGAGCTTTCGAAAATGCTCTCCCAAGTGGATTAATTTGAAAACGCCATCTTTGCATTCTAGAGTGGACAGGGGAAACTGAGATATTCTAAAACAATTACATATTTGTTGTCATGTGACACAGTTATCCATTCAACCCAAAACAATCAAGATGTTGTAGCGCCGTGGTTGTCTGCTATCCACTTTGATAGTGTTGTTAAAGATAAATGTTATTTTGTACAACCTTCACATTGCATTCCTTCAAAGTCGACAGGATATTTTCTCAGAATTGTTGTCCGGCGGCGGACACAAGGACAATTGCGTTTCAGACCATAATTGGAAATGACGCAGGGCCACACTTCTTTTTCCCCCAGCATGCACAGTAAGGAGAAATAAGCGTTTTCAGACGTTTCAGTATGGACGAGCAACTTTTGAAATATCCAATTATCAATTCCAATTCATTTGAGTATATTTCAGTTATATACTGATATCTGACGAAGAGCATGTAGCTCGGAAAATCGTTATGAGCTCATTAAATTGATTTGGAAGTAACAGTGTGTCAACTTTGTTGTGTGTTTACATGATATGAATACATAAATAGTTGAATATACACTGGCGGCCAAAAGTTTGGAATAATGTACAGATTTTGCTCTTATGGAAAGAAATTTGTACTTTTATTCACCAAAGTGGCTTTTTCTTTGCAATTCTTCCCATAAAGCCTGCACCCCTGAGTCTTCTCTTTACTGTTGTACATGAAACTGTTGTTGAGTGGGTAGAATTCAATGAAGCTGTCAGCTGAGGACATGTGAGGCGTCTATTTCTCAAACTAGAGACTCTTATATACATATCCTCTCGTTTAGTTGCATCTGGGCCTTCCACATCTCTTTCTGTCCTTGTTAAAGCCAGTTGTTCTTTGTCTTTGAAGACTGTAGTGTACACCTTTGTATGAAATTTCAAGCATTGTATAGCCTTCATTCCTCAAAACTTATTTTTTTTTTAATTTTTTTTTTTGACCTAATATTGACCTTAAGACATGCCAGTTTATTGCATACTGTGGCAACTCAAAAACAAACACAAAGACAATGTTAAGCTTCATTTAACGAAGCAAACAGCTTTCAACTGTGTTTGATATAATGGCAAGCGATTTTCTAGTACCAAATTAGCAATTTAGCATGATTACTCAAGGATAAGGTTTTGGAGTGATGGCTGCTGAAAATGGGGTCTGTCTAGATTTGATAAAAAATGACTTTTTATTTCAAATAGTGATGGTGCTGTTTTTTACATCAGTAATGTCCTGACTATACTTTGTGATCAGTTGAATGCCACTTTGGTGAATTAAAGTATCTAAATCTGCGCATTATTCCAAACTTGGATCTAAAGTACTGATACAATATCATGAGAATATTTTTCGTACCAATTCGTACGTAAAGTTGAGAAGTAGCAATGAAATGAAATTATTATTGTTTTATTGTTATTATGAACCCACCACAGCAGAAATGTCATGGCTAGAGAATACCACACCTTAAACAGATTTAATTGTTCTACATCAAACCCCACTACATTTGTTAGTTGTTAATGTATGTGTTATTTATTCATGCATATAAACTCTAGCCATTGTTTTTTATTATAATCTTCTTGTCAGTGTTTGTGTCCGCGTTCCTCCCAGTAACATACTGTTCCACATAGTATTAATGCTTCTGATAATGTTGTGTGGAAAATAGCCGTGTAAAAGCACACTGGAATTAAACGCGAGGGACACGCGAGCACCGGGAGACCCGTTTAGCTCTTTAATTCTTCTGTGTGAGGAATAGGGCGGGGAGGGTGTTTCTCAAGACTGAACGACCGGACTCTCTGTGAGATGAGAGAGAGAGAGAGAGAGAGAGAGAGAGAGAGAGAGAGAGAGAGAGAGAGAGAGAGAGAGAGAGAGAGAGAGATGTATAATATGGGAAAATAGCGCACGCGGGCACTGGCGAGCGACTCGTGCTTAACCTAAGATCTCAGAGGTTCCGCTGCGGATGTCCAACAATTTGTGTGTGTGTGTGTGTGCTTGGAAGTCCTTATTACCGTTAGAGTAAAACTAAAGGAAGGTCCATTCAAAGTGGTCCATTCAAAATGGAATTACCGGTTCTGGTTTTAGCGGTGGTCCTGTCGTGTGCCTCCAGCAATAAACTGAACGTGCCGCGTCTTCGCCTGTCTTACAAAGGTAAAGTGTTCACATAATATTTATCTGAATGTGTCCAATTGATTTATCATTTAGGTTTGGATATATCCTAAACATGAAACTCCAAGCCAAAGACTTAATGAATAGACGTAAAATTTCCTGCCTCGTTAACCTTTAAGTAGGCTACTGGGAGGAGAGAGCACGACCCAGTGCTGAAAGTAGATTAATGATTGTTTTTCACCGTTAGAGTGGTAATGATGCTGTTGCCATCCCTCGGTAGGTGTATGTGTGTGTGTATGTGTGTTTTAGTGTACATACAATACAGATGTGTGTGGAAACAGTGTGCAATGCAATCAGAGCACACAATAATGTTTTCAGGCAGTAAGATGTTATCCTTGTTACGTTTGCCATCCGTTTCCATGCTTGTCACATTTAAGGAGACGTTTTTCAAACTTTGCGCACAGTCCCTTCGTGACTTATCAATTCAAAATCTGAATGCACGGTTGAACATGATTACATTGCCTTTTCCGTCTTTGCATAGCAGTAACTGCTCGGCTGAAACACAGATGTTGTGGCTGGTCTTTTTTTTTCCTTTTTTTTTTTTTATGGTGGGAAAAAGCAACAGTACGTCAGAATACAGTAGGTCAGAATTCAGAATTCCAGGCTACTGTTCCAGCTGTTCTCTATCCAGAACTCCGGGATCCATGCCCTCGAACTCTCCTGGCACGCGCTCACCTCCTCGCGGTCGGACTCTCCGAGGCGCGCGAGGATTTATAGACTGCAAGGAGAATTTTGCGATGGCATAAAGGAGTTTGATATGATTTAACTGTGTTATTAGATTCTGCTGCTTTGGACGTAATACAAATATAGTGCTTAACATTAGTTTACCTGCAGGCTACTTGAAATGAGGCGTCAGGTGATGACAGGAATGTGAAGCAGTAGTTGGTATTAATTGTTTATCAGTGCTCCTTTAAGCTTTTTTTCATGAATGATTATAAGCTGAGTCGGGTGTCCGGTTTCTCTCCAGCAGTATGCGTGCGTGACTAGAGCGCATCTGTGCAGATTTTAATGTGGTCATCTAAAGCCCAAAGTATACTTAGGTACAGGACGCGTGACGCAAGTCTCGTCATCAGCAAAGTGCTCGAGCACTGAACGCGTGCAGCCCGATTCTACTAGACTGCGTATGTGCCTGGAATTATTTGCACGAATTAGTGGATCAACAAGGTGGCAATAATCGCCGGTAAATAACAGGAGACGAAGGTAAAAACAACAACAGTATATGCACGTCAAGAGCGTGTGTGAGGAGTTCAAGAGATACATGCATTTGTTTCACTCGAGTCTGAAGGAATATAAAGACATCTTTATGGGTCTAAACTCCTGAAGAGAAATTGTCCCGCGTCTCATAGCAGTCGTGGCGCGCATGCGCCAAACGCTTGCGTATACACGCACTGTCAAATGGAGTATATTTTGACAGTGATATACAGTCGCGTTCGACTGTACGCAGACGCTGAGTGTTCGAAAAAATAAATAAAAATAAAAATAAAAAATAAAAAAATAGTATACTTTGGGCTTAAGCCTTAATGCGCGCGCTCTGTGGCTTTCTCCACTGATGCATTGATCACGATCAGCCTTGTAGTTCCATGCATTTGGGCTAAATGTATTTAGATTCTCATACGAAAAAATAAATCACAGCTGAAGGTTCTCCTAACAGCTATTCGTCATTCTTCGCGCGCCTGTCTACTGAAAAGGCTGAATCAAGCAGCGCGCGCATGCATGCACTCATCAAGCTTTCAGAATTGTATGGATGGGTCTGGAGGGAGCATGTTATGTTTTGAATGGGAAATGAGGGACAGCCTGTAAATGCCAGCAGCTGAGCACTAAGTGTGTGTGTTGGTGTGGATCTGTGGGGTCCTTTGGTAGGTCACTTCTGACCTCTGGGCAATGAACTGTGCACACACACACACACACACACACACACACACACACACACACACACACACACAATATAGAACAGTTTTCCTCCCTCATACACTTTCACACCCCTATGCATTCATACATTGTACTCACACTGGCACTCAGTCTCTATCACGGTTGAACATACACACAGGCACAGAGGCTGCCAGATATGTTTGTTTTAGTTTCCATGAATTGGCTAATGAGTTTGTTTTTGTAGTGTTGCTCAGCTGCTTGTGGAGGGTTTGATGAGGTCTAGCTAAAGACTCTGTCAGCAAATGGATGGGTGATTCCTCTTGCCTCCTTTTTTTCTGTCTTTCAAGTTCTCTCACTCCCTCAATATTGCCTTTCTGAAACTATATATACATACATACATATATATATATATA
Organism: Myxocyprinus asiaticus; assembly: GCF_019703515.2. Taxonomy (NCBI): domain Eukaryota; kingdom Metazoa; phylum Chordata; class Actinopteri; order Cypriniformes; family Catostomidae; genus Myxocyprinus; species Myxocyprinus asiaticus. The sequence goes on from NC_059367.1 coordinate 21,522,253, forward strand.
TATATATATATATATATATATATATATATATATATATATATAAAGGGTTATTTAGCAAAGGAGAGATTTAGCTTACCCACACTGACAACAAGCCAAAGTTTGAGAGAGAGAATTTACACAGAATTAAAGGAATATTCTGGGTTCAATACAAGTTAAGCTCAATCAAAAGCATTTTTGGCATAATGTTGATTACCACAAAAAATATTTCGAATCGTCCCTCCTTTTCTTAAAAAAATAATAATCAGTGTAATGTGACAAATGCTGTTTATTGAGCTTAAAGGAAATGTTCACCCAAAATGCCACCCCAGATGTGTATGATTTTCTTTCTTCTGCTGAACACAAACAAAGATTTTTAGAAGAATATTTCAGCTCTGTAGGTCCATACAATATAGGTGAATGGTATCAAAATTTTGAAGCTCCAAAAAGCACATAACGGCTGCATAAAAGTAATCCATACGACTCCAGTGGTTAAATCCATATCTTTAGAAGCAAGATCATTTGTGCTCAGCAGAAGAAAGAAAGTCATATACATCTAGGATGGCATGAGGGTGAGTAAATTATGAGAGAATTTCCTTTTTGGGTGAACTTTTCCTTTACGTTCAATCAACAGCATATTTGGCATAACATTGATTATAATTTTTTTCTTGTCCCTCCTTTTTCTTTAAGAATTTTCATTTGTGGGTGAAATATTATTTTAACTTGGTGCCAGATGGGCTGGTCTGAGTATTTCTGTAACTGCTGATCTCCTGGGATTTTCACACACAACAGTCTCTAGAATTGACTCAGAATGGTGCCAAAAACAAAAAACATCCAGTGAGTGGCAGTTCTGTGGACGGATGAGAGAGGTCAACAGAGAATGGCCAGACTTGTTCAAACTGACAAAGTCTACAGTAACTCGGATCACTGCTCTGTACAATTGTGGTGAGAAGAATAGCATCTCAGAATGTTATTCTGAGATGCGGGTTGGCACTGTTTTGGCGGCACGAGGGGGACCTACACAATATTAGGCAGGTGGTTTTAATGTTATGGCTGATCGGTGTGTGTGTATATATATATATATTAGGGAAAAAAGGAGGGCAAAGACAAGTACAAAACCAAGACACAGAGGTAGAGGTACAGACTCCTGGTACATCTACGGTGGCCATGTGTCACGGCTGTTGAGGAAATGAATTTCAGGCTGAAGGTTTGGCATGACACACATACTGTATAAAAATGTATCCATGAGCAGGAGACAGAATAATGAATGCTTTTACTGTGCAAAATGGATGCACACATTCCTTCCATCCTTGTGGCTTCAGTCAAGCATTCTGGCATAACATAGCAGGACAATGCTATATTGTGGCGGTTTCCTCCTGAGTTGAGGGGAGATCGTAGCTCACCGCAATTAGGTCTCAAGCCCTGGACTTGATCACACGCACTGATAACAACCATAGCAGCTGTTGGTCACTTAAACTATGATTTTATTTTTTTTTAACCCCTGCGCTGATGACCATCCTGAGAACCATCATGAACACATTCACACTTAATTGCAGCCTTAATGCTTTCGAACACTTTGTGCATAAAGACAGCTGCCTTCTCCATACACAAATATTCACATACACAAACATATGAATACACTGCTGAAAGGGGTCAGGGTAATAAATGAGAAAAAAAGAGCAGTGTCAGAAAAATCAAGGGATGACTGGAGAAACGGCATAAGTGTAGACAGAAGATTGAGAGGCAATTGAATGAATTTCACCCACTGTCACTAAGATTATGTGTTTGGGAGAAAGAATCTTTCTTTCTTTTACATTAAAAAATGTAGGATTACATTTTGTCATTATTATTATTATTATTTTAAACTTTTGTCATATTTTTTTTCTAGATTAAACCAGTTAATTTAGATGTTACAATAAGAAGCAGACATTTTAGGTTATATAACAAAATATTTTTTACAGCTATGAATTAAAATGCTTTTATATTTTCAGTGAGGAGATTTGTGTGTGACCTCAAAACTAAATGTGTAAACGAGTCTTGGAGTCCATGTGTGTAGCCATAACAAGGTGTTTAGTCTAGCTGCTGGAGTCTTATTGTGTGAGTGTGTGTACAGAGGGGAAGGCAGTGACTCTCATGGCTGCTGTCCAGAGGGGTTTATCTTAACCCTCGCATTCTGATTCTTGTTTCGGGGAGAGAGAGGATCAAGAGAGGCCAGGGAGCTGGAGAAGACAGAGGGACTGAAAGAATGGAACTGACAAAAGGAACGCTGAGAAAATAAGCGAGCAAAAGTAGATTTGAGGGGGAGAGGGAGAGTGGGACTGAAAGAGAGAGAGGTTATGTGTTAGGGGTTTTATGTGTTTACCAGTTTGTAAAAGAGTTAGTATAGCGAATATGCCCTAAAGTAATGTGAGTGTGTGTGACAAATGAAGACAGACAGACAGAGAGAGAGTGAGAGAATTAGAGGAAACAGAACATAGATGATACTATGGAGAATTTGTGTCGTGTGTTGCACTCAAGTGCTTTAGAATTACTTATATGTACATAAATGCACTACCAGTAAAAAGTTTGCACTCACCTACTGTATCAGTTCCTAATTATTACTATTTTCCAAATTTTAGAGTAATTTTATTGAAAAGTCATCAAAACTATGAAATAACCCAAATGGAAGTACAGAAATTGTGTTGTGACAGAAAAAAAAAAAAAAAAAATCAAAATCATAAATGTGATTCTTCAAAGTTGCCTAGGTTACAACTCTTGGCATTCTGTCAACCAATCTCATGAGGTGCATCCTGTGATGCTTTTTAAACAGTACTGAAGCAGTTCCCGTGAATGCTGAGAACTTGTTGGCTTTTATTCCATCATTATCCGGTCTAACTCATCCATTAGATATATCAGTTGTTCGTTTTGTAAAGAAATGTGAATGTAGGCACAATTTACACTCACTGAGCACTTTATTAAGAACACTATGGTCCTAATAAAGTGCCCGAAGTGGTCTTCTGCTGTTGTAGCCCATCTGCCTCGAGGTTCGACATGTTGTGCATTCTGAGATGTTACTCTACTCACTAAAATTGTACAAAGTGTTTATCTGAGTTATCGTAGCCTTTCTGTCAGCTCGAACAGTCTGGGCATTCTCCGTTGATCTCTCTCATCAAAAAGGTGTTTCCGTCAGCAGAACTGCCACTCACTGGATGTTTTTTGTTTTTGGCACTATTCGGAGTAAACCCTAGAGACTGTTGTGCATGAAAATCCCAGGAGATCAGCAGTTACAGAAATACTCATACCAGCCCATCTGGCACTAACAATCATGCCATGGTCAAAATCACTGAGATCACATTTTTCCCCATTCTGATGGTTGATGTGAACATTAACTGAAGCTCCTGACCCGTATCTGCATGATTTTATGCATTGCACTGCTGCCACACGATTGGCTGATTAATCACATGAATAAGTAGATGTTCCCAATAAAGTGCTCAGTGAATGTACTCTATGTTGGTAAACTAATTACTAAACTAATTTCAAGCATTAAAGTTAAGATCACGAAAAACATTAATTCACTTAAGTGTGTCTAAACTTGTGACTGCAAGTGTATATTGTGAGCAATAGAGTAATGTGTATTAGTGGTTGTAGTCAGTGTAAATCTGAGATGTCTTGGAGAGTTTAAGTATTAACATGCTGTGAAATGTTGAGATACTCTGCATTAGATTTGTTATCTGAGGAGGAAAATGTGTTCCTGACAGTGTGTATGTGTGTGTATCAGAGTAGTGTTGTGTATTTTAAGTGCCTGGGGAGGACACCATGAGATCTTCCTGCCGATGTTCGACTTTGACCTATCTCCCCCGCTGCACGCTGCACCAGCCAAATCAATTAGTTCCATCACAGAACTGCTAACAGAACAAGCCCGAAGCCCTTCAAAAGATTAACCTGATACTGATCGCACACACTGTTAGACACACACTCACACACAAATGCATGATAAAATACATCTAAGTTGTATAATAATGTATCTGTCTACACTAGAATGGAGACCATGATTTACTTCCCATGCAGACTTGTTTCCTCCTGAGGGTTATATATTCATATATTATATATTCATATATCCTTTCTCACTTACTCATTTTCTCTTAATCACGTTGAGGCACACAGCTTTTAAACAAAACTAAGAATAAACGCAATCCATAAGGCAAATGGCTCAGCCAGCTCTAATGCAAAACTTCTAAATCTCTCTCATTCACATTCACTTTTTTACCAAAGAGTGAGCATCTAAAAGGTAGGACAGATGCCAACACGCATCTGTTATTAATGGTTGTTTAGAAAGTTGGTGGCATGCCACTGTGTGGAAAGACTTCTGATGTAAGAAAAGAGTTTGAGAGAGAGGGAGAGGAAAGGAATACATTTTTGTTTCATCAGCATTTGCATATGTCACTGATTATAATTAAACTGTGAACTCTGCTTTACGTTTATCATAGCCTACTTTCATAGTCCCTTTCTAAAACCCTTCACTTTTTCTCATTTATAATGAACACACGGATATGATTATAGGCATAATGACCAGAGTGTTTGTAAGAAATGCATCAGTTTATCAGCAGAACTGTATTCATAAGATGTGAGTGTGTGTGTTTCTGTGGGTGGTGTAACTACACAGTTAATTCTGACACTAACACTACAGTTTTAGTTCTGTTTCCAAAGTGTTACACATCTTCTGGCACACAGCATCTTATTGTCACTTTGGGGAGTTGGAGTGCATGCCAACTCAAACCACTGTGTAGTTTCAGGTTGTCATTTTATCAGGTTTACCTTATTAAATTGGTGATTATGAACTGTTATTTTAACAGAGCAGATTATTTACACTGCTACAAGAAACAGACCAGACTACCTGTGTAATCCACACTATGTAAGTGTGTGTATGTGTGAGAAATATAATACGCTCACCTAGGAACAGGTGGCAGGGGAAATTTATGTTTTTTTTGGCTTGTGAAAAGCGGGCCGCAGATGCAAAGCAACGTAGTGTAATGTGTGTACGTTATGTGTTTGTGTATGAGTTTGTATGTATGGTTTTCTTAGTTTAAAACTGAGTCCAAATGTGCGTAATGTCAGAGTATCTAATGCATTTGATGAAGACCGTACTTCATTCATTAGGTATGCAGAAGTAGTATATATGCATTCCAGGACATACTTCATACAGGATTGTGAGCATTGTCCCATGACCCAAATGTATAATGTACAGTAGTAACAACAAGTGTATTTCTATAGTTGTGCAGGTGAGGTGATGCCTTAAAGCCCAGGTGTTGCTTGTTGAGAGGGGGCCTGCTGGGAGTACAAGGTCTTTAGACCTTCACCTTTGTTTGTGTGCTGAACTTTTGTTTAATTTGTTGTAGTTGTTTGGCAAACATTGCATTTTTCTTTCAATTTTATTTGTAACATCAAGAAGTTAATAATCAGCATGGAATTTAACGTAAACTTTGTGGACAATGGATTTATAAACAAAGGAAGAGTCTAAATCACTCAGCAGGCCCAAGAAGTGACCAAATTGACAATTTGTTTAAGGATGGTCATTACACTAAGGTTTTATTCAACAAGTACATTTCAACCACAATGAGCAACTTTCTTGATGTAAATGCAACATGATCACACAGGAAGTCGCCATGTTGTTTTCAAGAGTTCCTGTAGGATCAGCCACATTGTGCTGACTCACTGACAAGCGCCATCTCCTATCAGACATTTTTACATTGGCTTCAGTGTGTTTAACTTCCCCTGACCGGAAGGGCACTGCGTCAGTTGTGTGGGAGACCTGGGTTCGGATCCCAAGGTTGCATTTTTTCCTTTAACATTACATTTTTACTCCACTGATGTTTAGGTTTAGGTTTATACAGTTTATTAAATATGCATCCCTCCTTACTGTATTACAGTAACTCACTTCAGCAATTACTTTTGGCACCACTCCGTGGACATTACACCTGGAAAATGGAGCTCACGTTTGCCCATACGCCCAACAACACTTACCGCTTTGGCCACTGGGGGCAGTGTTTCGCATTTCAGTAAGCATACTGATTTTAGAAAAAAGAAGGTCAACCAACTTTTTCCGATTTCACTGTGAGATCAGTCTGGTATATAGCATTAAAATTAAAAATAACTTCAAAATATTGTCGGATACAGTAGGTCATATGGATATTTTTCACTGCTGTTTTATAAAAACTGAGGATTCGGACATACTACACATTTGACCACTTTTGGCCAGTGTTGGGAGTAATACAATTATAAAGTAATTAGTTACTGTAATCTAATGATTTTTTTTAGTCAGAAAAGTAGTGTAATGCATTACATTTTATATTCTTGTAATCAGATTACAGTTCCTGACTTTCAGTTAATTTAATTGCTTTTAAGTACATCATAGGGTTATGCTTATTTAAAAAAAAAAATGTATTGTAAAATATGTAATGTAATATGTATATGTAAAACATGAATTATGGCCCCGTACTGAGTCATTGTGAAATTTGAGGTGCTGAGTGTATGACTTGTGTGTAACAATAAACAAGAAAGAAATATAGACATTATTTTGAATATGATCAGCGGAAAGGTGTTTTAGAAAGTAGCTCAAAAGTAAATTAATTAGTAATGTGATTAGTTTTTCAATGAAGTAATTAATAAAGTAATCTAATAACAGTTTTTAGAGAAATAATTAGTAATTTGTGATGGATTACAATTTTTAAGTAACTTACCCAACACTGCTTCAGGCATACTAAAGTTTAAGGACAATTTCCCCCCCCCCAGAAAACCTCACTTTGGGGACATTTGTGGTGTCACCATTTAGAAAAATGTAATTTTTTTTATTTTATTCTAAAATTGCTAAAAGTTTTATTTTAAGGTTTGGGTTTGGTTTGTCTGTAGTTATTAGAATTTGTGTGCGTGTGTGTGCATGTGTAGATAATGAGGACACACAATCTCCAAGCTATAGTGAGGAAAATAAGGAGTAATTTATAAAAGATATATAGGGAAAAAGAGAGAGAATGAATGTGAATGGCTCTAAATTGTCTGTGTCTCTGTTTTATTTAATTGTCTTCAGATGTGTGTGTTGATCCATGGGGGACACAGAGTTGATTCATGAACTGGAGAGTTATTGAGATCATCTGCCACCATTGTGCCTTTGAGCAGGACATTAAACCACATTTTACTTCAGAGTGGCTTTGCAATTAGTGTTTCTCTATGAATCTTTGTGAAACAAAGCATCTGCTAAATGACATATAACCAGTCATCCATGATTTTGCATATGCACTTTCGTAAGTGTGTGTATGCCAGTATTTCACTGTTTAGATACTGTGTTCTGGAAACCAATCCCTTAAAAGCATTTATATCTTATTGTGTTGTGAAACTTGCACGCAACAATAATAAAGAAAGAACAAAACTCTTTCTCTGAAGTTTAGCTTTGGGAAGGGTATTTAAGGTTTATATCATAATACCTCACACTGTCAAACCCTAGAAGCCCAGAACTGTGTGTGGGGGTGTGTGTTTGGATTTATCTTTATCTCTTTGCCAGTGATTGTAAAACTCCAAAGTCTTATGGTAAACTCCTTAAATGGCTGAGAGAGAGTTTAACTGATGTATGCGGGTAGTGAATTTTGCTTGTTGCATGTGTTAGTTATTTATAACACTGTTTTAACACTTAGCTTTGTGGTTTGGCTTCTGTTTGTGCTCTTTTAAGCGGCGCCCCATTAGCGGCTTTAGACGTGTGCCACCCTCTTTTACTTAACTCCTTTTTTCTGTCCAGTTACATATTATATGAGGAGAATGTGGAGGGAGTGCTGAGCTGCACTTCAGGATAAAAAATTGTGTGTTAAAATAGGACGTATGGTAACCTAGTAACTAGGGATGGGTGATATGGCAAAAAAAAAAATTATCTTGATATTTTTCAGATATATATGACGATATTCTATATATCTCGGCAAAAGTTATATTTTTTTTAAATCAGAGAAACCATAATTTCATCTAAACAGCCATTGTAGCCAAATATATTCAATTTATTAAAGGCATTGTATAAAAATTTTGTTTTATTTTCTCCCCTTTTCTCCCTAATTCAGAATGCCCAATGTGCTCTATGTCCTCATGGTGGTGTAGTGACTCACCTCAATCTGGGTGGCAGAGGACGAATCTCAGCGTCTGAGACCGTCAATTCACGCATCTTATCACGTGGCTTGTCGAGTGCGTTACCACTCACGCTGTTCTCCGCTGCATCCATGCACAATTCACCACGTGCCCCACCGAGAGCACCTCAACCACTTTATAGCAACCATGAGGAGGTTACCCCATGTGAGTCTACCCACCCTAGCAACCAGGCCAATTTGGTTGCTTAGGAGACCTGGCTGGAGTAACTCAGCACGCCCTGGATTCGAACTCGCGACTCCAGGGGTGGTAGTCAGCGTCTTTACTCGCTGAGCTACCCAGGACCCCATAAAAATTGAATACTGAATAACATCCTAAAATCAGTGACTAGGTCTTTTGATCTCTATCAAAAGTGGTATTTGTTTCATATGTCCAACCTGGTCTCATAGAATCACATTAATATACATACATTTTTGCTCGTTGTAAGTATTGCGGTGTAAGTATCGCGTACTAGAGGCACTGTAACAACAATGACTTCTATTCCCTTTCACACAAATCACAACGACAGCATCAGATTATCAGTTTATAAACACTCACTTTTTGCTCTGTTCCACACACAATGCTTATAACATTTAAACTTTTTTTATTATAGCGCATAACTTGTAAAGTGATACATTTTAAGGTTTAAAGTTTAGGTTTAAGGTTTTGGGTAGGTAGGTTTTGTTGATTTAAAACACCATAGAGTGTTTACCTTAAAAACTGAATTTGTCTGAAAGCAAATTTAACTTGCTTTTAGTGCTACTCTGTGGACACGATGCATATAAGGAATCACGTAATATCATTTTACAAAAAGGTCAAGACTCATATAAAACTCTACACACGCACCTGTTTACCTTGCAACAGTATCTAAATGGGGACATATCATAGATTTCTATTGTTTTATAGGAAACCAATTATTATAACTGCAGACTAAGCCCTACACAAACTCCAAACCTACCCATGAAAGAAAACGTTTAGCATTTTTACAGTAAAAAAAAAAGAAGAAAAAAAAGAATACAAATTGAGGATGTCCCTGAAGGAAGGTTTTAATGAATATTGTCCCCAAAGTATAGCAAAGTAAATCCACACCCGCACATATATACACACACCACTCTCTAATTTCTGTAATATCTTGGAATCACTTTGAGGGTCAAAGATCACTTTCCACTCGTCTCTCTTTCATTTTTGCAACATATGCTATCACATTCCCAGAAGGAGAATGTGGTAACCTAATGACTGGGGATCTGGGATGGTAACACAAAGATTACACGTTAAACAGAAATCACAATCCAGCTCTTGAGCAAGGCACTTAACCTCAGCATGTTGGAGTCTAAAATGAGTCTTATGCAAGTGGTTAAAATGCTTCTGCTAAGTACTGACATAAACTCCCTATCTACAATATTTGGACTTGGTCTGAGCAAATAGTCATGCCAATAAAGCCCAATTAAATGGAACTGAGAACGAGAGAAACAGAGAAAGAGGAGTTTAGTTTTGAATTCCAAATCCTGATCCCAGAGAGCTCCCTACAGCAGTGTAGAACACCAGTCGCATTCCACAACAACCCCAAGTGCTTTTCCTGCTGTTCTAGACTGAAGAACAGCTCTTTGCATGTCCTGTTTCTGTACTTTATCACTACCCAACGTTCTCTCCTCATAAAGTCACTCTGCTTTGACAGAGAGAGAAAGATTTCCCGTAATTTTTCTGTTGAAATGTGGTTTTGGTTATCAGGATATTCGTAATTCATACAGTATCTGTCTGTTTCACTATTTCACTGTTTCTCAATTTCTCTCCATTTCCCACAGATCTGCTGGCCACAAACCGTATCTCTATCTTCAGTGGTTTACGTGGCGATCTGCACTTGTCGGCAATGTTTTTGGATGAATATCATGACAGGCTTTTCCTGGGAGGGAAAGATGTTTTGTACTCACTGAGACTGGATCACATGCATGATACTAAAGAGGTAACTTGCACACACAAACACTGTGATAAGCATAGGAAAACTGTCCCAAGAAAAACAGGTGTAAGAGTTGAGAAAATGTGCAAGTGATGATGTTGGTGTGTAAGTGACTGTTAGAGAGAGATGTCATGTTATTCTTTCTGCTCTGCTGTAGATGCTTATCTACCTACAGATAAGTTCAGCAGTCACTGATGAATGCTGACACATTTTAGACATGATTACAAGGAAATAATTTGAATAAGTGAGAGAAGGACAAAGGGAAAGAGAGAGCCAGGGGCAACATGCTCCTATTTTTTAATTTTTTATTAAGGGGGGCACTAGTGGCAATTGATTGCTTGGTGATCTAGGTAATATAAAATGTGAGCAAAGAAAAAAAATTATTTTTCAGCAACTTAGTTCTTTATATATGTGAGGCATGTTGGTTTAGTTGTACAGCTTTTGTTTAGCATGCAAAATTCAAACCCTTATCCAATATATCCTGATGCAATATATATGGGTAGATGATGACATAATTTTCAGTTTAAATAAGCAATCTGTGGTGCAATTAGATTGGACTGACAACACTTAAACACATATATATGCGATTTCTGTCACAGAAACCCATTTTTTTTTTACCTGCAATAATCATGTAATTTAATGATCAAATATTTGTTTTCTTTAAAACTCTTTCTTTCCATGCATTTCCATGAGTTAGAATTTTTATTAAGCTCATATAAACTGACCACACTTGTGACAAAGTGTTTAGGCCACAATAAGACATATAAACACATAATTGTTCTTTGTTAGATTTTACAGGCTAGATGTTTGGTGCCCCTTATTTTTTTTTTTTATAGATGTAGTTTATAGCAAAGTTGAGTTATGATAAAAACCTTAGTGTGTAAAGAGATACTGAACTAAATGGACTGTAAAAGCAGAATTGCTTTGGTGCCACTTGTCTGTTGGACAGTTTTTTCCAATTAACTTTGTGTGTGTGTGTGTGTGTGTGTGTGTGTGTGTGTGTGTGTTTGCTGCTGAGCTTAATTAAAGCCTATGTTCATGTGAATGGGTCAGTGGAGCCTGGAGCACAAGTGTGGTAATTTTTGTATGTATGTATGTATGTGTGTGTGTGTCTGTGAGATCACACCCCATGTCTCCAAAGACCTTATCATTGTGTGTGGCCTTGTTAGAAGATATGAACAGGAAGAGGAAGTGTATTGCCATGGTGACAGACATGTGGGAGTGGCTGCCACCTCTGAGGTTATGACCCCTTGACCTTTGGCTCAGGGACAGACGTTTTCTGCCTGGTCAGATCTTTATGCACTCTGTAAGGCCTTCATACCACTGCTGACCACAGTGTGTTCACATATATTGGTTTCTATACTGAGAATGCAATTAAAAAAAAAAAAACAGACTTCCTTCTTCCCTCTTGGGTGTGTATTTACTGCTAATCCCCATCACTACAGCCTTTATCTCAGCTGATCTCAGTTCAGTATAGGGAATCTTGCCCACCTATTTATTTCAGAAGGCTGGCAGGATGCAATTGTCTAAGATCTGTAAAACCTAGCTTCCGGTTTTCGCCCATGATTAATGAACTATGATTCATCTTAAACGCTGTGTATCCGGGACAAATAGAAGGGGAAAATGAGTGAGGCTGCTTTAGTGAGTCCAGGGGACCCTTGCCCTCATAATATGGGTTTACAGTACAGATATTTTTCATTAATGATCACTTTTAAGGACAAACACTAACATAAATGACAGTTACATTAGACCAGTAACAATGTGTTCTCGGAAAATATGATGACTAACTAAGGAATCAGGAAATATCTTTAAGCGTAGGAAGGATACTGGGTAATGTAGTTGATTGCAGATTCCGGATGTCAAAATGTGTAAGAGCTCAACAAGGTAAATAAAACCAGTGACTCACTAATTGTTCATATGAGTGCTGGAACAGACATTTCTGTGGTGATCTAATATTTTGGGCTGGAGGAATCTCTTTGTAACCACCACATGACCCAAAGAGGTCTGACAAACAAAAACTGACACACTTGATTTATTTTTGGCTAGGTGACATCCTCAACATGTTTGCAGTTTACTCATAATCATTTCATCCTGCTAACAGACTGATATCTCTGATATTATATTTGCATGATGAATGAAAATGTTGTTTACTTATGCTTTCTAATGCTATGTGGAGCATAGAACCAATGCAAAGAAATTTGCTTTTGATTATAAATGTTTGCAGATCTGTACAAACAATCCCAGTCTCAGTGAGGTCTGAATGTGACAGAAGTTCTTTGCCTTGCCTTGGAGATTGATCTGTGGTACATGAGAAATTAATGTGTTCGGATGTGCATGATATATTTTGATAGAGGACTCATTTCTGTGGCAGAGTTATTAGAAAAGTGAAGAAATTCTTAAAGGTTTTGACGTTTATTTCTCAATCACTCATAATATGAGATTAGGTATTGCTGACTTTGACACTCACAGATTAACTGTTTTCATAAATATATTGTTTCATAAATCTATGGTTTTATTGCTGACACCCGTGGGGAGACACTAACAAGACACAATCACACTTTTTCTTACATAGCCACCCTCAGAGACACACAGACCCCATTAACACCTGGTAAAATGATGCGTTTCGGGTGATCTGATACCAGGTGGTCAGCGTTAAATACAGGTGTAAACGTAGTGCAAAATGTTTTGTCATCAGATCACAAAAAACACATATGAAGGTAGTCAAAAACGCATGTGACCACATCCCATTTGAGGTGTAAATGCTATCTGTCCTGAATGCGTCCTGGACAGCAGTGAATCGCCAACTCTCACCTAAACCAAGAGTTTAAACTTTGCCAGTTACAAGTAGCTTTAAAAGGAAATAACTATCTGATCTGAAGATTTGAAAAAGCGAATACATAGACAAGCACAAGAACTTTATGGATCTTCTATGTGTCTAAAATATCAACATGCAAAGACACAGATGACAAGCACACACATCTGATACTAACACAGGTACTAACACAGGTACTCCACAAAACCAATGGATAATTCTGCTTGAAATGTTACCTTTGTGCTTAGATTGAATTTCAAGTGCATCTGGGAGAAACAGCATGCAAGTTTTATTGCGCTTTCTTTTGTAACTTTTTTTGTGTTTTATTATCATGCAGTAGCACACTGACAAAGTTATTGATGTATGTCATCATGAAATCAGAGACCCTCCCCTTGAAATTTGAACACAAATGGTCACAGGAGACACATTTAAGCAACCAGGTGTAAACAGTGATTTGTCTCTTCTGACCACATGTGATCGGATCACCCGAGACGCATCTTAAAGGAATAGTTCACCCAAAAATGAAAATTTGCTGATAATTTACTGACCCTCAGGCCATCCAAGATGTATATGACCCTCTTTCTTCATCAGAAAAGGATTTAAGATTTCTAGGAAAGTATCCCAGGTTTTTAGCTTCATCCAATGCAAGTGAATGGACACCAGTTTTTGACAGTCCAAAAAGCACACTTTGTCAGCATCAAAGTAATCCACAAGACTCCCGCCGATCAAGTAATGTTTTCTGAAGTGAATCGATACGTTTGTGTGAAAAACTAATTGCTAATTAAAACTTTATTAACTTTAAAAAATTGCTTCCTGTAAACACTGAATACCTCACGTCGCTGTTGTGTGACGTCATCACGGCGTGTTCACATGAAAATTCAGAAGTTCCACTCTGTTTACCACAGAGGAACGTACTTCAAGCGAGAGTTAGATCAATACAAGCAGCTACAGAGAGCTGGGGAAAGCGCCGATTTAAAGTTAAAAACTTTTTAATTAGCAAATTGTTTTTCACACAAACGTATCAGTTAACTTCAGAAGACATTACTTAATCAACTGGAGTCATGTGGATTACTTTGATGCTGCCTAAATATACTTTTTGGACCGCCAAAAATTGGTGTCCATTCACTTGCATTGGATGAAGCTAAAAACCTGGGATACTTTTCTAAAAATCTTAAATCCCGTTCTAATGAAGAAAGAAGGTCAGATACATCTTGGATGGCCTGAGGGCGAGTAAATTATCAGCAAATTTTCATTTTTGGTGAACTATTCCTTTAATGTCAGATGTAAACGGGATCACATTCTATTTTCCCCATATATATCTGTCTCTGTTTAACAGAGAGTGTCTAATTTTGTTTATTATCTGAGCCTCTGGAACCGCAATTAGTTTTAACAAGTGAATGAGTTTGGGTGTGACAGAGCTGTGGTAAGTGTATGTTTTAATTCATGATGAGGGAATACATTTAATATATTCTTCCTCTTTATTTCTAGATCCATTGGCCTTCATTGCCTGGTAACCGTGAGGACTGTATTCTAAAAGGAAAGGATCCTGAGGTGAGTGACTAACTGGTTCTGATACTGCCATCACTGAGGCTTTGTTCAGACAGGCATCAAAAATAAATTTTTTTGCGGATCCAACTCGTTTGTTGTCTGAACAGCAAAAATCCACATGAGATCAGATTTTTACAAACCCAGTATAAACCACATAAAGTCAGATATTTAAAAATACATTTCAGGTCACATCGTCACTAATACATTTTTGGTGGAAAACGTATTGATTTTGCTACGTTTATGCCTCTAATCCACACTGAAACGGTGTTTCCGCTATTTGGAGACTTTTGAAAAGTTCTCTACTGCATACTTTGCAAAACAATGTTAGGAAATAGAAAATTTAGTTTTCAATCAATAACATATTAATGTGGATTTGGCCTCAGTCTGAATGATCAGATTTCAAGCAGTATTTTCGTCATTCAGGTTGTGACGTGATTGTTACGTCATGCGCAAAGCACAGTAGTGTCTCCAGATGTGTCTGAATTCACAAATTTTCACTCACATGTGGCATTTACTATGTATTAAATTGTAAATGAACCAATAAGAGAGTGGTTTGAAGCATTAATGCATAAATTTGTATATATGAATGCTTATGTTGTCTGATGCGCTTCATGAGTTCAGCACCATGGCAAGATGCCATGATTGATAACAGTAGAGGCAAAATTTCCATTTTACTATCTCATGTATCTTGCCATTGTGCTGACATAATTACAATGGCAACTGATGTAGATATCCAATCTACAGCAGTCCAGTTTCATAACTTACAAAAAAAACATGGCAGACAGTCGATTTGTTTGCAGTCAAATTAGAATTGTCTGCAGTATGAATAAAGCCTTAATTTTCCCCCCAAAACACCAACAAACTCAAAATCTGGGTCAGTGTGTCAAAGCTTTCATATTTGGAATGTCCAAATGTAATGTCCTTCCATGAATATCCTCAATTCTGTAGATGACATTAGCAATCATTAGAATCCCTGAAACTTGGTTTACTTGTCAGTGTTTGGTTAGTGTGATTCTTAAACTTATTGCAGATGAATTGTTCTAGAGTTTCAAATGAAAACATCTGTCCATCTTCTGATTGTGCTGAAATTGGCGTGTTGAGTGGAGAGAGGAAGCCAAACGCCCATAAAGGATATTTGATCCACTCACTTATTGTTGTCTTGCTGCCAACCATGTGTATGTGTGATTCATGAGTCTCTTAAATCTAATGACCGTAGTAGGCTGTCCCAATACACACACCATAGTTAAAATTTCATTTTTTGCTCCCCTTTGCTTTCTCTTTCAATTTCTGTTTCTCATTCTTTTTCTTTTATTTCAACCTCTCCCATTTCATCTTTCACCACCATAAACATGTAAATTATGTTCTGAAATCTGTCTTTCATGTCCCCTGTCCCTATTGGTGGAATGTCTCTCTCTCTCACACACACACACATTTAGAGAAGTACACTCTGCATCTGTTAGTGTTTAGTCTATTAGTATGTTTCGCTCCTAAAGTGTAGACGTGAGATGCCTCCATGGTTACACGCTCTGGTGGCTGTCCTGGCAGTATTGTTTGATGTGACAGGTGAGTGTGATTTCACAGCAGTGTTTTAATGACTCTGTTCATTGTGTGAGTATGCATCGGAGAATTAAACAGGATAATTGTTTTTCATTTAAGTTCTAGCTCAGGGGTCAGTAACCTATGGCACGCGTGCCAATGCTGGAGGAGTAATCACTGGCACGTTAGTATCGGCGAGAGAGGAGTTTTATTTATATAAATTCCGCACCTGGGGTTAGAAAATCTGAGTCTATTCCAAATATAAATTAAACCTGGAAATAAAGTTTTAGGATTTTGCAGGTGCGATTTACCGAAAAGGGCTAAATAGTTGATCGGCTTGTGATGTGCGAATGGCTTGCATGCTCAGCACGAGTCTCGTCACATTTTAATAGTGTTTAGCCTCCCATTTAATAGTGTTTAGCCACGCTCGTCTGCCCCTATCGGGTTTCCGGATGAGTCCGCCAGCTCGTCTCACGGTGAGTTCGACCTCTTGTTCGGAGCCCGCGAAGCTGATGGGCTCTCGAGTGCAGCATCGGAGAGCGGGTTGCGAGGACAGGCCTCTTCCTCCCCCGTCCCAGGCTGTTCCGGGGGTGGTCACAAGGAGCCAGGTAAGTGCTTCGATGTCCCTAGACTCAGTACGGCCACGACATGGTGTGGCACCTCGAGCTCCGCCCCACCGCGAGGCCCCACCTGCCGGTACGTCCGACGACATTGTCCCTTTGGTCCCCCTCGTGCAGAACTTGGATGCGTGGCTTGTGCTTTCCAATCCATTGTGATGGCTGGTCCGGACCATCCAACTCGGCTACGCGATTTAGTTCGCCAGGCGTCCGCCCAGGTTCAGCGATATCCACTTTACCTTGGTGAAGGATGAAAACGCTGCTACCTTGCGCGCGGAGATCGCCACCCTCCTACGGAAGGGTGCGATAGAACCTGTCCCTCCGGCCGAGATGAAGAAGGGGTTTTACAGCCCCTACTTCATCATACCGAAAAAAGGTGGTGGGTTGCTAATCCTAGCTCACTCTCGGGACATGTTGGGCACACAGGGACTTGGTGCTCTCGCACCTCAGCCGATTAGGGCTTTGGGTCAACTGGGAGAAGAGCAAGCTCCTCCCGGTTCAGAGCATCTCTTTTCTCGGTTTGGAGTTGGACTCAGTCTCATTGACTGCACGCCTCACAAACGAGTGTGCACAGTCAGTGCTGACCTGTTTGAAGGCATTCAAACAGAAAACAGCGGTTCCACTGAAACTCTTTCAGAGGCTCCTGGGGCATATGGCATCCTCAGCGGTGGCCACCCCGCTCGGGTTGATGCATATGAGACCGCTTCAGCACTGACTTCAGACTCGAGTCCCGAGATGGGTATGGCGCCGCAGGACACATCGCGTGGACATCACGCCGGTCTGTCACCGTCTCTTCAGCCCTTTGACTGACCTCTCATTTCTACGGGCAGGTGTTCCCCTAGAGCAGGTCTCTAGGCACGTCGTGGACACGACATATGCCTCCAAAACGGGCTGGGGCGCTGTTTGCAATGTGCATGCAGCCGCCGGCTTATGGACGGGCCCACGGCTGTGTTGGCACATCAACTGCCTCGAGTTGTTGGCAATTCTGCTCGCCCTGCGGAGGTTCCAGCCGTTGATCCAGTGCAAGCATGTGTTAGTTCGGACAGACAACACAGCAACGGTAGCATATGTCAACCGCCAAGGCGGTCTGCGCTCTCGTTGTATGTCACAACTCGCCCACCATCTCCTCCTCTGGAGTCAGCAGCACTTCAAGTCGCTGCGAGCCACTCATATCCCGGGCGACCTCAACACTGCAGTGGCCGCGCTGTCACAGCAGGTTACCCTCAGGGGAGAGTGGAGACTCCATCCTCAGGTGGTACAGCTGATTTGGAGTCGATTCGGACAGGCACAGGTAGACCTGTTCACCTCTCAAGAATCCTCCCACTGCCCACTCTGGTACGCCCTGACCGAGGCACACCTCAGCATAGACGCGCTGGCACACAGCTGGCCCCCTGGCCTGCGCAAATATGCATTTTCCCAGTGAGCCTACTTGCACAGGCTCTGTGCAAGGTCAGGGAGGACGAGGAGCAGGTCATCCTGGTAGCACCCTACTGGCCCACCCAGACGTGGTTCTCGGACCTCACGCTCCTCGCGACAGACCCCCCCTGGCGAATTCCCCTGAGGAAGGACCTTCTTTCTCAGGGACGGGGCACCATCTGGCACCCTCGACCAGACCTCTGGAATCTCCATGTCTGGCCCCTGGACGGGGCACGGAAGACCTAAGCGGTTCTCCACCCGCAATGGTAGACACGATTACTCAGGCTAGGGCCCCCTCTACGAGGCGCCTGTATGCCTTTAAGTGGCATCTGTTCGCTAAGTGGTGTTCTTCCCGACGGGAAGACCCCCAGAGGTGTGCAGTCGGATCGGTGCTTTCCTTCCTGCAGGAGAGGTTGGAAGGGCGGCTGTCCCCTTCCACCTTGAAGGTGTACGTTGCTGCTATAGCAGCACACCACGACACAGTGGACGGTAAGTGCTTAGGGAATCACGACCTGATCATCAGGTTCCTGAGAGGCGCCAGGAGGCTGAACCCCTCCAGACCACACCTCGTTCCCTCATGGGACCTCTCTGTAGTTCTTCAGGGTCTACAGAGAGCCCCCTTTGAGCCTTTGCAGTCAGCTGAGCTTAAGGCACTCTCTTTGAAGACTGCCCTCCTGACTGCGCTCACTTCCCTCAAGAGGGTAGGAGACCTGCAAGCGTTCTCTGTCAGTGAAACGTGCCTGGAGTTCGGTCCAGGCTCCTCTCACGTGATCTTGAGACCCTTGACCGGTGCTATGTGCCCAAGGTTCCTATGACCCCTTTTAGGGACCAGGTGGTGAACCTGTGAGCGCTGCCTCAGGAGGAGGCAGACCCAGCCCTGTCGTTGCTGTGTCCGGTGTGCGCTTTACGCATCTATTTGGATCGCATGCAGAGCTTTAGGATCTCTGAGCAGCTCTTTGTCTGCTTAGGTGCACAGCGGAAAGGAAGCGCTGTCTCCAAGCAGAGGATCGCCCACTGGCTCATTAATGCCATAGCTATGGCATATCACACCCAGGACGTGCCGCCCCCGGTAGGGCTACAAGCCCATTCTACCAGGGGTGTAGTGGCCTCCTGAGCCCTGGCCAGGGGTGCCTCTCTAACAGACATTTGCAGAGCAGCGGGCTGGGCAACACCCAAGACCTTTGCAAGGTTCTACAGCCTCCGGGTGGAACCGGTTTCATCCCAGGTAGCGGCACGCAATGCAAGCGGATAAGCCCAGGATAGCCAGCCAGGTGTATCGCTGGCACATAGCGCCTTTCACCTTCTCTGAGCTGAAGACATGCGCCATTAATTCCCAGTAGTGTTCACAAACTATGTTCCCTGGTTGACTTCCTCCGAGCCCTGTGGCAGTCGAGTCTTCGGAGAGACTCGCTGCTGGCCCAGTACACATGCTAACTAAGAGTCCTGTTCTGGGGTAGGTGCTCCGCATGTTGCGGTTCCCTGTAAGGTAACCCCATGCGATGTCTATCTTCCGCTAATTCGTTTCCCTGTTGGCAAACTGCGTCTTCCTTGGGCAGAGCCCACTCTGCCACAGTCTCCATGTTTGTAGTAACTCCTCTCCCGTTGGGTAGGATCTACCATGAGACTTCTCCACATGGTCGGCAAGACCATGTGACATATTTTCCACTTAAATATCCCCCCCCCTCTTTGGACGAGGTGTGGTCTCCGCAGTGTCCTCCCCTTGAGAGAGACACCCCACGACTAGACCTGGTGGCCCAGTCGGATAATCCCCCTTGTTTTTTAGGGAGTGGAAAAAAAGAAGGGGAAAAGAGGCCACGACTGGGTTAGCCTGTCTCTAACTTTTGGGTAGATGACTTGTCCCCAAAGGGCCGTTCGACACTCTATGTTGGGGGAGGTTATGTGTTGGCCTGGTGTGCTGGCTACGAGGCACACAGTTGTCTGCCCATCACACACCCCGAGTTCACGTAACACAGTTCAGCCAGTTGCGTGTTTTGTATAGGGATCCCTAGTGTCACTACATCGACACAACTTTGTGTGAGTGACAGATAGGGAACGTCACGGTTACTTGCGTAACCTCCGTTCCCTGATGGAGGGAATGAGATGTTGTGTCCCTCCTGCCACAATGCTTAACTACCCGCTGAAATGGCCGGACCTTGTCTCGGCTCCTCAGCATAAAACCTGAATGAGTGGTTGCATACCAGCTCCTTTATACCCGTATGTCCGGGGGAGTGGCATGCAAATACCACTCGCCAATTTTCATTGGCCTTTTGTCAAAGACCAGAGGTGTCTCGGGCTCCCAAGAGTGACCCCTAGTGTCATTACATTGAAACAACGTCTCGTTCCCTCCATCAGGGAACGGAGGTTACGCAAGTAACCATGACGATACTACACATGCCCTACAATATGTAAAACTATTAACATGAATTTGGCTTAATAGGAAAATATATACATTTTTGTACATTTCGTTAAAACAGCTGCTATAGCCTGTGCAAATCAATGAACACTGTGTGTCAAAGTTTTATTTTATTTTGTTTTTCCCTGCTTTCTGCTAGACCTGTAAGCCATTTTGGGGTCGTGACCCACCCTAGAATACAACTCTCACACTCTTCAATCCAAAAAACGACTGGTACATTGTGTTGGATCGCTCTCTCTGTCTGTCCTGCTGGTTAACATCTGGTCGCAGTTTGACCATCTGCCTGCATCTTTTTTGACCCTTGTCCTTTCCTTAATTTATGCTTCAGTGATTTTGACCTGACACAGTCAATGAGGCGGCAGACAGGTGGCCATAGTTAGAGTGTGCACATGTTGATTGTGTGTGTTTGTAAGTGTTCTTCCTCTTTCTGAACCTTCTGTAATTGGCCCATGAGAGCTTCTTTCCCATGTTGATAGCTCTGATTGGTTTTAAGTGATAAGTTTTAAGAGGGGATAATTTTATAGCTATTTACTCACTCTATTCCTCTGATACATTAAAATGTTGCTGATTCCTGTAATTCCATCCAAACACACAAATATCAGCCACTCTCACACCAAAATCCATCATGATCAGGAACTGCACTTGATGAGTTTAACATGTTTGGCCAATGTATATGTGTGTGTTTGTATGTTTGTGTATCTGTGTGCTGTAATCATTAGCTGTGTCTGAAACCTAAGGCAGCTGTCTTGCTGGCTGTAGCCCAATCAGTACATTTACATGCACTTTAAAAGTTCGATTTTAGGAAGACTAAAACAATGATTCGTATTTTTAAAGTGTCATATAAACATTTTAGTCAGACTGAAATATTACCAGTTTTTTACTCCAATTTTTGCGAAGTTGAACTAACAGACCTAGATAATGCGATTGAAGCTAGGCTTCGTCAAATAAGTTCAGAGACGCAACTTCTTGGAGAGCATTTTTGCATGATGATAGCTTGCTGTGCTTAAAAGTGAATAATATTCAGCACAGTAAAACCCACTGCAAAACGTTTAGTCTCTTTAATGCTTTAAGTTTAGTCCATCAAAGCATTGCATCAACAACACATTACAAGACGATCACTGTCGGATGTTAAATCCTCTGCTGTGAGTAATGTTCCAGTGTTTTTGAGGTGCTTTGGAGAGATTAAAGTATTTTGCTGATTCTGTCTGACACTGCTTAAATAAATAGTTGCAGTTAGAAAGGTTAAACTGCTTGATGTCGTGAACTAAATGTGTGTACATGGAATATTATCTTGCCCTTGTGTGCTTTTGAATGTGCAGTGAGGATCACCCAAGACTCCCAAGCTCTCTGTTTACATTGAAGTGCGTCATTCTATGTTCAGAATGTGCATTCGTGGTTTTGTGCCATTCTTTATTGAAGCCTTTCTTATTTCTTACTTTTCTTACTTTGATAGTTTTGTGCAATAAGATGTTAGTTATTTAGCCTTTTTATTTGTTGAAAATCCGTTAGTCACCATGTTAAAGTGCTGGGCTTAGCGTCCGTATATCCCTCTAAAACGCGTCTGATCAGGGTCACTTGACCATAACGGAGCATATACTGTATTATATATTATTATCCTTAACAGCAACTAGTCGATTAGTCGATCAAACAATGCACATACTAGTTGATAATGAGAACTGGTAGTTTTGCACATCCCTAGTAACTACAACGCATATTTTCCTTTAAAATTTAAGTCGTTAATTTGAAAAATATGAAAAAGAACATTAATTAACTGCTTGCAGCTGCTCCTTCAGACACCATTTTTATTTTTTCCACCAACCATCAAACCACACAAACAGGATTTTGGAATATCAGGGGTGTTGAAGGATGCACCTGGGCTGCCATAAAAAACCAACCAGATGCTGACATCTTAGTTGACAGGATTTTACGCAAAGTTTGGTTTTACATGTGCTTTGCCTTCCAACATCCATATATTGCTTGAGAAGGCAGCATTTGTTAGCTTTCGAATACAGTAATTAAGATTGTACCCTCTCTAATTCTAAATAACTGTCTTTACTCTCTTTTGTTTTTGTATATGGTATAGACGGAGTGTGCTAACTTTGTACGGTTGCTGCAGCCGTTTAACCGCACTCATCTACTGGCCTGTGGAACAGGAGCATTCCAACCCGTGTGTGCATATGTATATATTGGACACCGCGTAGAGGTAACACACACACACACACACACACACACACACACAAAATCACTCGCTCCCACAACTTCACCCTTAGTGTGTTTGTGTATGCACATCAGGAGGATCTAATTTGCTTGTGTATATCAGAGAATAAACTGTTAAAGTTCAGAGGTCAACCCACCAACAGGTTGACCCTGAAGGTCAAGACTAGATCATGAGAGAAAAGACAAAGCAAATACACACAGACACTCACAAATTCTGTAGCAGAGGAGACATGCGGGAATGTGCTTTAACATGAATAGACAAAATTGTTACCAAAGTGAGCTAAATCTGACAAAACATTCCTTTGGGGACATTAAGGGATAGACTCATAAATAAATAAAGCAAAAATTGTTTTTAACAAATTCTAAAAATGCAAAAAGATTTCTTTTAAGATTAGAGTTAGGATGTGGTTAGTGTCACCTAGTATATAGGGTATATAGTTATATAAGGCCTATAGCAATTATAATTAGCTTTATATTAAAACAACAGAGGTCTATGCTGCAAAACAAAGCCAAAACTCAGTAACTACACCATCACTGAAACTGAGAAAAAATGGCTTGCATAATGTGTATTATAAAATAGTCTCACTCTGTTTTCCATGAATCTGAGCATAGTTGAGCCAAACCTGTCTGTCATAGTTCAGAGTCTAAGAGACCCGATTTCAGTCATAACTCAATTTGGATAAAATGTACTCTTTTGCATTTTGCCTTTGCAGGGCATTATGATACAGTATGTATGGTACAGTTTTTTTTTTTTTATCACAAAGTAGGCATACCCTTTTCAGAAATTCCCTGTTATCCAATATAGGAACATTGTTTTGGGGTCAATTTGACTGCAGCAAAAAAACATTTAGTTAAAATATAATAAATCAAAATAACTGGCAGAGGTATAAATAGATCAGAATATTTTAGGATGCTGAGTGACTCCAGTCAGGCTTCCTAAGCAACCAATTGGCCCAGTTGCTAGGGTGGGTATAGTCATGTGGGTTACCTTCCTGGCTCTTGGTGGGGTGCGTGGTGAGTTGTGCGTGGATGCCACGGTGAATAGTGTGAGCCTCCACACACGCTAGGTCTCCACGTTAACGCACTCAGCAAGCCACTTGATAAGATGCACAGGCTGTCTGTCTCAGAAGTGGAGGGAACTGAGATTTGTCGTCCACCACCCGGATTGAGGCGAGTCACTGCACAACCAAGGGCAGTTCTAGGGTCAGTGGACAACTGGGGCTTAGCACACTGACATCCATGTATGCATCATAATACACGGGATGCACTTTAAAATATGTTTAAAAGATACATCGGCAAAGAGTCAATTTTTAAATTAAGTAAAAGTCTTTCAATATTGTTTGTTAAAGAATACAAAACATAAAAAGTATGCCTGAGCATAAAATGAGTTGGATTGAAAACGTTTCAGATCTACCAGCTGCTTTATTCCACCACTGTAGACAATCATCCACAGTCCTCCTTAATAATACCACTCTATGCTATTATCATTTTTAATCAAACTCATTGAACACAGGCTATATGTTTAAAACCTACAAATCCAGAGCCATGACACCAAGCTGTTATTCCTGTTAGGAACCTGCTTATAGAACATCCACAAATTATATCATATTCATCAACAAAAATGCGTGATCACAAAGTGAGAATACCAGACTTTCCAAGATGTTAGATTAACAAACAAAAGTACAGCACAGGTAAGGTTTAACATGTGCACTGCTGCAGCCGTGGATGACAGAAAAATCAGTCCATTTCTCTTTCATATTATGTTGACAGTGAATCCAAACTTATTTCCAAGTACTGCATTTTTAGAAGCTATTTTTGTGAGAATAAATAAATGCATAAATTAAGAAAGATTATCTATAACAAGTAAAGATTCCTTACCCATTCATCAATCACATAATTAATTTTATATCAACTATTCTTAGTATACACAAACATGGATACATAACACACACACACACACACACACACACACACACACACACACACACACACTTGTTGAGCCAATTATAATCAGGGCTTGAGTTGAGGGGGATGCGAGGGGATGCTATCCCCCTTGTTGCAAGAAATACCAAAAAGCATCCCCCTTGTAAAACCACCATCCCCCCTTACCATCCCCTTTAGATCAATTGTGTCAGTTATTACTTAGAACTAATCATGCAAGTAAAAGATTTAATATTTAATTTTAAATTATGTTTGATAAATAACAGACTTTAAAAATGGGCGATTCGCCGGTCAGAATAAGATTTCGACATGTGTGAGTTTGCCAGATTTCTATAGGTGAAATCCCCCAATCAGATCTTGACACTTGTAGAGTTTGGATATATTCTGCCAGGGTGAAGCTTTAGTCCCACAATCTAGCAACCTTGAATGTGCAAGCTCTCTCTCCACTGTGAAAAAAAGATGCCGGTTTTCTGAAAACACTGGCAAGTATGTCGGAGTTTGTGATGGTTTGATTTGTCCTTCTTAGTGTTCACATGAAACTTTCGCCACAAGTTTTCAAATGTCTCACGCACTTTCAAACATGGTCAAGTAGTAGATTGGAGTACAAAAAATGTGTGTCTGCAGTGAGCAAGCAATCTAGAAAATAACCTTTTTGCATGATCATAACGTGGATTCTTTTCACAAAATTAATCAGCAAATACAATTACTAAGGGCCAATGAAGTGACGCTCATTTTTGTCCTGATCTATTAAATTAAAAATACATAAAAAATGCAATTCACACAGACCATTTACTTGAAAACACCTCTTCTATGATGAACATTTTTCAGTTTCTAAGTTTAAAGTCATATTGATATTTTTCTGGGTCTTAAAGTAAAAAATGTCATGTGGAGTCCAGAGACAGTAATAAAAAAAAAAAGGTCAAAGTTTCATTAATATCTGAAATTCCTGAAAGAATAAATGTTGGCATGACTAGTGCAGAATAATATTTTATTGTTATTTCTTAAAAAATAAACAGTGAAACAATTGTTTTAAAATATGATTCATATTTTAGAATGCATTTGCCCACCAAATCAAAATCTTTGGGTGTAACCACAATGTAAGTAGCCATTTTGTTGTTTATGTTGACCATAAAACTATAAAACACAGTAAAATAGTGTTTTGTCAGTATTTCGTTTGCTGAGATAAACACTGGTACTGAGACTATTTAGTATAGACGGGCCACTTCTATTAAAATGAATGGGAGAAATTGGAATGCCCAGCAGTCAATGGATGTAGAAAGGAAGATGTTTAAAAAACATCTGATATTTATTTTGACATGTTTATGAAAAGGCACATTTTGTTCATGTGGTGTAACCCTGAGAAAAATTCTTGATATTTTTTTACTGAAAAAATTCATAATATTTATAAAAAATAAAAAATACTTTTGGCTGGATCATGTGTAACTTCTTATCAACGATTGGCCAGTTTACATATCAGTCAGTACTTCTCGTCCGATTGGGCGGTTCTTGTCAAGAGTGAATGAAGACACTGTTTGATGCGCAGCGAGCAGAATAGCGGTTCTAATAAGGATTTTTTTTTTTACTGTGTGCATGAAAACACGGTGATTAGTACAAGGTTATAAAAACATATATAAGCACACCCCTAGCACCACGCCTGTGCACAACCACAAGGAATCAGAGCGCATTGGGAATTGGGCATGCCAAATTGGGGAGAAAGGGGGATTAAAAAAAAAAAAAAGAAAAACAATTATTTTAGGATGTGAAAGTGAATTGTATTTAGTAAAGTTTTTGTACCTGGAATGTCTGAGACTCCAAACAGACCCTAAAGTACTGTAACATTTTCATGAAGGATGTTTGAAGCATGAAGCAAGTTATCCATTTGAAATTTAGTTTATAATCAGTTCTACTAAGATTAGGAAAGGTCATGAGGTATTAACCTGATATGTTTTTGGAAATATTAAAAGGTTCTTAGGTTCTCTCTAACCCCGCACAGAACATTATTGTTAATAATACATTACAGAATAATTTAAGTGAATAATGAATTTATTAATAAGTAAAAGTAGCACTAGTTTATTGTTAAGGAGAATTTTCTGTCTTCTTGTTGGCAGCATGTGTTCAGTTTGGATCGTACCACAGTGCAGAATGGGAGGGGCAAATGTCCCCATGACCCCAAACTACCCTTTGCAAGCACCTTCACAGGTACAGTTGAATGTGGAAAAAAATACATGAAAGTGTGTGGGGAAATAGTGACTTTGATTTATAAGTTGCTGTGTTAAAGTTAATGCCACTACATGTTTGTCTTGTGTGTTTATGAATACAGTATGTCAGAGCAAGTTTGTAAAAGTAGTTTGTGTGTGGGATTTTGTTAGTGTGTGTGTATTTTGGCTCTTGTGCATGCAGGGTGGAGGTTTGAGCTTGTCAGTTGTCATTGAGTTTATGGGCCGCTGTAGACTGACTGCTCTGATGGGGGAAAGTTGAGGTCCTCTTCAGGCCAGGTTTTGTGTATTTGTGTTTTTGGGGTGGTGGGGGGTGGGGGGCGGGTGGTTACAAGGTGTGTTACAGTCTTTCGGGGCAATGACACATCTCCCAATGTGTGTGTGTGTGTGTGTGTGTGTGTGTAATAACACACAATCTTGGCTGTTCTTCTATTGACAGATACAATGCATTATGGGACAGAGTTTTAGGATTGCATATTCTTGAACTTGGACATTAATGCGCACACTGATTTGACAGTGTGGACTTGGACACACAATGCACACAGATATACACACAAACATAGTTTTCTCTGATAATTTATAGGGAAAAGAGACAATGTGTGTTTGTGTTTAAAACTAAAGGCTGACACATCTTTCATTACCACCACCCTAATATTATGAGACACTATGTGTTTGAGTGTGTGTCTTACAAAGGCTATCGACAGTATATCAAGTTTCATCTGATTTTATACTGATCTGTGTGTAAGCGTGTGTGTTTTCAGGCTGACAGTATGTTGTAACGGAAAATATTACAGTAAGGCATCTTTTCTTGCTCTCATCCCCCTGCTTCTCTCTCTGTATGAATCTTTTTCTGTCTGTCTTGCAGGGGGAGAACTGTACACAGGTCTGACTGCAGATTTTCTGGGCAGAGACTCTGTGATTTTGAGGAGTTTAGGGTCTCGTTCACCCATGCGAACAGAGACAGATCAGAGGATATTACACGGTATAAAAACACATGATCACCTCCTACCAGATCTCATGAGCATGTAACATTACACAATGAACACATGGGTGAACTTACCAAGGATTAATAAATACCACACGCAAAAGTTTTACCTAATCTTATTTAGAGTATGGTTACTGAAAATTATGAAACTTGAGAAATGTAAGAAAATATTTTTTTTACCATAATATTTACAGATTGTGAAATTAACCCTTTAAGCTCAGATGGGCCTGCGAGAAAAAAAATGTGTCAAAATATTAATAACTACAGTCTTGACCAACACAAAATATGTATCATTTGAAAGCTAAGAAGCTCTTCTTTATAATGCATGTAGGCATTATGACAAAAACTGAATAAGTGCTTTGAAATTTGCGGACAAATCAAAAGTGTTCCGTTTTGATAATTTATTAATAATTTTGCACTGTATGTATTATTATCAGAAAAAAACATCAAACTCATCAAATAGCCATGTGTCATATGTTGTTGGAAAGCTCTCAAAGATTAGAATACAACCAGCTTATTTGTTTTATGTGTTCATGTGAACAGGTGTTGCTCATATGCCTTATTTTTGCTTATAACTTCTGGAAAGATAAACAAAACATAAAATATCACATACCATTACTTAGAGAAGGTGATTATCTTTAAAACGAGCCCACACACAAGGTAATCAGATGCACAGATCATTAGACAATTGACATGAAGCACAATGTGCACAGTCCACACAGCATCTGGCTATCTGTCATCTTGCAATCTGGCTGAAAACATGTTAGCTTTCCTGGATCAGATGGTGTCATCGGAAATATTGTAGCATTATGAAACATTAAACCAATCAGATTGGGTTCAGATCGGTGCAAAAAGTCATCCATATCTGGGCAGAGGGACATGTGGTTGGTGACTGTTGATGAGATGGTGCCAAGTACATGACACAGACCCAATGCTGACTCAAATGGCACAGAATGAAACTCATTCTGTGAAATCTCATTACTAAAATCATGTCTGCATGCTATGCAAACCTTTTCATTGTTGTGTTTGCATGTATAATTAGTTCTTATGTAGAATTATTATGTTTTATTTAAAGAGTCCATACACCTGAAATGCAGTGACAAGAGAAGCGTTATATTGTGTGTGTGTGTGTGTTTGCAGATCCCAGGTTTGTTGCAGCCCACCTCATTCCTGACAGCGCAGACAGAGATGATGATAAAATGTATTTCTTCTTCACTGAAAGAGCAACTGAGACCACAGAGCGAGACGATGAAGGAGCTATACACACACGCATTGGACGAGTGTGTGCGGTGAGACAAACTATCTTCATCACACCTTACTTCCTGATTGTCTACCAACATTGTCAACTTTTCACACAATTGCCACTGTTATGGCTAAAACCCTTGAAATAATCTCTTATAAATTAGAGGCTAATGACCAAAAATATGCAAAAATCACAGACGCTTGAAATTGCACTTAAAATATCCAACACCATCCTTTTTATTGCAAGGAAACAGATACAGACTATAACCACTCTGATCTTTTAAGTAGGTATGCCATCAAGGCTTTATATAGGAATTCCTCAATGATGTCGTCCTATTGTTAGCATCACGAAAGGGGAATCCCCTTCCTGCAATGCCACCTATAGACCTGCAGATCACCAAACACACATTTAAGAATTTTTCTGAGCAAAAGCATGTAACAGCCATACACACACATACATGCACAAGCAGGAAACCAAAGAAGACCAGCATACTGGAATGATCCGTTCCTTTTTTCAAAACCATACACACAGCTGCTGGATGGTTTGCATACCTTTGAATCAATCACACACTTACCAATTACCCAGTAACGTACACACACACACACACACACACACACACACACACGCACACACGCACTCACACACACACAAACTATCACACACACATAGGGGCTGTACAAATCTTTTTTGTCATTCAGAGGTCAGTGTTCAAAGAGCCAGGGGTCAATCACACATTACTGTCACTTTGACTGCTATTCATTGTCCAACTGTACCACATTCCCAATTACACACACATTTACACTGCAGAGAGGGCGATTATCTCCACATATGGCAATTACACAGATTTAAAGTAATTTAAACCACTCCTGTGAGTGTTTGAGATTTTAAACGTAGCTGTTATGCTTCTTGGGATCCATGACGATCCTTTCCTTACAGTGTTGTAATCTCCATAACTGGGTGATGCTCTGAGATATTTTGGGATATCAAAACGTTCTTGTTCCCACAAACTTATC
This sequence comes from Myxocyprinus asiaticus, assembly GCF_019703515.2. NCBI lineage: Eukaryota > Metazoa > Chordata > Actinopteri > Cypriniformes > Catostomidae > Myxocyprinus > Myxocyprinus asiaticus. Next base: position 21,552,273 of record NC_059367.1, read on the forward strand.
TGAATGTTTATGGATAAGTGAGTAACACAAGCACACACTTTCACTCATTCACTCATTCATTCACTCCCTCACTCCCATATTATTACCACTCTTTATTCCCTACTCTTCAGCAACATTTAGAAGGTGAATGATTTAATTAGTTTATCTGTAGATTGTCAGCTGTCTTTGTTTTAGAATAACAAGGCCCGGGTGTACTTAGTTTAGCTGTGTTCCGGATCGTATTGCGTCTGGTCGACCACATTGTCTTTCAAAGTTCTCTTTTGACCATGAGCAAATCCGGGCTGCATGTGGACAGTCCACGCAGCCTGTGCTAATGACGAAATATCTGTCATGCATACTGTGCATGGAGCAATCAGCTACATGGACAACCAAACTATATTGTTGCCTTTAGACTGAGTCCCAACGTGCGTACTTATACCATGCACTCAAAGTATATACTTTGCTGGTGATTGAAATGTGCATTCTTTTAAGTGTGTAATATTGGGACATATTATCACATCATAATATTGCATCTTGATAACACAGACCCCCTTGTGTTAGCATGTCACTAAATTCATTACTTTAATCAATAACTAGGATCATGCATGTAAAAACTGGTGTGACAATCTTCGAGCTCACATTCCTTGAAGTTTCTACAGCTAAAATAGTTTAAACAGAACCATCTCTTCCATTGTGCAAGTTATTGTGGGCAGTATTAGCTGAAAAAGCATGCACAGATGCACACTTTGAAAATTTGACAGAGAAGGTATATCCAGTCACCTTTAGCAGACTATTTTCAATGTACTATGATTTGGGACACACTAATTCTGATTTTGCAAATCATTTAAGACGGATAGTATGAGCATGGTAATGCAGGGATAGTCTCTTGTTTTCATTGTGGTTGGTCTAAGGGTAAAAAAAAACACTGGGATTCAAACTGCCTCATCATCATTAATCATGTTTGTGATGTTTCAGAATGATGTGGGTGGGCAGAGAGTTCTGGTGAATAAGTGGAGCACATTTATTAAAGCCCGACTGGTGTGTTCTGTTCCTGGACCTCACGGCATCCAAACACACTTTCATCAGCTGGGTGAGAAAATAAATACACATACACATACACACACACACACCCTTTAGGGATAGTTCAGCCAGAAAAGAAAATGTTTTCATCATTTACTCATCCTTATGTTGTTACTAACTTATATGACTTTCTGTCTTTGTGAAAACCAAAAGAAGAAGAGGTTAAGCAGAATTTTTGCCTTAGTCACTATCCACTTTCATTTGATCTTTTTTCCAAACTCCTTTTGTGAAAGTCAAATGGGTTTGGAGCAACATGTGGGAGAGAGAATGATGACAGACTTCACATTTTTGGGTGAACTATCCCTTTACCCCTTTTATTTTACATTATATAAGCTAATATTATAAGCTTGAGACATAATTTTGCTCTCTTGCACTCCTTAAAATTGTACTGCTTGTTTGTTTATATGTGTATATGTGTAGAGAATGTGTTCCTGTTAAGAACTAAAGATGAAACTAATCCAGAGATCTACGCAATATTCAGCACCATCAGGTTTGTCTGCTGTTGTCATTTTTTAATCATTGCACAAAGCACTGATGTGTGTGTTCATTAAACAGACATGTTCTCTCTCCAGTAATGTGTTTCAGGGCTATGCAGTGTGTGTGTATAGTATGACTGATATCCGTGAGGCCTTTAACGGGCCGTTTGCTCATAAAGAGGGTCCTGACTATCAGTGGGGACCTTATGAAGGACGAGTCCCTTATCCACGACCAGGAGTGGTAAGAAAATATGCACATACATACATACATACATACATCTTTGTTTACATGTCATTTTCTACTAAGCAATGCAAGACCCTGTTTACACTTAGTGTTAACATCATCCAACGCTTCTTGGAAACATTATGATCTGATCACTCAACCTTAAGAGGTGGTTAGGAATGCTTATGGCCACATCACATTTGCAGTTGCAAATGTGTTTATAAAAACTACAGCACTGCACAAGACTTCATAGAACAGTATCACTGTGCAGTAACAAACTAAACTAAAGTGATGGGTGTAGTCACTAAAGGACATTTTCAAAAATGTAATTTCATAATTTACTCACCCTCTTGTTGTTAGGTAGAATGTTGACCACAGTCACCATTCAGTGTCATTGTATGGAAAAAAAGATGTAATGAAAATAAATGCTGACTGAGGCCTAACTTTCTGCCTAACATCTCATTTTATATTCCACTGAAGAAAGACGTGTAATGGGTTTGTAACAACATGACAGAGAGTAAATTATGGCAGAATTTTTAATTTTGGATGAACCATCCCTTTAAAACTATATATTAACAGTCTTGACTGACAACTTGTGAAAGGATCACCCAAGATGGATGTTAATACCTGGTGTAAACGGGGCCAAAGTAAAACATTTTTTTTTTTTTTTTTTCAGATTGTACACCCCATGTCTACAACACTTTTACTCTTTTTTTTCTCCAACTCCTTTCTCTCTCTCTGTGTCTCTCAGTGCCCCAGTAAGATCACAGCTCAGCCTGGCCATGCCTTTCGTAGCACACTAGAGTTTCCAGATGCAGTGCTACAGTTCGCAAGAACACACCCACTTATGTGGCGCCCTGTTTACCCCTCCCAGCGGCAACCACTGCTGCTCCGCACCGGTGCCCAATATAGACTCACACACATCACTGTAGACCGCACTCAGGCTGAGGACGGATACTATGATGTCATGTTCATTGGCACTGGTAATAGGGAGTGTGTTATAAAACATCACTTAACACTTGGGTGTATTTTTTATTCTTGGTGACTTGTAGAATAACTGTGACCTTTGACCTCTTCAGATATTGGGACTGTGCTAAAGGTTATCGTACTAGGAAATGGTAACTCACTCACCACTGAGGAGATCACACTAGAGGAACTGCAAGTGTTTAAGGTCTGTGAGCACAATTATGTGAATGTGTGTATATCTTTGAAAGTATTTTGTATGTGTGTCTTAAGGTGTGTATTTATATGTCTGTCTTTGAGGTTATCTATGTATGCGTGTCTCTGTGTATGTTTGTACATTACAAGGCTAAAAGTATGTGGATACCCAACACTACACCCATTGCTGATCATCATTTCAAAACCATTGTCATTAATAGAGAGTTGGTCCTCTTTTTGTTGCTATAACAGCTTCCATTTTTTGGGTGAGGTCAGGCCCTGACATTGGGTGATGGGACCTGGCTTGCAGTCAGCATTCCAATTCATCCCAAATGTGTTCAGTGGGGTTTAGGTCTGGGCTTTGTGGGGGACAGTCAAGTTCTTCCACACTACACTTAGTAAACCTTTCGACTGGATTCATCAAGGGCAGTACCGCATAAAAAATCACTGACCTCTTTGTTACGCCCCATTTTAATAATAATGTTTGACTAAAGAGATTGCGTGGCTGCATGCTTGATTTTATTCAACTGTTAGTAAAGGGTGTTAGTTATGCTTCAAGGTTAGGATACTTCACCCAAAAATGAAAAAAATAAATAAATAAAAATCATTCTTTCATGCCATCCTAGATGTGTATTACTTTCTTCTGCTGAACACAAACAAATATTTTTAGAAGAATATTTCAGCTCTGTTGGTTCCTTTAATGCGAGTGAGCGGTGACCAGACTTTTGAAGCTCCAGAAATCACATAAAGGCTGCATAGAAGTTATCAATACGACACCAGGGGTTTAATATATGTCTTCTGAAGCGTTGCAATCATTTTGGGTAAGAAACAGATCAATATTTAAATCCTTTTTTACTATAAATCTCCACTTTCACTTTCAGAATGTGAAAGTGTAAGTGGAGATTAATAGTTAAAAAGGATTTAAATATTGTTCCGTTTCTCACCCACACCTATTATATCACTTCTGAAGACATAGATTTAAACACTGGATTCATATGGATTACTTTTATGATGCCTTTATGTGCTCTTTGAAGCTTGAAAGGTCTGTTCAAAATTCACTTGCATTGTATGGACCTACAGCGCTGAAATATTCTTCTAAAAATATTTGTTTGTGTTCAGGAGAAGGAAGTCATACACATCTAGGATGGCATAAGGGTGAGTAAATGATGAGAGAATTAAAATTTTTAGGTGAACTAACCCTTTAAATTACCAAACCTGTTAATTAGGAGGGGGTGTTTACATATTTTTGGTCATATAGTGTACTTGTGAGTGCGTTTTTGTATGTCTTTTTGAATTCATGTTTGATACCCTATTCCAGTTTTTCATGATGTTTCCTCTGCAGGTACCCACTCCCATAACCTCAATGGACATATGTGTGAAGAGGGTGAGTTCACAGTCATGCAGTCTTCTATTCCAGTATATTAACATAAACAGCACAAAAAAATATTTTTTTCATAGAATTCCCAAAGGGACTTCAACTGTAGGGGTATGAATGGCACCCCACTTTGTGTGTACATGCTGTTGGCTCCATAGCAATAAAACATTCATGCAAAACAACCAGTTGCTTAGATATTTGTCATGTAGCAGGTGCTTTAAATCCAAATTACAGTACACTTACCTCATAGGCAGGCCTAGAGCCACAAGAGTTAAAGGAATAGCTCACCCAAAAATTACACATTTGAAATCTTTTTTTTAATGATTTTTTCTTCTTCTGTGGAACAGAAAAGGAGCTTGAGACTTGTGCACAATCAAACATATCATCTCAAGAAGCACTGCACCAAGTTTGACATCAGCCACGGCATTGGTTCCTGTGTGTCTTGTAACCAATAGTGATAACACGTGTTTCAGGTTTTAGATCGACTTAATCAAATAACGTCTTAAAATATGGTCTGTTTTCACTCAAAGCTATCCTATAGCTTCAGAAGATTTGGAATACAGCATACGAGGACCACTTTCAAGGTCTTTTTTTCACCGTTTTGAAGCTTGACAACCCCAGTCCCATTCACTTTCACTGTATATAAAAGAGCAGCCAGGGCATCTGTAAACATTTAATTTTTTATTCCATGGAAGAAAGAAAGTACTACGAGTATGCAACAACATGAGGGTGAGCAAATGCAGATAGAATTTTCATTTTTGGGCGAACTATTCCATTAAGTGTTTTGCTCAAAGACACAATGGATTTGATGTGATTGAACTAAATCTGTTGTTTCTCTCTCCCTTTCCAGCAAACTCTATTTGTGGGCTCACAGACAGGGGTTGTCCAGGTGCCTCTGCACCGCTGCAGTATGTATGGTAAAGCGTGTGCTGAATGCTGCCTGGCTCGAGATCCATACTGTGCCTGGGATGGACACATATGCACACGCTTCCTGCCAAACACAAAACGCCGCTACCGGAGACAAGACATCAAACATGCAAACCCGGCGGTGCAATGCATGGACCAAAACCTCAGTGGTGAGAGAGAGAGAGAGATGTCATCATTTACGTACCCTCACGTTGTTCCAAACCTGTTTGACTTTCTTCCGTGGAACACAAAAGGAGATGTTAGGCAGAATGATAGTTTCAGTGAATGGTGAAACATCTCCTTATGTTCCACCGAAGAAGAAAAGTCATACAGGTTTGAAACAATGTGAAAGAAGAATTAAATTGTTTTGGATGAACTGTCCCTTAAACTGAGTGCAGCCATGCAGTGTGAATATTAATGAAACAGTCTTCTCTGAGCACTTCAGTTCCATTAACATACATATCAAGAGTTCATTGATGTGACAGTGATGAAAAAGAGCAATTCCTTTAGAGATTTGAACTTAAATTGTTTAATCATTTGAGTTAAAACTTGAATACACCTTTTTGCTAATTTCATAACTCAAGATTAATGGGGTTTGAAGGGCAATCTTTCATCTTTCCCACTGGGTCTTAAATATGTCAAACCCTCAAACTGGGTTGAGTGTGTAACACAGGAACTGACAGAGCGAGAGGTGAATAAACAGATGACTCTACATCACTCATCACTAAAGAGTGAGAGAATGAGAGGAAAGAACAAAAGAAGCGCGAGTGAAGAGAGCTTGAGTGTTTGCACACCTAAAGGATTATACATGTATGCACACACACATGCACAAATACAATGAAAAATTCTTGACTGACCTTGAACTGCACCATTTTGTGTCTCTGTGTATGAGTGTGTTAAAGTGTTTGTAATAATCTGTGTGTTTTCTCTATAGTGGAGGACCTGGATTTGACAGAAGACCAGGTAGTTTATGGCACTGAGAACAATAGCACCTTCCTAGAGTGTGTCCCCCGATCGCCACAGGCCACCGTCACCTGGCATATTCAGAGAGATGACTACTTACAGGAGGTGAGAGACAGTTTATAAGGACAGGATCCAAAATTAACACTCTCTGAATGCCAAATGCGAGTAAATAAATGGAGTTATTGGCCATTTGGCAGGTTACTTTATTAAAAACTGCAACATAATACATGGTTTAATTTGCACAAACCATAGTCTAACCCTCACTAAATTAAATCAAAGGCATCCAAGTGCCTTACTAATTTAACCATTTACAGTAATAATGAAGTGTTTGTGCACTAAAATGTGTTTGCATACATGGACAGTTCAACATTTTTTTCTCCTCCAGAAATCAATGAGGTGACAAATGACTCGTAGGAAGTCACCAAAATTAGTGTTTAAATGTTTACGGTACAGTTGAAATCAGACGTTTACAGACAGATTGTTTCACTTTTAATTGACTATATCACAATTCCAGTGGGTCAGAAGTTTACATTCACTAAGTTAACTGTGCCTTTAAGCAGCTTGGAAAATTCCAGAAAATTATGTCAAGCCTTTAGGCAATTAGCCAATTAGCTTCTGATAGGCTAATTGGAGTCATCTGGAGGTGTACCTGTGGATGTATTTTAAGGCCTACCATCAAACTCAGTGCCTTTGCTTGACATCATGGGAAAATCAAAAGAAATCAGCCAAGACCTCAGAAAATAAATTGTGGACCTCCACAATTCTGGTTCATCCTTGGGAGCAATTTTCAAATGCCTGAAGGTACCATGTTCATCTGTACAAAAAATAGTACACAAGTATAAACACCATGGGACCACGCAGCTATCATACTGCTCAGGAAGGAGATGTATCTATCTCCTAGAGATGAACGTATTTTGGTGCAAAAACTGCAAATCAATCTCAGAACAACAGCAAATGACCTTGTGAAGATGCTGGAGGAAAATGGTAGACAAGTATCTACAGTAGTTTCTCATTGCGACTGGCTAGTATATAGTGCTGCAAATAACACCTCCACTATTTGCAAGGTGAACATCTTAATTCCATTGTCATAAAGACACTAATAGATTTTTTTTTTTTAACCCTTTAAACTTGTATGGGCCTGCAAGGAAAAAAATTATCAAAATATTAATAACTACAGTCTTGACCAACACAAAATAGGTCTCTTTTAAAGTTTAGAACCTGTACTTTACAATGCATGTAGGCATTATGACCAAAACTGAACAAGTGCTTTGACATTTGTAGACAAATCAGAAGTGTTCCGTTTTGATAATTTATTAATAATTTTGCACTGTACATATTATTGTAATCAGTAGAAACATCAAACTCATCAAATAGCCATGTGTCATGTTGTTGTAAAGCTCTCAAAGAGTAGAATACAACCAGCCTATTTGTTTTACTCAGACAAAAATATAGCGAGTAAAAGCTAAGTATATGTCTTTGACATTTATGTTTCATGTGAACAGGTGTTGCTCATATGCTGCATTTTCACTTATAACTTCATGAAAAACAAACAGAGCATAAAATATCACATACCATTACTTAGAGGTGATTTTTCTTCAAACGAGATCACACACAAGGTAATCAGATGCATAGATCATTAATCCACACGAAGCACAATGTGCACAGTGCACACATCATCTGGCTATCTGGCATCTTGCAATCTGGCTAAAAACACGTTAGCTTTCCTGGATCAGATGATGTATTGGAAATGATATGTCATGGAACACTAAACCAATCGGATTGGGTTCAGATCGGTGCAAAAATTCATCTTTATTTGGGCAGAGAGACATGTGATTGGTGAGATGGCGCCAAATACATGACACAAATTCAATGACTCAAATGGCACAGAATGAAACTAATTTTGTGAAATCTCATTACTAAAATCTTGTCTGCATGCAATTCAAATTGTTGTGTTTGCATGTGTAATTAGTTCTTATGTTCAATTCTTATGTTATATTTGTTTGGAGAGTTTTATTTTTGTACACTCTGATAAATTATTTTTGTAATGCTATAACTTTTGATTGCTTGTCGTATCAACACCAAATTTTACTCAATTACATTTTACATGAGTGGGAACCCACCTTATTTACACCCAGAGATATATAATGTCAAATCAGAAAAATAAGAAAAAAAGTTCATTTTTGGCAACAACAAAAAATATTTGTGAAATATTTATGGCTGGTATAGTTTCTGATTTCACTGACTTTTTTAGCAGGTGTGGTGAAAAGTTAATTCTTGACATTGCGAAAGGATGTATACTTTCATTTATTTGTGAACTTGATCTGTTATTTTTTTCCCCAAGATAATTTCTTTTTTTGACTTTTTTTCTCTGTTTAGGTGGTATTAGATGAACGTATCATTAAGACAGACGATGGTTTGTTATTCCGTCGCGTGCTACGTCAGGATGAAGGTATCTACGTGTGTCGCTCTTGGGAACATGGATTTACACAAACCCTCTCTCGCTTCTGGTTGGACATCTTACATGCCGACACCCTTTCAGACCTCCTATCACGAGATAGCAAATATAAGGTGTGGTCGCCGTGTCCTGCCCACATAAGCCCGGCCAATCGTAGCCCAGCAAGGGCATGGTTTAAGGACGTCTTGCAGCTGATTGGTCCTTCAAACCTACCGCAGGTTGAGCAGTACTGTGAGCGTGTTTGGTGCAATGAGAAGCTTAGAAGGAAACATAAAAGCATGATTGACAAATATCGGCAAGCACAGGACTCCGCGCGGAGAGCACGGATTCAAAAGAGCACGGGAGAGCGAATCCGCTCACCAAGGGATCTCCATACTGTAGAGTAAAATGCACACATCAAGCAGGATGGAGAAATAAGGACTTCCAATGGAAAGTGGACTTTTAGATCGCAGAACATAACTATAAACTCTGCCTTATGCTCTTACATTACACACTTTGTGATGATATAAAATATTGTAGGTGTTGTGTGTCTAATGGTGCAAATATTCTGTTCTCGTTAAGGCCTATTCGCACTAAATACAAAACGAAAATGCGCAATGATTCACTGACGAAAGGTCTAGTCACAGCTAGACTGAAACAAATATTCTCACTTTAACACAAATACATTTCATTTTCTGAAATAAAAACCAAGATGAAGCGTTTAACAGAAGTAATTTGCAGACATGTATTAATAAGGGCATTCTTCAGTGTCTCTTTTTATTCCTGTGACCATGGCAGCAAGCCCCCATCACCCCACAGTACACCGTGGCTAATGTCTCACTTAAGTATTTAACAGCAGCAAAACCTTTTTACTGGAACAAATGAGGGTAGACAGGATGGAACTGGTTGTCTTTGCGTAATTTACAGTTGATTGGAGAGTTGCCACTGATGTACTGCAGGTGCCAAAAAACAAATTTATTTAAGATATGTCTGACCGTGATACAACTGGGCACAATGCTCAAACAGAGACTTTAACTCAAATGGCAGTGCTCAGCAAAGCTTAGCTTGCCAGTGCATTAAGCTGTAAAGAAATGCAATTTTGTACTAATTAAAGCATTTTTTCTGGTTGCTAAATCATAGGTTGACGACTGTTGAGACTTTAACAGAAATTTAAACATTTTATTCTCTTTGAAACACTACATCATGATCATGAGCTACAGAACTGTACCGGCTCAGTTTTTTTTTTTTTTTTTTGCAATGTAATATTTTTTTAACCATATATAAAGCTTTATATAAAACCCATCAGAATTGACTAGGATTTGCCATAGATTGTTCATTGATCCTAAAGATGCATGTGCTCGGAGGCTTCAGAAGCATTAATGTAAATGTATACCTCTCTATTCACTCTCTGTTCTCCAGTTTGCTTTTAAACTGTTTTCTTTTATATTTAGACTAAAAACTCCTGCATCACTTGAACTATGTTTATTTATTTATAGTCAAAAAGGTCTGGAAAAAAATGACTGCTTTCTCTAAAAATATCTCTGTTCTTAAAAATCTCTCAGAGAGATCAAGCTCCCAAACTTTGCATCTCTTTTCAGAACTTCAGGTAAAAACCATCATACCGCTGGACCAAATCAAGCAAGCAAATGATCACTTAAAGCTGAAGTATGTTATTCCTGCAACACTGGCACCACCGAACTGAATTTTCCTCCAACTCACACCATTGGTTGAGTAATGTTGTTGAGGCAGGTCTAAACAGGTCGCTCAAAACAAACAGAGGAATTTTCATAGCACCACAGAGACACAGTGTTTACAGATTTCAAGAAAATGTACTTCTGAATGGCTTACTTATTAAACTGGAATAGAAGAAAGTATATTAACACAAAGTTACATACTTTAGCTTTAATATCAATTTATCTGTTCAATGCCCTAACAGATACATCAGCATCGAATAGTTGCACTGAAAATTTGCTTTTTGTGAACGGGTACAGTGGTACTGCTCTGATTTAAACGTAATTTTGCCTTCATGTGCCTTCAGCTCTTTTTATGACTGTGTAGAATCATTAAAGTAAGTATTTAAAAGTGCTGTACTTTTTAATAACATGAACAGCACAGTTTAATTTGTCTTTTTTCAATGTTTTTAAATAAAATTACTGGTTTTAGCTGCCTAGTTATTTTCCCTGTAGATAAAATATTCACAGCAAGAATGCAGTGTTTTTACCAGGTTGTGTGATATATTTATGTGTTATTTAAAATTGATTCCTTGCATGCAGAAAACTTTGACCTGTGTTTGGTCCAGTGACACATAAATAAAAACTTTTCACAGAGGGTTTTATGGGTTTGTGCTTTATGAAGTCCACAAAGCGAGAGATTAGGTCAGCTCATAGTGACCCCCCTTAGAGGAACCCAGGGGTTGGGTGTGACCATTACAGATGTTCTATATCCAGTGTGTGTGCATGAATGTTCGTTGGATTATTGCACTGGACCGAAAAGGTCTTTTTCTCCTGAGAATGTCCTTATCAATAAAAATATAAAAAAAATACGACTTTGTTTAAAGTGAGGTCATATGTTAGAACCATTAGTCAGTATGAGATTTGACATTAAGAACAAGCGCCTGTGCTATGACATACAGTTGCTAGAGAACGGACCACAATAAAATGTCTATAAAAATCCGTAAAGACATTAATAAACCTGACTTAGCCAGAACAGAAACACAAGCAAAACGAGGCTCAAATGTGTTTTATATGTGATATAGTTAGCAGGTTGACATAGTTGCATCATATAGCTGACAAATGGTGCAGTGTATTCATTCTCTCTCTCTCTCTCTCTCTTTCTCTCTCTCTCCGAGTAAAAAAAAGCAAATCGCTAAGGCAAGCATCACTATTACTTTTGTTCATACTTCGGGTTTGTTCAAGTTTAATTAAACTCATCCCTCAATGTTAGTGCTATGGACATGAATGATACCTCTATTTGTGCGGCCAACAGGTGTGCTATTATTATTCTAAGTTATCAGACTATGATTTATGCCTGGTAAATGGTTAAAACAAAAAAAAACAAAAATCCCTATTGCAGGAAAGACTAAAGCCATATCTAGGGACCAGAGTATCACAGAGACTTGGCAGTAGCAAGATATACACTGCCGGTCAAAAGTTTTGAAACACTTGACTGAAATGTTTCTCATGATCTTAAAAATCTTTTGATCTGAAGGCGTATGCTTAAATGTTTGAAAGTAGATTTGTAGACAAAAATATAATTGTGCCACCATATTAATTTCATTATAAAACTAAAATGTATAAAAAAAATTTAAATTGATGACTTGGACCAAATAATAAAGAAAAGCAGCCAATAAGTCGGAAAGCCCAACATAGATGGGAACTCCTTCAATACTGTGTAAAAAGCATCCCAGGGTGATACCTCAAGAAGTTGTTTGAGAAAATGTCAAGAGTACATGTCTGCAAATTCTAGGCAAAGGGTGACTACTTTGAAGATGCTAAAATAACAGTTTTGATTTATTTTGGATTTTGTTTAGTCACAACATAATTCCCATATTCCCATCTATTATTCCATAGTTTTGATGACTTTACTATTATTCTAAAATGTGAAGAAAAAAAAAGGGTTTCAAAACTTTTGACCAGTAGTGTATATATTTTCTTCATGTGGCTGATACAAGCCAGTTTATTGTTATAATAAGAGGGAAGGTAGTCAAACAGATACCTCTTTTAACACAAAGTACTTTAATAGCTATATGGATCTAGTGTAATAGATCAAAAAGTGCTGAATGTAAGAGATACCCCCAGGCTCTTACACTGAAGGACAGTTACAACTCTGGATCCGGTGTCAGTACTTTTTAACCAGTATACTGACACCATGTAGTTATGCATTGTTCATTTTTACATTCGGTTTTATCTGTTAGCATGGTTGAAAATTATGTACACAGAGAAAACCAAATGAGTTTGATCTTCTCAAACTGTACAAAACTTGTTTAAAATAACTACCCTTCTTGAAATAATATACATTTTGTTTAGATTTGAATTTGATTTTTAAAGTATGAATGCACTGATTCATTCTAGTAGTGATTAAACAGTTCTAACAGGTTAAATAAACTCAGCAAAAAAATAAATAAACATCCTCTCACTTTCAACTGCTTTTATTTTCAGCCAACTTAACATGTGTAAATATTTGTGTGAACAAAGATTCAACAACTAAGACATATACTGAACAAGTTTCACAGACATGTGACTAACAGAAATGGAATAATGTGTCCCTGAACAAAGGGTGGGGGGGGGGGATCCAAATCAAAAGTAACAGTCAGTATCTGGTGTGGCCATAAGCTGCATTAAGCACTGCAGTGCATCTCCTCCTCATGGACTGCACCAGATTTGCCAGTTTTTGCTGCGAGATGTTACCCCCACTCTTCCACCAATGCACTTGCAAGTTCCCGGACACTTCTGGGCATAATGGCCCTAGCCCTCACCCTCCGATCCAACAGGTCCCAGACGTGCTCAATGGGATTGAGATCCGGCTCTTCGCTGGCAATGGCAGAACACTGACATTCCTGTCTTGCAGGAAATCATGCACAGAATGAGCAGTATGATGGTGGCATTGTCATGCTGGAGGGTCATGTCAGGATGAGCTTGCAGGAAGGGTACCACGTGAGTCCATCACCCCTGGTGAGACAAAACCACAACTTGTTAGTGAAGAGCACTTTTTGCCAGTCCTGTCTGGTCCAGCGAAGGTGGGTTTGTGCCCATAGGCGACGTTGTTGCCAGTGATGTCTGGTAAGGACCTGCCTTACAACAGGCCTACAAGCCCTCATTCCAGCCTCTCTCAGTCTATTGCAGACAGTCTGAGCACTGATGGAGGGATTGTGTGTTCCTGGTGTAACTCGGGTAGTTTTTGTTGCCATCCTGTACCTGTCCCGCAGGTGTGATATTCGGATGTACTGATCCTGTGCAGGTGTTGTTACATGTGGTCTGCCATTGCGAGGATGATCAGCTGTCCTTCCTGTCTCCCTGTAGCACTGTCTTAGGTGTCTCACAGTACTGGACATTGCAATTTATTGCCCTGGCCACATCTGCAGTCCTCATGCCTCCATGCAGCATGCCTAAGGCACGTTCACGCAGATGAGCAGGGACCCTGGGCATCTTTCTTTTGGTGTTTTTCAGAGTCAGTAGAAAGGTCTCTTTGGTGGCCTAAGTTTTTACAACTGTGACCTTAATTGCCTACCATCTGTAAGCTGTAAGTGTCTTAAAGACTGTTCCACAGGTGCATATTCATGAATTGTTTATGGTTCATTGAACAAGCATGGAAAACATTGTTTAAACCCTTTACAATAAAGATCTGTAAAATATTTAGATTTTTACAAAATAATCTTTAAAATACAGTGTCCTGAAAAAGGGACGTTTCTTTTTTTGCTGAGTTTATTAACCACAGAGCAATAAATTAAATGATACAAATTCTAAAATACAGATGTAGATATCTACAGGTCACTCTCCAAGGGCTAAAACGGTTTATTCTAAATTGTTGTGATATCTTCCAAGGTGAACTTATTTGGGGTTTTGCCATTGAACATGTACAAAAACCTTTAAGGTTAGTGGTTCACCTTACCCAAAGTTTGACTGACTACACCCTGTTCCATTACAGCCCCACTTAAACTCATATGAGATGCACTAACCTAAGAAATCGCAAGACATTCAACAACCGTGACATTGTGATTATTTGTATTTGTGTGTTCTGGTAAAAGAATGCATAACGAACAATGTCGTAATTAAACCTAGAACGCATACGCAATAAAAACGTATTTGAAAATGTATGCATTTAAATTTCATAACAAAATTCCATCAAATTGAAGTAATTTGTTTACCAAAAACAAAACATATTTTAAGTGTTAATTTAATTTTGTTAATTTTCACAATTTAATGACATTTTGTTATGAAATTGAAATGCGTAAATAAAAAAAATACTATAAAAAAAAAAAAGGGCAAATTTTTTTGAGTGTATGTGGGTCAAAAATGACTAGTAATTGTCTAGTAATAAAGACAAATTTTATACATGAAGAGGTCTTTTGATCTGCCACTCCAGGTATTCCTCAATTAAGGGGTCTTCTACCATGTGGACTGACTTAAATATTTTCTTAAATTTTAAAAGAATTTGCATCACTGCCCCTATAAAGCATATGTGAGTCCTACGTATATAACCCGTATGTTTTCTATGGTATTCAATGCATTTAACACTTGTATTATTTTGCAAGCCATTGATTGTTTGTGTTTTTTGCTACGGTATGTAATTAAATGTTAAATACCATGTTCATGTTCATTTTTATGTGTAGTTAGCAAGTATAGAAAGTTGTCATTCAGCTGCTGCTTATATCCATTATTTTCATGGCAAGGGCCCAATGGTAATAGCTCCTAGACCACTTAGTATATTTGAACCTTTTCTTTTTTCAGTACGCCTCATCACTCTGAACAAAAAATATAGCAACATAGAGTAATATAGAAATATAGTGTTTGCGGCAGAGAGTACATAAGATTGTAATGTTACAAAATGTATCCTGTAAAGTTGAAGATAAGGGGTGAGGTAACATATGTGTTCTAGGGTTAAGTGAAGACTTCGGAAGTGTAAACAGTGAAACATGGCAGCTGTTTAGGGGACTGTTTAACTGAAGCATGCTAATGACCCTCTTCCTGTTTAGAAACATTTACAACATACCCTCAAGGTCCAATCAAATACCTGTTTCCATGCACACATAGGCTATCACTGGACTCATGAGCACAGCTGTGTAGTAATAAATATTCACTCATACCACTCAAAGTTTAAGGCTAACAGTGGACACAAGCTGCCAAAGCATGAATGGAAAAACAGAAGGGGAACTTTACCCGTTCTTTTACAGTCACATTGGCAAGGGGCCTCATTACAGGCAATTTAGTTCAGGTTTAAATCCTCACACACATTCTCAAATATTCTCATTCCCTCTGGCTTGTTTCCCACAGTCCATGTAATTAGATCCTCATATATAAATGTTCTAAAGCATAATTAACTCTTAATCAACTCATTTTCATTGTTTGGGTGGTTGTGTTTTTATTTGCCACTTAAACATCATTCTGTGTTCATCTTGTCTTCTGTCCTCCAACATCATCATTTGTTTTTCAGCCTCCTTTTAGAAACTCTCCCATTCTGCATAGTTTGGTCTGAGAGAGGATTAACTCCATGTACAATATATCATTAAATATACCATGGTAAACAGAGTTGCATCCAAAATAACGGTTACTACAGTTGCAAATGTTACAGAAAAACTGTGGTAACTTGACATTTGCCACCACTGTAATCATACATTTTTTTAAATAAGGTTACCCAATAGACTTGCTTAGCCATACCTAAGACTACGGCAAAGAGCACGGACTGCGAGTTGTCTGTGGTTGTGCTGTCTGAGGCTGAGAACAGGGCTACCCTAAAAGTTATTTTTATGGCTTTAGCTCCACCAAATTGTCAATGATCCACTGATAAAAGCAGATTGGCAGGTTCCCTGGTTGAGGATTCTGTTCAAATAGACGGAGTGCACAGGCCCGAGTTATTTCTATTTTTGTACACTCAACATTAATTTGTTAAAAAACAGTGGCCTTTTAGTGGACAGTGGAATGCACCAAAGTCATGCCTGTTTACTGGTTCACTACTTTTGATTGTAAGGTTTACATAACATTAAAAAGAACACTTCTCTCAAACAAGATAAGTATAGATCCAAATACTGACCTAGAATGTTGTCAGCAACAACAAACTTCATTTGGTCCACAATACTAAGGATAACTGATAGTACTAACTAACATTAAAGAGCCACCGTATGTTTGGGCCCTCATACATGCTCTGCTAAAGGTGGCAAGCGTTCTACTGATACATTGTTAGGAATAGTTCACCCAAAAATTATAATTCTCATCATTTAATCACCCTTATGTCGACTCAACCTTGACTTTCTTCCGTGGAACACAAATGAAGATATTTTAATGGAGATATGATGTCTGTTTGTCCATATAATGCAAGCGAATGGTGACCAAATTTTCAAGCTCCAAAAAGGACATAAAGGCAGCATAAAAGTAATCCATAAGATTCTAGTGGTTTAATCAATGTCTTCTGAAGTGATCCAATCAGTTTTGAGTGAGAACAGACCAAAATATAAATCCTTTTCACTATAAATCTTGACATCAGCAGTCTCCATGGCGATCGTGAGTTCAAGCTCGATTACACCAGCCCCATCTAGCGCTCTGCGCATGTGCCAAGCACTAGGAAGTGTAATTGAACTTGAAATCATAATCGTGCCTAGAGACTGCAATAGCAAGATTTAAACAATTAAAGGTAGCAGTTCCCTCTGTAACATTATGGCATATTAGAGGGAGAGCACTGGCCCAAGGGACCAGGTGTACATCATGAGATTTTCCTTTCATTCTGTGTAAATCTTTCACCCCAATTTGGAATGCCCAATTCCCAGTGCACTCTAAGTCCTCGTGGTGGCGTAGTGACTCACCTCAATCAGGGTGGCAGAGGACGAATCTCAGAGTTGCCTCCGCATCTGAGACCATCAATCCGCGCATCTCATCACGTGGCTTGTTGAGCGCGCTACTGTGGAGACATGCGCGTGTGGAGGCTTCACGCTTTTCTACGCGTTATCCACGCACAACTCACCATGCGCCCACCGACAGCGAGAACCACATTATAGCGACCACGAGGAGGTTACCCCATGTGACTCTACCCTCCCCAGCAACCGGGCCAATTTGGTTGCTTTGGAGACCTGACTGGAGTCACTCAGCACACCCTGGATTCGAACTCGCGACTCCAGGGGTGGTAGTCAGCATCTTTACTCGCTGAACTACCCAGGCCCCAATCTTTCACCTTTTAAAAAAGATTTAATTGGTGGGAAACCTTTTTGAGTTTTCTCTATTTTAGGGGACTCTGCTAACACCAGAGATTTGCTAAAAAAAAATAAATACTGGCCTTTTAACAGGGGTTCTACAAGCAGAACAGTGACTAACGCTTAGAAGTCACCGTATCTTTGAGCTGTATGTTTGAAAAACAGAGGACCTTTTAAAATGGGTACCCAAAACAAGGATATCCTATGGGATTCACAAGCAGGACAGCAACTTACCTTAAAGAGCCACCTCATCTTTAGTATTTCATGTAGACTATGCTTGGCCTGTTGGTGGTATATTGGTGAGCATAGCTGCTTTCCAAGCAGTTGACCCAGGTTTAATTCTTGGCCAATCAAGCTGTCAGGGTAGGGGGCACACTTCAGAAGTGAAGGGTAGTTTTTGAGTCCTGTTATAGTTGTGATGGTAATATTATGAAGGGGAATAGGAAGAAATTATAAAAAATAAAAAAATAAAATAAAAAAATTATATGAGTGCAAGAAACTATAGGTGAAAAAACGACAGAGGTGAGTGAGAGAGAGAAGATCTTTTGACACTGAGACCCTGTTTTCTTAAGTCAACACATCTAATGAGAGCATTAAATGTTAAGGTGCCTAATGGAGGGTTAATTAAACCTAATTAGCATAATTAATCATTACAGCTGTCACAGTGTGTGTATGCAGGGGATGGGAGGGGAACTTTACAAGTCAGCAGACAGAACACAGGGGAAATGTAAACAAACTTGTTTAAAGGTTGATAGGAAATAATTGAAAGTTGATGTGCTAAAAGAACATGTGAATAATATTAGTATGATGTTGAAGGCAGAACATTGAAAATATAAATGGTTGTGTCACTTTATTAAAGCAAATAATATGCATGGCTATTAAACCTGTGAGGAGTCGACCACATTTTAGCCTAAAACTTGAAACTTTCCTTTAAATATCTTTGACATGTGAACAGTCACCCTTGTCAATTTAATGTATAAATTGATCAAGTTGGTTACATTTAAACTTAAAGTTCAAAAAGGCAGATGTTACATTATAAAAATGTTTTTTCTTTTTTTTTTTTTTTTTTTTAGATTACAAACTAATGTTAGAATAATAATACACATTGTTAAACAATATCTTCAGATTACAATATTTGTTGGCCAAATCAATGGTTTGATATATTTTTTAAATCATTAAAATGATTTATTTTTCATTAAAAGTTAACGTGTGTTAAAATCACTTTCTTGGGCAATAACGGTGGATATTCAATAGATAGATAAACTGACTAAATTGACCAAACTGTTCATAAATAAACATACCCCAAGTCTGATTCAATTGAAAACCTGCACAACAGCGTCCTCGAGTGGTGAGCTTGCACTACTGCATACATAGCAATGAACTAGTTTAATAAGTGTTAAAAGTGTTGATAAGTGAGTCACTACTCTCTCTCTCTCTCTTCGCTGCCTTACTCTTAGAATACCTCACTCGGCCTATTAATCACAAATAAAACTGAGTGAAGAGTCATTGCTGTGGAGTTATTTTAAAGTAACTGTATGTTTAATTGTTTTAATCAATTACAGTCTGATGCAACAATCCACAGAGAAAAACTCAGGGAGTAATACAGTGTTCACGTCAACTTTGGCCTTCGACCTTTGACCAGTCCACAAAATGAAACTCACACAGAAGTCGTAATACTTAATGACACAAACAGAGTCTTTCACAAACACACACAATCTCTCACAATGAGACACTTACACTTGCTCTTTTCTTACACTCTCTCTCAAAAGCTGAGAAGCGTCACAAGGTAAAAAGAGATGGAAATGCTATTTGGAAGGTCTTTTTGTAAGAGTAAAACCAATTTGGCAAATAGCGACTTTCAAATGGAGTGCCAAGTTAGGTCTTGTATTAAATATGAATTAAAAAGAAGGGAAAGAATTTCAAAATATACACACAAGTATGTTCATATTCTCCTCGATCAAAATGGACATTACACATGTAGGTCAATTGAGCACAAACCACCACAACACTTTAGCTTATCGAGTCATAAATATACCATGGAAACACCACATAACCTTGTAGGACAGTTTTAAAAACATGGTCTTTACATAAAAAAAGAAAATAATAATAAAATTGAATTAAAAACGCTCATCAAGATGTCATGTACAAAAAAAAAAAAGAAGATATAAATACTTCCACATGAGAATCGACCAGTTCCACTCAAAACATTCTTACATCTGTTTAAAAAATGAATCATAATGTATTATTTTACAGTTCCAAATTTTTCACTTTCCGACACAGTAGAAACAACAAGTAACCACCATGACCAGAAGAGGGCGCCCTACACAAAGCTCAACAGCACCACCACACCATCTTACACACATGACACCTCTCCCAGTGCCATGCGCCTTTGGTCGATCCCAAAACAAAAACATCCCCACAAATTACCATAGTAATCAAAGTGTCAACCAAATGCCATAGTTACTGCAGTTATAGCTACTACTGTTAAATCATAATGAATTAATATAGGATCACTTCAAACAGTTTAAGACCTTTATGATTTATTTCTGTCATTTTAATTAATTTTTTTGATGACAAGTTTCATTGGATTAGAAATGACTGTAGTAAATATGGAATTTACTGTAAGAACGTAGTTACCATAGTACATTTCTAGAATGTCACTTTTGGACTTTTGAGATTCACTCCCATACTGAATCATTCCCACTGCAATTGAAAAAAAAAAAAAAACAATCCCATCAAGACATGTTTGAAAACATGCAATTCAACCCTGTTTTTTTCCACATGGAGAAAAACTGAATGAAAATTGAATGGACCATTGGTTAGCCTAGACTCAATGTGGAAACAAAGGACATGTTTCTTATCTTCAGCGATTATTTGGGTTTTCTGATTTAACTCATTACGTAGGCCTACTAACATACTGTATATCGGCCAATACATAAGCTGGGATGTTATGATGTACATAGAACAATATATTTTTTTTAAAACAGAGAATATATTTATAGAATGATACTAAGTTAACTTATTTGAACATGGTAGAGCTGTATAAAAAACAGGGACATGTACAAATACATGACTATTCTGCCATTTTTATGAACAGCACTTTAGATTCAGGGTTAACTGAAAGTTTTTAAAAATGTTTCTTAGTAGATTTCCTCCTTTAGTATCAGACAATATGTGCCATGTACACACTGCAGCTAAGTATGGTTGTCGGTACACCTTTTAGTGCTTAGACTGTTCTGTTCACACACAGTAGTGTGTATGGAACCGAACTGAACAACTAGTTGTTAATGGTGTGATCAATAGCACGTGTGAGATGTGTCCATCTTCTCCTGGTGCAAATCACACTACCAGAAGTATGTGTCTTCATTGATTCATATATTTCCAGTTTCTCTCTCCACTGTTTCTCTCATCAGCTCTGCGGTCTCTGGGTAACCCATACATTACAGTCCAGAGAGAGTGCGAGCGCTGTTAAACAGAAGCTGCTTAAGGCTGCATTACACTACATGACTTCAACACCAATTTTAGGCCCTATTTTCAGTCGGGTCGAGTCAGTACTAGTCGGCTCCAGTTAGAGTTGACAGATTTCACAGAAAATCATTGGGTACCAACTCCGATTTTTTTCCCTCCAACTATGATTCCATCTAGACGGAGGTTATCAAATATTTTTGATATTTTTCAGCCAACTTTCCTCGACTACAGAGGAAATCTGTCATATTGACCAAGTCTTCACACCCAAGAATGCGCTCAAATGTGCTCGGTCCATTTCTTTCGCCACGGAACACAGAGGAGCATCAACAACAACAGCAGCCGTTCCGAAATCCATGTGTTTTTTTTACATCTGTCAGGCGTCTTCAAAAAAGTGAGGGTGTGTATTTCCACACAGTGTTTGGCGATAAATTGTGCGAGGGGAAAATGTGGTTAGGTGGGTGGACAAAATTTTGACTATTTTGGAATGATTTGGGCAGGTTTTAAAAATTATAAAATTATAATTCAATTGATCATGCAGCTAAAATATATAAAATGGCTCCATACAAAATTCTTCAAATAGCCAATCAAATTGCCAAAACACTGATTGACAGAAAATTTGTTCAGTCCTGTTCAGAGGAGCTACGAGGTGCCACACCCACTAGTTTGTTCTGAATGAACAGGTGTCGCCTCTGGATTTTAGTGATAGATGTTAGGCAAAGTCTAAACGAGATAGAGGTGAATATAATGTGAAACCATGATCTCAAGTCATGATTATGCCAGGACTTTTCTGTGGCATTTTGTTCAAGCCCATTTGATGCTCTTGCAATCCGAAGAAGAAATTGCACCTGAGAATTTCCCCTATGACTAATAATGCCTTTTGCTAAAAGTTCAATGATGCTGGATGAGACCACTGCAGGATACTTCGCACTCATGGTGATTATATCGCTCACTCTTCCCACATCTAATAATCATGTGGAGTGAGCATTTTCACGCATGACACTATTTAAAAGCGACTCCTGAAAATGCCCCACCTCTTTAGACACATAGATGTGCACACAGGCCTGAACATGGAATGCATGAACATTCTGTCGATTCTGTCGATGGCAGCTAACTAAACATTGCCGGATGAAAATACATATCTGGTGAATAGTCTCTTTGCTCAAAAATAGCAAACACAAAACTGATTAAATTGGTGGCATTCATATTTTTTGTTCACAGGCACGAGACACTGCAGCGTAGCTATGGTTATCACTTGTCAGTCATCACAATTGCTGGAGTAACTCGTAAAAAGTGAGGGGATTCACTCATTTAAATGCTCTTGTCACTCCTGAAACTTTGTAGTGTGTACGTGGCCTATTACCCATAATGCCCCTGTACATTAATTCTGTGTCTATCTCAGTCTCATGCAACACATATCATAAGAAATAAAAGAACCCTGAAATAAAACTTCAAAATAAAACACAATTCAAAATAAAATTTCACCTTTGCTACTCTGTAGACTCCCCATGACAGAAATGTAAAGCTCACTGACCTCTTTATATTTTCAAGGTATATAATTACTGTAGCATGAAAAACATTCACTAAGAAACTCTCTTAGCTGCAACCTTACCAGATCACAAATGCACAGTTTTGCTGATTCTTTTTGCTCTGTTTTTCTCTATTTTTGTTTTATTTATTTTTTTTGTTGCTTTTTAAAGATGTAAGTTTTCATGCAGTGTAAGAAGCATGATAAAGTTCATTTAGTGCTGGTGAGTCAGAGGTCTGTGTGGTCTCTGCTTTAGGGCCAAAGTAAGACAGGAATCTAGTCTACAGATCACACGTTGCACAAACAGCCAGATAAAAACAAAGTATACATGAATTTACAGAATGTGTGATTGTGTTTACCGATTTAGGCAGCGCATGCATGTGTTTGTATCTTCATTTTCCAGGTACAGGTCTTCCAGTTATAATTCAAAGGGATGTTTTTTGCTTTCAGAGTTCAAGAGTGTGGGCCGCTGCCTTCTTGCGTCTGTGTTAGTATTTAGATGAACTGGAGTGGAATCATAAGGAGTAGACTGTAGTAAACTGATGAGGTAATAGATGGGGGCTATAGGCAGAGGTACGAGCGAGATTGGGGTCGTGGGGCACTAGATAGGGTCTTTAGACTAGAGATGAGTGTAATAGAGTTTATAGAGGCTGATAACAAGCAGTGTCTTCGTGAGCAGAATGATGTTGTCAGAAGGGGTAATAAAAAGCAGAACGGTATGAGATGCTGTGTGAGGATCTGTCCACATCCAGTGATCTCTTGTTTTGGCTCTTTCTCTCTGTCTCTCAGTCTTTCTTTCATGAAACCTCTCATCCCTTGCTACTCTCCTGCACTCCGAGGGGCTCTGGGGGCAGGTCTTCCGTCATGTGTTCTGCGATTTCGCCCTTTCCTCACTTCCTTCAGGTGCTTCCACTTTTTATGATTCGAGTGCAGTGGATCATGAACTGGGGCCTCGTTGGCTGGATCGGGAGCGCTCTTTCCAGATAGGCTATGCTTACGTGACCAAACTTGTTCACAAATCTGATCAACCGTGCTCAAGTTTGGGTGATCCACCAACTGCATGAAGTCCCTGTACCACAGCTTTTGATTGGTGGATTGCCCGTGGGTGTGGGCGGGGCTGCGAGGGTTAGGAGCGGAAGGGGCAGGGCCAGTTGAAGGCAAAATCTCCAGTGTGATTGCAAGGAGGGTTTGTGTGAATCCATGTTCCATTGCGTGACACTGATACACACCGCTGTCTCTACGCACAACACGTCTAAACAACAGGCCTCGTTCTGTATGCAAAACACGGTCGTCCAGACGAACCTATAAACACACACACAAAGACACAATGAATGCATCAAGTATCAGTAGTGATTGCACTGATAACAGAGAATTAACTCATTAAAGACACCCATTTATCATTCCTTATCAATGCTGTCTCAATCCTCCGTCTTTCTCATACTGTAATTATGACACACACTGTGTCTGCATCAGCCCACCTATCTCTCTCTGTTTCTGTTTTCTCCCTCTAGCTCTGTCTAATCTCTCTTTCTTTCTCTCTCACCTCCTCCCAAGGGTTTTCAGAATGCCTCTGATAGGTCCATGTAATCTCGGCCAGTAGTGATTTGGGGACACATTCCAGGAAAGAGCTGCTTCCATCCACAGCGTATAACTTCTTCTCTAGGACACGCTGTTTCTGATGGTCTGCAAGACACATGCAAAACAAATGTTCAAAAATCATTGGTTACATGTGCAGAGTAATTCCTCTTCCACAGTAAAGCATTTATACAATCTAATAGTATATATAAATATCAAACAGATTTCCCGAACAATCGCCTTGTCTTCCTTTGATCGGAAAACAGATAGTCCCACTCAGGGCTGTAGCAAGAAATCGTTATCACCTTTCAGCCCATTAGCTAAGGCCCTGGTCCGACCCTTAACTCACTGCAGTGGTCGAGCCAATGTTGCTGTATTGGGCTGGTTGGGATGTTTAGTACGTTTACATGCACTTTAAAAGTTCGATTTCAGGCAGACTAAAACAATAATTCGTTTTTTTAAAGGTTCACTCAGTCATTTTTTTTTTCTTCATTTAAAAGTTTAACTTCTCAAGAAATTAATAGTAATTTTGAAACATATGTATAAAATCATTACCATTTATGTGAGATGAAGAGTTCAGTCATATAATTAACCTTATAAAAAGCTCTTTTATTCTACATGGGGAGGTCCCCCTCATGGGGGCAGTCATGTTAGGATCACATGACCAGCTGAATACTATTCGCTTAATCTCAGTAACCGCCCTGTTATTGGACACTTTCATTCATGCATTAAATTAATCCTGGTTTACTTTGCATAGTGAATTTCTACAATGGCATTGGTAACTGGAATCTTCTGTGTTTGAATGATGCAGAATCCAGGACACTAGGTGTCAGTGTAAGACTATGTAAGCCACTTCGATATACTTCAAAATATTACTGAGTGCACCTTTAAAATGTCAACTGACAGTCCTATTTTTGCAAAGTCGGACTAACAGACCTAGATAATGCTGATGTAGGTTAGCTTCCTCCAGCATGTGTACTTTTTAATCAGACCACAATTGGCCTTGCCATTAGGCACATGCTCCGAAAGACAGGTGATGTGCGATGTGTGTTTAACAGTTCCTCAGCTGATGTCCTTCCTTCAAATATTCCATTACGCATTGTTCCTTGTATACTTGGACAAACAATGAAGACTATAGCTTGACTACACAAGACCCCGCTGTAGATCGATTATAACTGCACATGTACTGAGACATTATATTTTTGTTAGAATCAACCTGCTTATAGTTTACAGGTCTCTGTATATAAACACTGAATAGGCGAAAGTATTTGAACATCGAAAACCTAACCCTAACTGTGAAGTAGTGAAAACAGAGAACAGAGAAATGTCTCCTTCTAGAGGTTGACAGCGGTACTGCAGTATTACCTCCTGAGCAGAGTGCATTAGGATCACCATTCCTCACATCCTGACGCCGGAACCTTCTATGCACAAATACAAATACACACAAAAATGTTGTTGTTAGCACATTCAAAAACATAAATGAGTCTGTGAAACACATCATGTATTAATAAAGCCATGTAATGCCAAGTATGACTGAAGCTACAGTACCGTTTTGTGTTTGGCAGGTAGCGTGTGCATGTGTGTCCATCCCAGGCGCAGTATGGATCTCGAGCCAGGCAGCACTCGGCACACGCTTTACCGTACATACTGCAGCGGTGCAGAGGCACCTGGACAACACCTGTATCTGAACCAACGTACAGCTGTTGCTGTAGAGGGAGAGAGAGAGAGAATATCACATGATTTAGTAAAATGCTTCTTTCATGTGTTTCTATAATTTTATTTAAAACATCTGTTACTTAATAAAAAACAGACTCATTCTCACCCGTTTAGAAGAAATCTGCATACTAATGATAGACGAGGAATCCTGCAGAGAAAAGAGAGAATGTGAATGTGTAGTAAGCCAAAAGTATACCTTGGTTAGAAGCAAATGGTAGGCATCTGTGTATAGGACACGTGAAACAAATTTCGTCTTCAGCAGAGTGCTCGGGCACTGAATGCGTATGGCCCGATTACAAGGCGTACTCTGAACATGCAGTATGCGCATGCACCTGGAGTTATTTGCACTAATTAGTGGGTCCATAAGGTGGCAACACTCACAGTTGAGTGGTTGCTTTCATGAAAAAGCGCTAGGAGATGTAATTGCCACTAAACAACAGGAGAAGAATGTGGAAACAACAACAGTGGGTGTGCACATCAACAATGCATGATTGAGGAGGTCAGGAGATACCTGCATTTGTAGAATTTGAATCTGAAGGACTATAAACACATCTTTATGGGTCTAAACTCCTTGAAAGAAATAGTCCAGTATCTCATAGCAATCATAGCGCACACGCACCAACCGCCTGTGTGGGCGCACAGTCAAATTAAGTATACTTTAAAAAGCTGAGTGTTCGGAGTCACGTGAAACCATGTGAGGTTCGGACGTGTGAACAGCGAGCTCTGTGCACTTTGCTAGTTTTAGCATTATTATCGTCATAAACCGGTGAGATTCAATACACTCTGTTCCTTAACTGTTCTAGGAAGACAATATGAAAAAGAGTTCAAAATCTTCGGGATCCGGAGACATTAAAAGACACTTACATGCTCCAGCTGATGCCCCCGACAAGACCGCGGACCAGGGAGCAGATTTGGCCAGTGAAGTGTGGGAAATTTGGCGAGAATTGTTGAACTTGTTGGCAATGATGACGAAGGTTACTGCTGACTTGGAGGATCTTGCTGTAATACACTGATCCATCACTGCCATGGAGACGAAATTCACTGAGGTGGTTATAAGAGTGGGGGACGTCGAGAAGCAGATCGATTATCTGGAGTCATCCAAGAGGGAATTAGCTGCTAATCCACTAGCAACCAAGGCAAATTTGGAGTGTGTCTGGGAGAAACTGGAGGATATGGAGAATCATAGTCAGCGAAATAACATCTGTATTGTTGGAATTCCTGAGGGAGCAGAGGGTCAGAATATGGTGGAATTCCTGAACGGGCTCTTTCTGTGTCTGCTCGGCATAACAGGCCATAAGCTGGAAATCGAGCGGGCTCACAGGGTTCCGGCTCGTCGATCCGCTGAGGGAGACAGACCCCGATCAATTCTGGCCAAATTTCTGAGATCATCCAATAAAGATCTCGTGTGATGCGAGGAGTAAAGGAAGGCTTTCTTGGAAAAACCACAGCATTTTCTTGTTCCCAGACTTTGCGTATTCGACAAGAGAGAAACGTGATCGATTCAAGGAATGCAAGAAACTCTTGCATCAACAGAATGTTGCTTATGCACTGATGTTCCTGGCCAAATTGAGAATAGATGCTAAGGATGGCCATAAAACATTTACATGCCCACAGCAAGCATTGTCCTTCATAAAGTCAATGGAGTAAGTTATTTTGTGGTACTCACGGTGCAGCCAAGTGGGCCTGATTCACTGAACATTCACTTGATTGTTCGAGGAACTGAGTGCCTTTTTTGTTTCTTTTTACGCTGGTTCCGCCTAGCGGCTGGAGTTTGTTTTGTGGAATAACACTCCTTCAGGACAGTGTTGTGGATGAATCCACACGTTCTTTGTGCTTATGCCTCCTATTGGCTGGAGTTAGTTTTGTGGAGTATTTCTTGCAGGACATTGGAGTGATTAGGTCATTTGTTGCACTCATGTAGCAGTCGAATGGGTCGACACACTGAACTTTCGTTTGACTGTCCGAGGAAAATGAGTGGCCTTTTTTTTTTGTGCTGGTTGCGCTAGTGGCTGGAGTTTGTTTTGTGGAGGAACACACCTTCGGGACAGTTATAATAGAAATATGATATAGTGTTTCTTCAAGAAGCTGAAAAATTTGTGAAGATATGGGGTGGACAGGTTTTCTTTAGTGCTGGTTCAAGTAAAAGCAGGGGAGTCATCACACTGATAAGTAAACATCTACAATTCAAATGTCTCAAACAGATTAAAGATAAATTAGGAAGAGTCATTATTGTTTAAGCAGAAATTCAGGGGCAAAGTCTTATTTTGGCTAATATTTACGCACCTAACGTTGATGATCAGGGCTTTTTATAAATCTTGAGAGGGATGTTGCAAGCCACTGGCACCCCTCATGATATAATATTGGGAGGAGACTTTAATCTTTTGATGGTCTTTGATCATAGTGAAGCAAAAGTGTGCAAGCCCCCTATAGCAACACTGACGCTTCTCAGGATGTGTGAAAATCCTGGTCTTACAGATATTTGGAGACTTTTGAACCCATCTGGTAGGGACTATAATTTTTTTTTCATCAGTCCATAAGATTTATTCTAGAATAGATTTTTTTTTATATCTAAGTCCCTCATTTCATCTGTTGTTGATTGCTCAATTGGAAACATTTTAGTCTCAGATCACGCCCTGGTGAGTTTAGAGGTGTTGCCACATATGGAGAAAAGGAAATCATATAGTTGGCACTTTATGGATCCCTTTTGCAAAATCCTGAATTTCAACAAATGTTAAAGGTTGAATCAGTATCCTCTGTGGGCGTGGCTTGGGAGGCTCTTAAGGTGGTTCTTAGGGGTCGGATCATACAGTATGCCTCATGAGAACTCGTGGAGTTGGAAGGGAATATTTAAAAGTGCCGAGGCAGAGCTGAAGCGCCGAATGTCATCTGATGGCCTCAGGGAATTGACCCAATTGAAATACAGATATAATATTATTTTGTCGCGGAAGGTGGAGTTTTGGCTATTCAGGGCAAGACAGTCATACTTTGAGTCAGGGGACAAAGCAGGGATGCTTTTGACTAGATATATAAAGTAGAGAGAGTCTTTTTCTACCATTCCCACAGTGAAATCTGCTGGTGGTGAAATATTTACCTCAGCCATTGATAATAAAATTAATTTTTAAAGAATTCTATCTTGATCTCTATAGTTCCACATCTTCGTCTACTGATGAAGATATTAGAAACTTTGTGTAAATTGACAACTGAGCAAAACATTTGCTAGAAGCCTATACGGAATCATTAAAGAATGGAAAGCTTCCGCCAACCATGACACAAGCCCGGATCAGTCTGATTCTTAAAAAAGGACAAAGATCCAAGTGAGTGTAAGAGTTACTGTTCAATTTCCCTGATCCAGCTAGACGTCAAAATATTGTCAAAATTTTTGGCTAACCGATTAATTAAAGTTATGATATCTCTTATACATATAGATCAGGTGGGGTTTATTCGGGGCCGCAGCTCTTCTGATAACATTAGGTGTTACATCAATATCATGTGGTCAGTGGCGAATGATCAGACTCCGGTTGCTGCCATCTCACTTGACGCTGAAAAGGCTTTTGATATGGTAGAATGGGAATTATATGAGTTCAGGAATACTTTTATTGGATGGATTAAGTTACTTTATAGACACCCGGTAGTGGCAGTACGAACATATGGATTAATTTCAGATTATTTTACTCTGGATAGGGGCACCCGGCAGGGTTGCCCTCTTTCCCCATTATTGTTCTGTCTTGCCCTGGAGCCATTAGCAGCAGCGATAAGAAAGGAGGATGATTTTCCAAGTGTGGTGGCGGGAGGTAGGGCGCGTAAGCTTTTGCTTTACGCAGATGATATTTTATTATTCGTCTCCGACCCTATTAGATCTATGCCTTGCCTCCACAGAATTATTAATTCATTTTCTAAATTCTTGGGATACAGAGTTAATTGGCCTAAATCTGAAGCTTTGGCTCTGACAGCTTACTGCCCGGTAATGGCTTTTCAGCTGGGCGCCTTTCAGTGGCCCTAACAGGGCATTAAGTATTTGGGTATTTTATTCCCAGCAAATTTGTGTGATTGAGTTAATTTTGACCCTTTAATAAAAAGGTAAGAGAAGTTAAGTTACACCCCGTTATCTTGCATTTGCACTCGGTATGGACAAAAGTGTCCAGAGTGTTTAATTTTTACATTTATTTAAATGTGCCTTGAGCATATGGCTGAACCTAAAATTATGTATTAATAAGTCCCCTTTCTGCTGGTAAGAGTGGATTATGAGGGAGGTTGCTACACTCGGTGACCTATATGAGAGTGGAGTGTTGAGATCTTTCAAAAATTTGGTTCAACATTTTGGGATTCCCAGATCTCAGTTTTTTTTTTTTATATTTACAGCTGTGCCATCTGCTCTGTACTATGTTTGGGAGTAGCATGCAGCACCTAAAGTGGCAGACACTCTGGGAGTGGTGATTACTGCTTTTGGAAAAGGTCATGAGGCATCAGTGTATTACTCCCTGCTAATTCAGAGTCTGGGGGACGGAGCTTTAACTTCTATCAAAAGATTATGGGAGAAAGATTAAAACTTGGTATTGGAGGAGGGCGTGTGGGCTAGGATTTAAAAACATTTCTAGTCTGCATCTAGAGATGCAAGGGTGCGCCTTATGCAATTCAAGATTATACATTGATTCTATTGGACCCCCTCTAGATTGTATAGGCTTGGTCTTAAAGACACAACCACCTACTGGCGATGTCAATCAGAAGATGGAGACACAACCCATGTCTAACAGTGGGGGTTAAGTATTGATTCTGTTTGTTTATGTTTTGCTTTTCTTTGTTTAATATATGAATCAATAAAAAATGTTAATCACAAAAAAAAGAACAAAAAAAAAGAGTGTTTGACTGTACGCAGATGCTAAGCATTCGTATCAAAATCGAAGTATGCTTTGGGCTTTACGCTTATGGTGGGGACTTTCCATTCACTTTCTTACATTGTCTGAGCTAATGATAGTTTCTGTCTCCTTACCCTACCCTGAACCCTAAATCTAACACTCACACAAACCTGTTAACAAAGACATTATTTAGTATGTTTAATAAGCAGATTTCCTTAGGGGAACTGTTGGCTGGTCCCCACAATGTAGTTGATTTCAGGTTTTACTATAATTTTGGGGACATTTGATCGCCATATCATAAACATACCATAGACTTCTGTTGTTTTTTGGAGGACATATTTGTCCTCAAAATAAAGCTAAATACATACACACACACACACACTCTCTTTCTCTAACCTTAAAGACCTGCAGCTCTTCCAGCAGAAGCTCTGTGTTACTCCAGCTTCCCTTGGGCACAGAGATCACCTTCAGCACAGAGCCAACATCTTCAGATAGACACAGAGAGGGGTTATCACATTCATATATACAAACACACACATACATAACCTTTTTTTATCTGCCTTACCTGTACCAATGAACATGACATCATAGTGTCCATCAGCTGCATTGACACGGTCTACGGTAATCTGAGTGAAGCTGTGCGGTATTCCGGTACGCAGGAACAGCGGCCGCCCTCCCAGTGGAGTGACTGGATTGAACATTAACGGATGATGTCTAGCAAACTGGATCACGTTATCAGGGTAACCTTTAGTGGACTCAAAACTACCAAAGGTCTTACTGGGGCACTGAGAGAGAGAGAGAGATTATAGCTGTAAAATCCAGAATCAAAATCCATTCACATGATATAACAGGTCTACACAGGTCAGGAATTATTTAAAATCTAAATCTACTTTTGTAACATTCATAAAATAGTTTTGTATTCCATAATCTTTGTTTTTAAATAGCATTGATGCCTCTACAGTATGTCTGTATGTTATGATAAATAGGGGATCTATTCCTACCATGCCAGGCCGTGGATATGGCACTTTACCCTGAAATGGAACCCACTGGTAATTTGGTCCCTCTTTATGGGCAAAGGGCCCTAAAAATGCCCGACGAATGTCATTCATGGTGTAAAGACACACTGCAGAACCTTGAAATACACTGCTGTAATACAGAAAAACACACATATAACTGTTAACATAAACTACAGGAATAAATAAATAGTCACACATTGGTTGAATTCAGGTAAACAGGGCCACTTTTTCTCATTGAAATGAATGGCAAAAGTGGCCCATTTCACCTGAATTCACCCTAAATGTTTCATGTTTCAAAACAGAATATAAATGCTTCTATCTCATCCATCATATAGATCATAAACACTCTCTGATGAACTCTGACCTGGAAGTGGTAAAGACAGTGTAGATTAGAGGGTTTTTTCTGTCACGGGTCTGCAGCACAAACACATCCCCTAAAGGTCAGGACAAAGGTCAAAAGTCAAAGAAATGCAATTGTCAGTTATCTCAGCATAATCTGACCCTTGGAAGAGTGTTTGTGAGTTAGTGTGTGGGATTGTTCTTACTAAGTTCATCAAAGTGTGTTTCAGTGCCATCGTGGCCTGGGACAGAACACACAAGACGGGCCTTTAGAAATGTTGTCCACTTATTTACTAGACTGCGCTGTCCTCCCATATCATTCTGTAATAAACAAAAGCAGACAAACACAGTCATTTAAATCAAAATGATAAACAAACTCCAGCCGATGGTTATTAAGCTTAGTAAGAAGTTAAAAAACACTGATAATTGATTGGCTCCTAACCCGGCAGAGCTGACCAATCCGCGCATAGGTAACCTTTCCGAATCCCTGAGCTTCCACAGCAGTTTCTCTGAAGAAGAAGAAGACTTTATCATCGTCAGGATTCTCACTCTCAGGAACACCAAAAGCGGCTATGAACTTTGGCTCTGCAACACACAGCATTGTCATAGGGCTTATTCTCACTGTCAAAAACCAGATAATCAAAGATGTGACTAAATAAACACATGCAAAATTTGTCTAAGATACTCTCTCATACACAACACACCATTGAGCCAGCGAGAATCATGCTGTTCTGTTCGTATAGAGGGCCTTTGTCCCATGCTGCGGAAGATTGTAAAGTCCCGCCCCATCAGATCAGTGGCCGCACCTGCATAAAGCTCATCACCTATATGATGACATAAAGATGGTTAGTGATTGGTCATGATGTAATAGGCTATTTTAAAAGTGATGTATATAGCTGAACAGTGGCAGACAGCCAAGCTAACCAATCAGAACAGATGCTGATGTGTGACGTGGGTCATATGGACTCTTTCCTTTTCCATCTTCTACCACAGAGGGATCGATTCTAAACACATGATCCTACGGAGAGAGGGAGAGCTTTATTTTTAGCAGTGAATTTGGACAACACACTGCAAAACATAATTTTCTATTCAGCATTTTTGTCTTTCTTTCCTTTGAAAATATTGAAACATCCTTAAACAAGATCATTTTTCTTGAAAAGCAAAATTGTGTAAGGTGATAAGACTTGAATTAAGTTTATTTTTCTTACTCAAATGGCATATTTTTTTCTTGTTTTAAAACAAGAAAAAAACAATGTATCCACTGGGTAAGAAAAATAAACCTAATTGAAAATATATTCTCTGCAAACACGTCTTAATATCTAACAATTCTGGTTCTCAAGTAAATGTATCTTATTTTAAGGTTTCGATATTTTTTCTAGAAAGTAAGACAAAAAAACAGATGTGTGTTCCAAAAAGCTAAATTGGGGTCATATTACACACACTCATTCAAGTGCATCCACACACACACATGCACGCACGCACACACACAAACATGCAGTCTTACCTCCAACTTCTGTCCCACCTCAACGTAAGCACAGGTAGGGTGGAATGCCCCAGTCCCACATGTATACAGGTGAGTCCGATTATAGTGGTGGAGCACTTTCACATAGTTTACGCAGTCCGTCTGCAATACACACACAAATCAACTTTATGATGGATATATTACACATATTTTCACCAGTTCATCTGTCAGACACAGACACTGTCGCCATCTTGATTGTCTATCAGTAGCCCAGTGCCAAGGACAGAAAAAAACACAAACACAGTTTTTTTTTTGGTTAGTTTCTTAAGGGACCTCAAGAACAAAAATGAAACATAATTGTATTACGTATCCCTGACGACAGTCTGACACTTCTACTGACCTTTCCCTGCTCACTGTGATCCCGGAACTCTCTGTAATTCTCACACTCTCTCTTTGACACACAGAAACAAAGACACACCAACTGTTAGACTGACACATACACACATGAACACATATAGTCTTTCTGTCTCTCTTTTCCTTTGTGAGTGTGCTCGCTGGAGCATGGCACATTTCCCAGAGCACCAGAAATCGCTACGACAGCATGAGGGAGTTAGAACATCCGGATTCCAGGGTAAAAAGAGAGGATACAGGGATGAAGCAGGGAGGGAAAGAGGGGAATGTGAAAGAGAAAAAAAACATGATGAGAAGAGACGAGATGAAAATAGACGAGAAGAAACAAGACAAGAAGAGGTAAGAAGAGATGAGGAGACGAAACATGATGAGAAGAGATGAGACATGACAAGAAAAAGAAAAGAAAAGAGACAAGATATGAAGAGATGAGAAGAGAACAGATGAGATGATGTGATGTGACAAAATATGATGAGAAAAGAAAAAGAGAAGAGACGAGATGATACAAGACATGATGAGGAGAAAAAAGTAATGAGACATGATGAAAAGAGTGAAGATACAAGATGAAAAGAGACATCATGAGAAGAGATGAGATAATATGAGAAGAGATGAGACAACAAAACATGAGAATAGGAGATGAGAAGAGACATGATGAGAAGAGATGAGACAAAAAGAGACAAGATGAGAAGAGAAAAAGAGAAGAGACGATATGAGAAGAGACATGATAAAAGGTCAAGATGGGAAGAGATGAGGAGATGAAACATGATGAGAAGTGAAAAAGAGATGAGGTGAGACATGATGAGAAGAGAAGATAAGAAGAAAAGAAAAGACAAGAGAAGAGAGGAGAAGAGAAGAGAATAAAAGACGATTAGAAATGAGGAGACAAAACATGACAAAGAGAAGAGACAAAACATGAGGAGTAGTGAAAAATAAGGGAGATGAGATGAGACATGATGAGAAGAGGAGAGAAGAGAAAAGAAAAAACAAGAGGGGGCAAAACATGACAAGAAGAGAAAAAGAAGAGATGGAATGAGATATGATGAGAAAAGAAAAGAGATTATATGAGACATGATGAGAAGAAAAGAAGAGACAAGATAATACGAGACATGATGGAAAGAAAAGTAAAGAGAAGAGAAGAGAAACAATTAGAGATGACGAGACAAAACATGACAAGAAGAGAAAAGACGAAACATGATGAAAAGTGAAAAAGAGAAGAGACAAAATGAGACAAAACATGACAAGAAGAGAAAAAGAGAAGAGACAATATGAGAAGAGACATGATGAGATGAAAAGAGAAAAGAGATCATTAGAAATGAGGAGACAAAACATGACAAAGAAGAGAAGAGACGAAGCATGACAAGAAGTGAAGAAGTGAGGGGAGATGAGATGAGACATGATGAGAAGAGGAGAGAAGAGAAAATAAAACACAAGAGGGGACAAAACTGGACAAGAAGACAAAAAGAAAAGAGTGGATGAGGCATGATGAGAAGAGACAAGATGAGAAGAGATGAGACGAGACAAGAGATGAAACATGACAAAAAGAGAAAAAGAAGAGACGAGATTAGACATGATGAGAAGAAAAAGAAGAGACGAGATAATACGAGACATAATGTGAAGAGAAGAGAAGAGAAGAGAAGAGAAGAGAAGAGAAGAGAAGAGAAGAGAAGAGAAGTTGGTCTCTCAGGGTCTCTTCAGTTTCAGTTACAGATGTTTCTGATTTTTGGACTGTAATTACGGCTCACTCTATCTTCTCTCTCTGGGTAACGTATGCTCTCAACAGGAGAATAAACCCTGAACTGAACATCTGGTTAAATGTGGTCAAATCACAAACAAAGGAGTGTGTGTTTGTGTGTGTTTTGTGTAACCTCTCCACAACCCCTAAAAGAAAGATTGACATTTCTTGGTGCCCAATAACCTACCCGTCCTGCCATGCTTAAACCTTGCACACGTACACACACATATACAAACACACACAGGCAGGCACACATACAAGGCTAGTGGAGAACAAAGGCCTATCTTTGAACTTAACGCACCCTGTGAAGGGAGTGCATGTGTGTGTGTGTATGCGTAGTTGTGCGGTGGGGGTGGTGATGGGGTGGCGGAATAGAATCATCGAAGACCAATTAAGTTGCTGACAAACTGTGTTTATACAGAAAGGGGTCTCTACCTTTCTCTCTTCCCCTCGTACACACACTGGGGCTTCTGTTTTGAGAGCTTTACAGCTCTCAATAAGGGAAGGACGTGTTATGGGTGTGTGTGTGTGTGTGTGTGTGTGTGTGTGTGTGTGTGTGTGTGTTGATGAGGTCTTTGAAGTATGCCCATGAGACAAAGAAAAAGAAGGGAGAAAGAAAGACAGGGAGAAAGAAAGAAAGAGAGTCTAGAACAAAAAAGAAAGAGCTTTAAAATGAACAATATGTCTCAGGAGGAATAAGCTGTGTGTGTGAATATCCTGCTGAGAGGCATGCGATGAACTTTAAACTTTGACCTTTTATTAGCCTGATCATTGCATCCCTGTGTGATTGTGCACATGTAGTCAGAGGACATTTATCCATTCATGATGAATAAAGCTCTGTGTGTATGCATCAGGATTTGCCTACATTGTGTGGACCAAATGTCCCCACAAAGACAGTAAAACCTCAAATCACATTGTGTCTGCACAAAGAAAATGGCTTAATTAACATTCAAAAAAATTCATTAAAAAGTATTTAATTCACAAGAGAACTTGTTCTCATGTTGTCACGTGAACACGCAAGCCATCGTGAACAAGGTTCTCTCATGCACTCATGAACACGCAGTGGCCATCAAGATTTTCAAAGGTCATCATTTTTTTAAATTTTTTTTTTTTTTTTTTTTTTTTTAATACCAAAACCCATTTCATGTCTTCAGAAGACTTGGAATATGATGCAAGAGTTGCATGGGTTACTTTTATGATAATTTGGGTCCTTTTTAAAGCTTAAAATTAGTCACTATCAACTGCCATTGTATTAAAGTGACAGACTGTGATATTCAATAAAATATCACCTTAAAGGTGCACTTTTTTTTATATGTTGTCTTGGACTTACACTGACCCCTTGGGGCATGGATGCAGCATTCTTTTAACTCAATAGTTTTCAGTTACTGGTACCATTGTAGAAATAGCCATGATTAATTTCATCCATGAGTGAAAGTGTTCAATAGCAGGACAGTTACTGAGATTAAGCGAGTCGTGTTCGATGTGATTCTAACATGGTCGCCTCCATAAGGGGACCCTCTCCATGTAGAATAAAACAGCTTTTATAAAGTTACTGATATGACTGGAGTCTTTATCGCATGTGAGTGCTCATGATTTTAAACATATGTTTCAAAATTACTATTCATTTCTTTGAGTGTTCACAAGCAGGGTTGTGCACCATTCAGAACTGAATGAAGAATGCCAATTCAATTCCAATTCAATTCCTGAATCTGGACTGAATTTGAATTGAGGTAGCAAAAATATTGTGGAATTGCAATTCGAATTGGAATTTAAGGAAATATAATTAAAATGGAATGAAATTCAAAGAAATTCACATGACTGCTTTTAAGTTTATTTTTAATAATACATTTGATTTTTCAGTACAACATGAAACGTGTTCTCATATTATCATATGCATAATGAATAGGGTATTTCCAAAAACATTACACTGTAAAAAAATAAAAAAATAATAATGCTTAGATCAAGTAAACAATGCTGAAAAAAAAAAACACTGAAAGATTTACTTGATAATTGTAAGGATAATTGTAATCTCAATGGAGCTATTCTATTAGAACATACAGGTACTTAGTCAAACCAACAAGCACAGCAGTGAGTTGGATTAATGCAATTATTTCAGTTCAATTTGGCCTACACAAAATATGGTTCAGTCCTATTTACCCTTTTCTCAGCATGCACTAGGGCATGAATAATATGGTTGCATTGTTTGGTCATGTGCATGGTTTTATTGACATTGTTTTTGTTGATTTTGTTGTCATGGTAGGTAAATTGTTGTTTTGCGATGTCAGGATGAATTTATTTCTCTAATAAAATGATTATTAACCTTGTTGTGTTTTATGTATGCTACCAAGTGTCGAGGTCTGTGCGTGTAATTTTAAAATATTTTTTTATCTATTTTTTTCACATAAGTGTTTGTGTGATGAGTAAAAATGTGACAGCAAGCATATCACTCTCCATTAAATATGTTTATAGAAATGTACACGAGATGCTAACAATACTGAACAGTTTAAAACCATGTAAATGAGGAAAGCAATTTTCATAGGACTAGGTTGACTAGGTTCAATAGAAGTTCAGCTCAGTCGACAGCAAATGTGGCATAAAGCTGATTACCACAAAAATGTATTTAGAATCGTCTCTCCTTTTCTTTAAAAAAAGCAAAAATCTGGGTTATAGTGAGGCACTTACAATGGAAGTGAATGGGGCCAATTTTTGGAGGGCTTATAATTTGATAAAAGTACTTACATTAATTCTTCTGTTTAAACTCATGTATTATTTGAGCTGTAAAGTTGTTTAAATCATCATTTAACAGTTGTTTAGGTTTGTTGACATCATAATATCATAATGGAAACGAAGTTGCAAAATTGGCTATAACTTTTTCATGTTGGAAGGACACTTCATTTCCAGGTATGCTCTAATTTGCTCAATATATTAAATATTTTGAATATATTTTTATGAAGTCATCTGAAAACAATGTGGTGGACCATTTCTGATGCTGTACAGTGAAAACAAAATCTTGTTAATAATGTTAATTTTATTTCTTTATTTTAGAGAGAGAAGTGTTTTGTCTATAAATTAAAAATGTTATTCTACCCATTAAGGAATAAATAGGCATACTTTAATATAATTAAATAATAAGGTAACTATTTGTCACAAAATATGTCTTGAACTAATGATATTTTGTATCGTGACTGTGTTGACTTTCTTTTAATTGCAATTCACTAAATTCCACTTCCTATCATTCCAATTCAAATTCCAATTCAACTTCCTTCGGGGTGTGGCCAATTCAGTTCAAATTCCAACTCATAAAATGAAAGGGAGTTAATTCTGAAATTCTGAATAATGCACAACCCTGTTCACAAGTTCACATTTTTATACAATCATTGATGAAGGTAAAAATATTTGGTTGTAGTCTGTGGAGGGTTTGAGCACAAAACATGAATTGAGCTCTAAAATCATCCTAGAATTCTTTATTAATCATCAAGATTAGATAATACCAAATGCATACTAGAACAGAAAAGGTATAAAGTTGGAGTTTGGGGGGTGGAGGTATGTCAGAAGAATTGCCACAACAATGAGTTAGGTGGACATTTATATATCCTTTTTTATTGACAGGATTAAATGAACATGCTCCTCCAAAAATGACATTTAAATCAAATAAATATATAAATAGAAAGGTCCTTAATGAGAAAATGAATTACAACATCTCCTCTTTGTTTTAAATAGAGACGTGATGGATAGAGAGTGAAAGAAAATGAGTCAAAAAGACAAGGAGTGCGAGATTAGTCAGACAGCATTATGATGATAGACAGTGAGTGAGATGCAAGGAATGAAAAAGAAAAGAAAGCAATATTGAGTGAGGAATTAGGAGTTAAGAAAAAGACTGAACAAAAGAGAGATAGGAGAGAAAAAGAGTCAGAGGTCAGGAGGAGAGTCTAAGGGAAAATCCTAAATTCTTAATTCATGGAGGTCTGGTTCTGTCCCTGCCGTCCTGTACACACCTACATGTAATGAGGGTCACTGGTCACAGGTCACTGCACTGAACAAAGTCTGTGTGTGAGTGTCTGTGTGTGTGGCAGATCTCATTGTCAGCTGACCTCAGTTAGTTACCCACCACAGGATAGACCCCTGGACACACAATCACACACCCCACTCATTCTGAAGTTTCACAACCTTAGACACACCCTCTACAAAACCCAAGACACAGACAGACACAAAATGTCCAAAATGTCCCACACATATCTGCTTAACACACCAGATAAAACATACATACCCTAAAAAAGATATGAACAAATTGCATGGTACTACCACACTGTATGGACAAATATCATTGTAATACCATGTATTGGATATATACTGTACCATGGCATTACCATGTTTTTAGACCTATGCCATGGTAAAAATATGTTTTTGGACATATATCATGGTAATACAATGTTTTAGACATGTACCATGGTAATATCACATTGTTTGGACATATATCATTGTAATACCAGGTTTTGGATATATACCATGGTAATACCATGTTTTTAGATATATACCATGGTAATCAGTGTTGGGTAACGTTACTTTTAAAAGTAACTCGTTAGAATATTGTGTTACTCCTTAAAAAATAACATAATTAATTAAAATTAATTTTTTTATGGAAAGTAAAGTGTTACATTACTTTTGCGTTATTTTTGTGTTACTTTTTTCTCACAGTCACTTTCTCTTCTGCTATGCTATGCATTCCATACAAATGCATACAAGAGACATTACAGGTCATGCTAGCTACTGTAAAACACTCATGTCAAAACAACATAGTAAAAACAGATATTTAGAAAGTAGGTCTTCACATCATATTTATAATAAAGAAACAATAATATGAATATGCATGATTTGTTTTTCCATCAACATGGCAGACAGTATGAATAATAAAAGTATAACCTCTGTCTTACCTAAAGCAGCAAAGTCCAACACTTGAAACTGCATCATATATGTCATCATGTGCTGTGCCCATTGACAATGTCAGAGTCAACTTAAGATGTTTTTCAAAAGTCAGGATATAATTCAGTGGCCAGAAAATATTTTTCACTTGAGTCATCTCAGTGCACACTTGTTTATGAGTTGATCCACGGTGCGTACAGACGCCACTGGTTGATCACATACAACTTCAAAGGTGCATGTTGATACAACTTGAATGGAATTGTTTTTAATGCAACCAAAATGTCATAAAAACAGTTTGTTTAATGAATCAAACTACTTGTTTATTATATTAAAAAAAAAATTTAAAAAATAGAATCTTTTTAGAAACTAAGACATTTTCTCTGCAATCACAATCGATGTAGAACGTTGCTCGGAGCCACTGATCCAGAGTCAGCTTTTCTCATCCCATTCTCCCAGTTACGAGGAGCTCTAACACGGAGCAGTTTGGCTGCATAAGTCAGTGAATTGAGCGAGCATTTCACCCTGTGTATCATGTCATGGCCAGTG
This sequence comes from Myxocyprinus asiaticus, assembly GCF_019703515.2. Classification (NCBI taxonomy): domain Eukaryota; kingdom Metazoa; phylum Chordata; class Actinopteri; order Cypriniformes; family Catostomidae; genus Myxocyprinus; species Myxocyprinus asiaticus. The sequence continues at coordinate 21,593,323 of NC_059367.1, forward strand.
GAAGACTAGTCTTATAATCCCTCTGCCTAAACATGTTTACTGATTTTTTAATGCGGTGTGTATTAACACATGAATCATTTGTGTTTCACTCAACCAAATGCTGACCTCACATTACGCTAAAACACGTAATTGTCTCGGCTTGTATAGCTAATGCGCATGCACGTTAGCGAGTTGATTGAGAAGCGATGTCTATATCTAAAAGGTGATTAGCTCTTTTACCTGCAAGGCGGGACTTCCTTTCTACATCCACTGACTGTTGGGTGCAAGAGATTCTTGGTTGGGCATTCCAATTTCTCTCATTCATTTAAATAGAAGTGACTCATTTCTCTCTGCTAAATAGTCTCTGGCCTCACACTCTATAGAACTACAATGCCCATCATGCACTACGTCTCCTCCCCAAAGTTTGCACACTTTTTCTCCTGATTTCTCGCAATACAGGGAAAGTAGATGTGTACAAAATCAATGTGTTATTTTATTTAAAATTTAACTCCGATATTATGGTCTAAAATGAAAAAATATTGCGTTACTTTACTCGTTACTATGAAAAACTAATCTGATTACATAGTGCGCACTACTTGTAATGTATTACCCCCAACACTGATGGTAATAATACGTTTTTGGACATATACTGTATCATAGTAATACCATGTTGTTTGAATATATACAATGATAATACCATGTTTTTGGACATATATCATGGTAATACCAGTTCTTTTGTGGACATTTACCATCGTAAAACAATGTTTTTAGACATATACCGTGGTAATATCACATAGTTTGGACATATATCATTGTAATACCATATTTATAGATGCATACCATGGTAATAATATATATATTTTTGGACATATACCATGGTAATACCATGTTGTTTGAATATATACCATGGTAATACCATGCTTTTGGACATATACCATGATAATATCACATTGTTTGGACATGTATCATTGTAATACCATGTTTATAGATGCATACCATGGTAATAATACATTTTTGGGCATATATTAAGGTAATCATGTTGTCTGAATATACAGTATACAATACCATGGTAATACCATGTTTTTAGACATATACCATGGTAAACCATGTTTTATTTGGAAGTGTACAATGGAAATACCATGTTTTTGCACATTTAGTATGCTAATACCATGTTGTTGTTTTTTAATGTACCATCACAATACCATGTTATTCTTTAAAGTGCCTTGAAGCACCACATTAACATTATGGCATATATATATATATATATATATATATATATATATATATATATATATATCCATGTATATGTATATGTATATGTATATGTATATGTATATGCTATAGTCCATATTCTTGTAAGGGACCAGACAGACTTTTAAATGTCAAACTACAACAATCCTTTACAGTAAGAATTACTGCTTGACATTTAAAAAGTACACAGTTCAATATTAATAATAGCTTCCACGTAACTCAAATGTCCCACTGCAACAATAAACAGTGATACCGCTAATGTAACATTGTGGTTGTGATTTACATCATTCTACACTGATTTATGTCTGTAATCCACAGACCCATTTAGGAGAGCTGAATGTTTCGAATAGCAGTGCTGTCTCTGTGTGTGTTTTTGAGTAAATAGCTTATGTGGAAGATTGTACTGATAAGGTTTGTAAACCAGGTGTGCTGGTGACCACAAGATCTGATTATTGCAAACACTTACATTGATGTCTTTCCCTGCCCAATTGCACTCTTCTCTCCAATCCACAGGGGCTGGCCAGTAAATCTGTGTGTGAGAGAGAGAGAGAGAGAGAGATAGAGAGAGATCAGAGGTGAGGAAAAGTTTTGGGTGAAGGTTAGGACCTTTGCAGAGTTAGACATGTTTAGTGGCTTGAGGGACATTCTCGTTGAACCCCATCAGAGACACATTAAAATACACGACCAGGGGCAATGCACACAAATCCGGGCATAACCCCCCTTTAAAAGCACCTGTGTGTGCTCGTGTGAGTGCAGTGCTGGCACACAGCGACCGAAAACTCTCAATCATCATTCCTTGGTTTTCCTTCCTAAAGAAATAAAGATCCATCATTCTGCCATTGGCATGTTGGACAGGAGCACCATAAATCATCAGCCATGAGTTTAAAGGCTCATTAACTTTACACAAAATAAATGCTATAACTTTCCTAACTTAATTTACAGTACAACTGGTATTAACATTCATTTGGGATAACGATCAATGGAAAGCACTGAATACAGGTGTAAATGGGGTCTTAAATGTTTTGTGCCAATTACACAAACCACATTCTTAGTCAGAAATGCACTTGACCTCAACGCACTTAAAGTGTAAATGCTAATACACCCTGTTGCGTCCCGGACAACAGTAAAGGATCACCTACACACCAACAACCATTTCAAAAGTTTTAAACTTTGCCAGATATATGTGGCTTTAAAAGAAAACAATCATTCAATTGAAGAAGAAGAAAAAAAAAAAAAAAAAAAAAAAGAAAAGTTCATGCTTATATGGGTGTTTCTTAAGCTTTGGGTAATTTCATGTCCCAGGGGTTGATCTTTATTAAAACTTTATTAAAACAGATTTCAACTTTTTTCTATTTGTCATATGAAGTTCACATTAAAACTGACTTGCAAACATTTTACCAGGCCTTCATCATTTATTTTTGGTAATTTTAAAATGTCTTTTATGTATAGATTTTACTGTTTTTGCCTTGTCCAAGACCAAGATTTTCAATATTAAACAATATAAATCTATTATAAAAATACAAATTATTACATGTTTAAAACTATGATAATTTAAACAAAGAATAAATTAAACATAATCAATTTCAACATTTATTGTCTATATTTTTTTTGTCCCACATATATCATATATCATTCAGTCATTTCCACCACACCAAATTTTTTACCCCTAATAAACTTTTTTTTTCTTTTTTTTTAAGTTCGAGTACTTGTTAACCAAGTCGACAAAAGTGTTAGATGAAAAACATGCTTCAGATGAAATATGAAACAAGTGATGTTTGAACAAAAAAGCAAATGTAAGATAAATATAACTAGTGAGCAGAATATTATTATTCAAAAAGTGTGAAAATATTATTTAATAGTGTGTACGTAGAATACATAAAATGTTAGCTATGAAATTATCCATAGCAAGAAAAAGGAGTTGGCCATTTAATAAAAAAAATTTAAAAAATCCATCACTGTAATTTCCACCACTGAATTCTTTTAAACACAATACAGAATTGTGCTGGAAATGACACTGTGGTGGGAATAGTCATTATTTTATTTATTTTTTTTTAGAAAAGAATGACAAAAATGGCATAAATCTCCTGTGTGCATGTACATACACTATTAGAGTATGTTAGTAGACAAATTAAATAATAAGTGACTGCTAGGTGTGAATGGTGATCTGTTCCGCCCCACTTGTGATCACATCACCCGAGATGGATGTTAATACCTGGTGTAAACAGGACCTAAGTTTGCCCCTCAAACTACTTAGTCAATTTAAGTAAATGTAATTATATATAATATAATACAATAACAGAGTATAAAAGATGGAGATGGAGAAATAGATGTGGAGTTGCAGTGGTGGAGCTATTCCAGACAATTTGTCACTAGAATAAGGTCAGCAGCTGGCTATATAACCTTGTTTTATGAATAAAGAGATTAGATAAATAAGCTCTTCCCAAACCTTGGTATAGATCTAAATTAGATGGTTGAAACATAGAATGGAAAATTGTTCCTTTCACTCTTACAGTATGGATGAAGGAACTGATGAGTGAGAGTGGTGAAAGAGAGAGTGAACGGAGTTTGCTGTACCTTCTGTTCATGTTTGCTGATGTTGTCGAGACTAAGAGATAACAGAAAGTTACGTCCACCGACAAAAAGCCGCCCCCTCTCCTCGTCCAACAGCAGAGCTCCGAAACAACACGAGCGTTCCAACTCGAAACGCTTGACTCCATTGAACTGTTGAAGATCTATAGAACACACACACACACACACGCAACCAGAATTTAAAGTCAAACACATTTACAGACACAGATGTTGAATTTTTTTTAAGATTGTGGGTAAAAGTTTTGGAAAACAATATTAATTGACCATGTGTCCTCCACAATGTGTATGGTGGTAATGGCTCTGCATAACCTCGTGTGAATTTGAGTCCACATGCGTGGACATTGTATTTGGGCTTCTCTTTATGCAACACATAATTTAATTTAATTTAAACCAACTGATTTCAGTTCAGGACAATCTGGGCTGTCAGTAAGGGGTTAAACCTTTGACGGAGTCATGTGACAATACAACATGGTGCTGATTACAGCGGAGTTCATCTTTGGGAGAAATGCCAACAAAACTAAATCTGGTAAGAAGAAAGTTTTTAAATTGAAACCTGTTTGAGTAAAAAAATTAGAGTCTCTAGTTTCATCCGATATGCCATTTTTAAAACTTGAGCGATTTATCGTGAAACGCCATGCTGCTAAACAAATAGCACTAGGTTTTCATTAGAAATCCTATATTTACTGTGCATTTTCACACTGAGAAATAGTTTTTGCTTTCAGAGGCTTTATATGGAGTTAGGATTAAAATATGGTGAAAGAAAATCCGACTTTCTATAGTTTACTATTATTTACAACTTAGTCCCGTTGTCCACATATATGGACATACATTTTTAGCAAAACTATTTGCTCTAGAATAATTCTTTTTTTTTTTTGTGCATGTTTATTAGGAGCTACTAGTGACAAATCAAAAAGGGAAATGGAATATACACACAGCAGTCACGCTCGGGTCTCAGGAGGATATAGACACAAAATTGCACATCAGATATAAGCCAGACTTATTACCTTTATAAGAAAGCTTCATGCGTGGCGAGGAAGTAAATATTGAAGATCTTCCACTGGATGAAGCACTGAAGCTGACCAGCCCGAGCAGGATCATTGAGCTGCCCATCATCAACATCTTCATAATAGTCATCATCTTCTGGCTTCTTCTGAAGAGTACCAAAACTTCTCAGCAATTAAGAGTAAACCACAGATAGCTGCCACACAGATGGTTGACTGGGATGCGGGTTGTCGTGGCAGCTGTTGCAGTGACAGCTCTTAGTTGTCCTGTTGTTGTGACAGTGATGCTGTGGATGTGGAGTTTCCTCTCTATGCTGGAGGTCTAAACATCAGAAAAAACAAGAAAAAAAATAGTTAAACAATGTTTATCTCTCCCTTCTGTTTTTTGCCTCTATTCAGTTTCTTCTAGATTGCTCTTTACTCTTACAATACCTCAGTCTGATAATAGCCAGGATATTTCAGATATGTAGTCCTGGACACACACACACATAGTTTTTATTTAAAAAACACTGGCAGATGGTCTTAAACTACTGTCCTGTCTAAAATGAGGAGAGGGAAATCTGATCTCATATCACACACACACATACGCTCACACAGACTTGGATGTTGAAACATCTAAGCATTTGATCTTGTTAAGCTGGTCTTTCTGGTTCTGATCCAAGTTAACTGAATTCCCATTGAAAGCCAAAATCCACTGGGTCAGAACACCATCCAGATCTCATATCAGAACAACAATATCTGATTACCGCCACATACGTGTGTGTATATGTGCTTGTTTAATATTATTGAACTACTTCACGTGTTCATATACAGCATATGGAGGGAGATTTGTAGTGTAGGGCGTGAGCTACGAAAGGAGGAGGAGGAACTGTATCATTTTATAACATATCATTCAGACTTCCATCCAGACAAACCACTGATATGATAGCTAAAAACAGGAACCTCATCTGCTCTTAGTCAAAACAGTCAGATAACCTTACATACTTTGATGCATGTACACAATTATTGTTTTTAATGTTCTTACTTTATCTCATATTTTTAAGTAAAGAGTGAGAGTGTGGTATGTGTGGGTTTAAGTGGTTTACAAGGAAATTTTTTTAGGTTACAAACTGGTAATTACAAGGGTATTATGCTATAAATGTGGTTTATGAGGACATTTCTAGTATCCCCATAATTCAAATTGCTTAGAAAACATACAAAATTATGTTTTTTTGAAAATGTAAAAATGCAGAAAGTTTTTTGTGAGGGTTAGGTTTAGGGGTAGGGTTAGGGTTAGGGGACAGAATCTATAGTCCGTACAGTATAAAAATAATTATGTCTATGGAAAGTCCTCATAATGATAGCTGCACCAACATCTGTGTGTTTGTGTGTGTGTGTGTGTGTGGGTGTGTGTATGTGTGTGCATATGTGTGCATTATTTCAGTATGTCAGACACTTAAAGAGGTATCTGCATGGTTATTATCTACTTTTCTTTTGCTATTCCCTCCCTAGTGTTATAAGACGCTAATAAAACTTGTTATTAGAGGGGGATAAATTGCAGTCTTTTAAAATCTCCATGAGCCCCTTAGTAACACAAACACAAACACACACACAGACACACACACACACACATACACACACACACACACACATATACTTCATATACCCCTTTGCAGCAGTGCTGAATTTTAATAAGTGTTAGTGAGCAACGCCAGTAAGATGAGTGGAGACCTACTGACTGAATTTTATACGTACACACACACACACACACACACACACACACACACACACACACACACACACAGCACTTTCTCAAATTTGTTGAAGGCTGAAAAAAGAGAATAAATATTAGAGTGTGGACATTTTTTATGAAATTTAAAAAAGTAAAAACCTTTTTATTTTTTAAAAAGAGTTACAAATACAGTAGTTTCCCAAACAAAATATAAATGAGCTTTGTTCTCTTTTTCTCCTCTTTCTGTTTCTCTCACTGTGAATAATGGAACCATTCACACAAGCAGACAGCAGAGGTCTCATAATGAAACACACGTAAATACACACATACACACACACACACACCCACACACACACACACACACACACACACACACACACACACACACACACAGTCTCTCTGTCTGTAGTGCTTTAACACTGATTAGCTGTGCTAATTTACTATAAACAAAGCTAATATGAGCTACTGCAGACCTGTGTGTGTGTGTGTGTGTGTGTGTGTGTGATATACATTTCAAGTGTGTTCAGCAAGGTTCTCACCCCCCATCCTGAGAGATTTATACAGGAGTAGAGTGAAAAAGTGCATCCCTGTGCCCTTCACGTTTCTTTAAGCAAAGAGGCTGTGCCAACGCAGCAAATCGTACATCATCATTACAGCCAAGGCTGTAGGACTACACACTCTCGCTTGTATGAAAACACTCACACACGCGCACACATAGCGGAAGACTCTTCCACAGGAATCAGGTCCCAAAACCAGACTAAATGCTCCTAAGCCTCAAAATAAACAAACAATAATTAACATTAAGACCTCAATGCCGCAATGACACCAGAAAAAACAAGTCAAAAGAGAGAGATGGAGGTAGAGTGAGAGAAAGAAAAGAGAGGAGGTAATTACTGTGTCATAAGCCTCTAAGTTCATGAGCGAGACCCTGAAAAGAGAGAAAGAGGAAGAGAGAGACAGAGAAGAGGAGAAAGGAGTCGATTGTTCTACTGAGAAGTTCCTGGACTGAGACCAACTGTCAGAACCTCCAGTAAGGGAACAAAAGAGAAAAGAAAGAATGAGAGGATAAGAAAAGGGAGAGAAAAGCCCTACGCTCACATGCAAAGGAAAAGAAAGATAAACAGTGTGAAAAAGGCTTTTCTTCCCAGAGAGAGAGAGAGAGAGAGAGAGAGAGAGAGAGAGAGAGAGAGAGAGAGAGAGAGAGAGAGAGAGAGAGAGAGAGAAATAGATAGACAGACAAACAGAGAAATGGTGCTTTATTGGCATGATTGTTTGCATACAGTACTGCCAAAGCATAAATACAAACAAAACGAAATGAAACAAATCGAAACAAATCAAATCAAATCAAATCAAACCAAAGAAAACAAAACAAAAAACAAAACAAAACACATTTCAGTCTGTATCAGTCTGAAAATAAAAAAACCACCTTGCTGACTTTTCCAACAAGAGCACACTGGCACACTAACACGAGTTACTCTCCCTTGTTTGCTCTTTCCTACAGCTCTCTCTATCTCTGTCTCTCTAAGAGTGTATGTCAGGGTGTATATGTCTATATATCTCTTTGTCAGGCAAATAGACATCAAACTGCTCGAAACTCTCTTTCTCTAGATCAACTACAACACTGTCTGGGATAATACTGTGTATACACATAACAAACAGAGACACACTCACACACAAATCCTTTCAAATTGAGTCCAGAGAATGAATGTGGTGGCTCCTATCCCTGTTGGTAATGAAATAGCAAGTTTGAGCATGTGTGTGTGTGTGACTGCAGTGATCTCTTAGGTCAGAAGCCCCTCAGTCCATATAGAATAATACACACAAATACAACACTCCCTCACACAGACACATTCACTCACACACTCCGTCAGAATTAAAGGAGACAAAAAGAATTTGATTTAAATTAGACCGAGAACTAAAAAGAGATCACATTTTTTCGCCATTCTGATGGTTGATGTGAACATTAACTGAAGCTCCCGACCCGTATCTGCATGATTTTATGCATTGCACTGCTAACACACGATGATGGCTGATTAGATAATCACAAGAATATGTAGGTGTACAGGTGTTCCGAATAAAGTGCTCAGTGAGTATATGTAGAAAATATAGAAATATGGGACCCACTTTATATTAGGTCGCCTTAACTACTATGTATTTAACAATTTGATACAATGTACTTATTATGTACATACATGTTGTTGCATTGTAATTACATATAAATTACTTGCATTTAATTATATTTGTAGTTACACTGTTAAATTTACCCCTAACCCAACCCTTACCCCAAAGCCTAAATCTAACCTTAACCCTAACCCTACCCTTATTCCTAAATCTACCCATACCTCAACCTCAGTAGCAGCAAATGTGGGAATTTTGCAGAATAACATGTAGTTACACAGTAAATACATAGTCTTGTATGTATTTAATGTTAGTACATAGTAGTTAAGGCCACCTAATATAAAGTGTGACTGAAATATGAAATGAATGAAAATATAAAATTATACCTTTAAATATTAAACTATGAATAATGAAATACAGTATATGCTATATCATGACAAAAAGAAAGTTTAAGGCTGCTCTAATGCTGCTTTTCATTTACAAAAAACCAAAGCAGCATCAGAACCACCTTTGATACTGGGGGCTGAGGTGGGTCAGAGCAGGCATAATTTAGTCTGGCTTTTATGCGTCTTTCCACAATATTTTGAGCAGCTTTAAGCTTTGGCACAGAACTAATTTATCGTTTATGGTTAGGGTTAGGTTACATGGGTTAGGTTATGGTTAGTTAGGGTTAGTAAGCAGGCCAGTAAGAAACCTCCCAGAACACACTTGCAACCGCATAGCAATGCACTAAAAAACACTATGAACACCTTAACAAGTGCATAGCAACGCCCTGGCAACCACCCAGAACCCTCTTGCATCAGGGTGTTGAGGCAAGCACCATTCACATTTTCTTAAAAAAATTGAAAAATCTAGTACTTACTTTTGTAAACAGTATACAGAACTTCACTCACACAAATTGGGATATTTGAAACTGATAATGTATGTGTGTGTTGGTGTTTGACACAGTGTTTGCCAGGCACTGTGCAAAAACTCTGAGGGGATGTTAAAGGACAAACCAGACGGGTCCTCTCTTTTTCCTCTCTCTCTTTCCCAGATAATAGTGCTCCTTAACCCCAGTCTGATTACCATGGCAACGCTGGGTATTTGATGTGTGTACTGCCATATAATCTTTAAAGTCTATTAAACAATTTAAACCCCTTGACTTCAAGAGGTACTCTGATACTGTACTCAAAGACAACAGCTGTGTGTGTTAGTGTAGGTGTGTGTACGTATACACTGTTAATTCGTTGTTACTGATATAGAATTAGATTTGCAGAGTGACATTACAGGGTACTTTTAGTGTGGTTTAATCAGAAAGTACCCCTGTAAAACAACGGAAGAGTAGTTCCAATAGGTTTTGCAATAAATGAAGGGTGTTTCACTTATAAATTTAGAATACAGCACACACATACTGTACACACACCCTGGATTTCCGACAGTTATAAACTGGTGTCCCACACCACAACATCCCACGACTTAAACAAATGAGTATTACATCAGCATGACCAGCTGGCGTCAATAACAGCTGATTCATCAAGCACACACGCATAAAATAGTCATTACAATTTAGCTGAGACTTGCTTTTTGTTAAAGGGATTCACTTATACAAAGCACTTTAATTGTATGGAAAAAAGATGCAATGAAAGTAAATGGTGACTGAGGCTAACATTCAGCCTAACATCCCCTTGTGTGTTACATGGAAGAAAGAAAGTCATAAGGGTTTAGAACATCAAGAGGGGTGACTAAATGAAGTCAACATTTTCACTTTCTACAAGTACTTTTTTTTTTTACAAGTATCTTATGTAAGGTACAAGATTACGTAATATCAGCGCTGATATACTATATTAAAGGGACAGTTCCCCCAAAAATATTAAATTCTCTAATCATTTACTCACCTTCATGCCATCCCAGATGTGTATGACTTTCTTTTCTGCAGAACACGAACAAAGATTTTTAGAAGAATATTTCAGCTCTGTTGGTTCATACAATGCAAGTCAAGAGTGACCAGACCTTTCAGGCTCCAAAAATCATATAAAGGCAGCATAAAAGTAATCCATACGACTTCAGTGGTTAAATCTATATCTTCAGAAGTGATATGATAGGTGTGTGTGAGAAACAGATCAATATTGAAGTCCTTTTTCACCAAAAATCCCCACTTTCACTTTCAGAATGTGAAAGTGATAGTAGGGATTTATAGTAAAAAAGGATTGAAATATTGATCTGTTTCTCACCCAAAGTGATTGCATCGCATATTATGGTCACCATTCACTTGCACTGAAAGGACAAACAGAGATGAGATATTCTTCTAAAAATATTTTTTGTGTTCTGCAGAAGAAAGAAAGTCATACACATCTGGGATGGCCTAAAAGTGAGTAAATGATGAGAGAATTGTAATTTTTGGGTGAACTATCCCTTAAACTGTGTGTTGCAAAAGGAGAATCACTGGAATAGTTGTCCCGTCTCTGGACAGCAAATGTGTTTAACTCGTGTTTTGGCATAGTGTGTGTGTGGCACTGGTACATCAGTCCATCTCAACCCGTGTTTGATTCTGGTTCAATGTTGCTTTAGTTGTAACACCCATAGCTAATCACCATGACCATGGTCGATGCGGCAACATGACATAAAATAAATTCCAGAACTAAGAGGGTGATTATCACCACGGCAACGTCGATGTGTCATCCACTCCTCTCTGACTATAATACTCAAATCTGATTAGCAGATAGAGTGACCCACTGCAATTGGCTGAAACTGGAGGATGTCATAACTCAGCCAGATGAGAGTTAGATGTGCTAATTTAGGTTAAATGCACACCAGGATTCCAGAGGTGAAAATGACATGCTCGTTTAAGAGTTTTGTTTCTCAGGGTTTTTTTTTTTTTTTTTTCACATGCTCTCCTCTGAAATTAACGAAACTTCCCCTCTGAATATAGGATCTGCATCCATTCCACATACTTCTCAAACTGAATATTAGTTACATTCTCTCTTTTTCACTCTCTCTCACTCACTCTCTGGCTCTTCCCCTTTATCTCTCCCCAAGAGTCAAACCATTGAAAAGTAAACCTTTTCACCCATAATCCTCCCTGTCTTTGAATTGTGCAACAAAGTATCACAGTTCACACACATACATTTGGACACTGTAGTCACACTTAAAAATGTCTAAATGTCTTTGCAGCATACAACACATTGTCAAACCAAGTTTTATTTTAAAGAAATATAGTAAAAACAAAATTTTCAAGCAAAACGTTTTTTTTAGATTTCAGATCATAAACTTATAGTTATTCTGTTCAAAATCAAGACAAAGCATTTGGACACTTTCTGGTTCTCAAACATCAATGGAATGTGTACATAGTTGATGTAAAAAATACATCTGTGACTCTGCTTGGACCTGCCTGAACTTGAGGGGAACTGACTTCATATACTGTACTTCCACTAAAAATGACCTTAGCTGTTTAAACGTAATTGGAAAATTTACAGATGCCACTTGTGTGATATTTTGAATCTAATGCAATTGCATTTAGACATTTTTAAGTGTGACTTAACAGTTCAAAATTGTCCAATACATTTTGGGGCCACTGTATCTACTCCATTCTAGCTCACACAACACACAACATTTTCTCGGGAGAGTGATTTAACATTAGTCCCTGGCCATTTCCGGCAGGACTCTGGGACCTAAAAAAGCAACAGTGTGGAAGCAGTAGGAAATACAACAAAAACCACAGATACATGTTCACATGGGATCAATCTGTGGCCCCATCCCCAGGTAGGATTATTTATGATTGACACAAGCTTCATAAGTAAAATTACACTAATGAATATGATTTGACCCTTTGTTTTGTTTTTATTCTCTTTTTCTCTCTTCCTGTCTTTTTTTTCACTCTCCATCTTTGTCTCACCCTAGAAGAAGTGCAGGTCACAGTTATTTAGATGGAAATGGAAATTTGACCCTAACTTTTTATCTTCAACAACAGCTTTTTCCCCAAGTTATAGCTATGTACACACACAAACATTTACTTATCTATTTAAATGGGGACATACCATAAACTTTTTTAAAAAGCTAATTATAATTACAGGTGCATCTCAATAAATTAGAATGTCGTGGAAAAGTTCATTTATTTCAGTAATTCAACTCAAATTGTGAAACTCGTGTATTAAATAAATTCAATGCACACAGACTGAAGTAGTTTAAGTCTTTGGTTCTTTTAATTGTGATGATTTTGGCTCACATTTAACAAAAACCCACCAATTCACTATCTCAAAAAATTAGAATACATCATAAGACCAATAAAAAAAAACATTTTTAATGAATTGTTGGCCTTCAGGAAAGTATGTTAATTTACTGTATATGTACTCAATACTTGGTAGGGGCTCCTTTTGCTTTAATTACTGCCTCAATTCAGCGTGGCATGGAGGTGATCAGTTTGTGGCACTGCTGAGGTGGTATGGAAGCCCAGGTTTCTTTGACAGTGGCCTTCAGCTCATCTGCATTTTTTGGTCTCTTGTTTCTCATTTTCCTCTTGACAATACCCCATAGATTCTCTATGGGGTTCAGGTCTGGTGAGTTTGCTGGCCAGTCAAGCACACCAACACCATGGTCATTTAACCAACTTTTGGTGCTTTTGGCAGTGTGGGCAGGTGCCAAATCCTGCTGGAAAATGAAATCAGCATCTTAAAAAGCTGGTCAGCAGAAGGAAGCATGAAGTGCTCCAAAATTTCTTGGTAAACGGGTGCAGTGGCTTTGGTTTTCAAAAAACACAATGGACCAACACCAGCAGATGACATTGCACCCCAAATCATCACAGACTGTGGAAACTTAACACTGGACTTCAAGCAACTTGGGCTATGAGCTTCTCCACCCTTCCTCCAGACTCTAGGACCTTGGTTTCGAAATGAAATACAAAACTTGCTCTCATCTGAAAAGAGGACTTTGGAACACTGGGCAACAGTCCAGTTCTTCTTCTCCTTAGCCCAGGTAAGACACCTCTGATGTTGTCTGTGGTTCAGGAGTGGCTTAACAAGAGGAATATGACAACTGTATCCAAATTCCTTGACACGTCTGTGTGTGGTGGCTCTTGATGCCTTGACCCCAGCCTCAGTCCATTCCTTGTGAAGTTCACCCAAATTCTTGAATCGATTTTGCTTGACAATTCTCATAAGGCTGCGGTTCTCTCGGTTGGTTGTGCATCTTTTTCTTCCACACTTTTTCCTTCCACTCAACTTTCTGTTAACATGCTTGGATACAGCACTCTGTGAACAGCCAGCTTCTTTTGCAATGAATGTTTGTGGCTTACCCTCCTTGTGAAGGGTGTCAATGATTGTCTTCTGGACAACTGTCAGATCAGCAGTCTTCCCCATGATTGTGTAGCCTAGTGAACCAAACTGAGAGACCATTTTGAAGGCTCAGGAAACCTTTGCAGGTGTTTTGAGTTGATTAGCTGATTGGCATGTCACCATATTCTAATTTTTTGAGATAGTGAATTGGTGGGTTTTTGTTAAATGCGAGCCAAAATCATCACAATTAAAAGAACCAAAGACTTAAACTACTTCAGTCTGTGTGCACTGAATTTATTTAATACACGAGTTTCACAATTTGAGTTGAATTACTGAAATAAATGAACTTTTCCACGACATTCTAATTTATTGAGATGCACCTGTATTATAGGCTAACCCTACCCCAACACTTTTTAAAACATTTTTAGAATTTAAAAAATGTAATTTGCTTTTTTTATCATTTATTTTTTAATTTATGATTTAAGGATTTATGAATCACTTTTCCCAAATGATAACATCCCAATTGACAAATCCCCAACCTTTGTCCCCACACTGCAGCCAAGTACATACACATACAGATACACACGCACACACACATAAACACACTGTCCTATGGTGATTTTTCCCTGTAGAGACTGTAGATCTTTCCCGTAAGAGATGTCAGAAGAGAATCTGGAGACTGGATAAAGAGACAGCATGTGTGAGTGTGTGTCACAGCATTCTGTCGGGAAGCTGTCAGGGCCTCTGGTATAATACTAATGATGTATCCTCATACACACACACGCAGCGGTAATGTTATTCACCAGTAGTGACAGGGATGGTGAGAGATTATCAGCGGAATGCGATGGGATGAGAGTGGCACATCACTGCTGGAGTTTGAGCCTTTCCACCTACAAGTCTCTGGGTTTCAGTTATATGCTAACCCAAAGGAACCATCAAACCATGATACACACAGTTGGCATCACTGTTCTGTATAATACCCAGGAACGAAAATGCTTTTATCGCTCTACATTTAATCCATGTCAGTTTAATTGCAGTTATGCACAATTTTAAGTTTGACTCTCTCCCTCTCTTTCACATACACACACACACACACACACACACACACACACACACACACACACACACACACACACACTTTCTTTGGATGAGCTGTCTCTAAAAATCCCCTTTATTAGAGTGTAATTGAAAGGTAGGGACACCAGTAAAGGATGATAAATTGCTTTTACACACACACCTTTTTTCTAAGGTGTCATTTAAAACTGTGATTGGACCATGCAGGTGGGCCATTTATGGTTTCCACAGAAACGCCCACCTGGGAAATCACCCTCACAAAGAAAGAGGCAGATGTATTTAACAGGTCAAGGGAAAAAAAAAATCACACACACACACACACACACACACACACACACACACACACACACACACACACACAGAGATTTTGAGGAGAAATATGCAGAATGTGGTAAAATTAGTAAAACGGAGCTGAGATCACTACTTAGCCATAGCTAAAAGCATAATAAAATTTGCCAAAATATTGAAAAACAAACGCACCAGGGATGGAAGATGAGTAGAAATTTGTAGAGATTTCTGCAGAGTTCTGTAGTGTAAATCAAGGAACAATACATTTAATGATTCGCAAACAGTAAATACAATAAATTCCCTTTACACCCGATAAGTTCTTTATTATTAGATTCACAGATGCAGGATTCATAGTATAAAAAAAAACTACATTAACATCTTTTTTGAGAACAACCGAATTAGAGACACATGGCACACCAAATGTCGAGTAACCAAACATGGATAACCCAGTCTGCACAGGCGGTATGCAAGGAGCAGAAACCAAAAATCCCACCAAACCAACTCCTTCAGCACACACGCAAGCCTCGTGTGTGCACATTCTAGACTTTGTTTAGTTTAGTGAATGTTTAATTTAATCCAGTAATGAGCACATCTACAGGATAACTGAATAAGCGGACACTGATTTCATATACAACAACCTTCCTTTACAAAGAGTGATTGAGAAAGAATGAAATAAAGTCTGACCCATACTGATGTACAGTGCATTCAGAAAGTATTCAGACCCCTTAATTTTCAAATTTTGTTATGTTTCAGCCTTATGCTAAAAATGCTTTAAATTATTTATTTTTTCACATCAATCTACACTCCATACCCCATAATGACAAAGCAAAAAACAGATTTTTAATAACTTTGCAAATTTATTACAAAGAAAAAACTAAAATATCACACTGACACAAGTATTCAGACCCTTTGCTATGACACTTAAAATTTAGCTCAGGTGCATCCCATTTCTCTGGAACATCTTTGAGATATTTCTACACTTTGATTGGAGTCCACCTGTGTCAAATTCAATTGATTGGACATGACTTGGAAAGGTACACACCTGTCTATATAAGGTCTCACAGCTGAAAATGCATATCAGAGCAAAAACCAAGCCATGAGGTCAAAGGAACTGCCTGCAGAGCTCAGAGACAGGACTGTGTCGAGGCACAGATCTGGGGAAGGCTACAAAAAATGTTGGCTGCATTGAAGGTTCCCAAGAGCACAATGGCCTCCATAATTCTTAAATGCAAGAAGTTTGGAATAACCAGGACTCTTCCTAGAGCTGGCTGCCCGGCCAAACTGAGCAATCTGGGGAGAAGGGCCTTGGTAAGAGAGGTGACCAAGAACCCAATGGTCACTCTGGTTGAGCTCCAGAGATCATGTGTGGAGCTGGGAGAAACTTGCGGAAGGACAACCATCAATGCAACACTACACCGATCTGAGTTTTATAGCAGAGTGGCCAGACGGAAGCCTTTCCTCAGTGCAAGACACATGAAAAAGCACCTAAAGGACTCTCAGACTGTAAGAAACAAGATTCTCTGGTTTGATGAAACGAAGATTGAACTGTTTGGCCTCAATTCCAAGTGTCATGTATGGAGGAAACCGGGCACCGCTCATCACCTGCACAATACCATCCCAACGGTGAAGCATGGTGGTGGTAGCATCGTGCTTCGGGGGTGTTTTTCAGCGGCAGGGACTGGGGGACTGGTTAGGGTTGAAGGAAAGCTGAACGCAGCGAAATACAGAGATATCCTAAATGAAAACCTGGTCCCGTGCACTCAGGACCTCAGACTGGGCCGAAGGTTCACCTTCCAACAGGACAATGACCCTAAGCACACAGCCAAGGCAACGCAAGGGTGGCTTAGGGACAACTCTATGAATATCCTTGAGTGGCCATGCCAGATCCCGGACTTGAACCCAATCGAAAATCTCTGGAGAGACCTGAAAATGGCTGTCCACCGAAGGTCCCCATCCAACCTGACAGAGCTTGAGAGGATCTGCAGAGAAGAATGTCAGAAAATCCCCAAATCCAAGTGTGCAAAGCTTGTCGCATCATACCCAAAAAGACTTGAGGCTGTAATCACTGCCATAGGTGCTTCAACTAAGTACTGAGTTAAGGGTCTGTATACTTACGTCAATGTGATATTTCAGTTTTTTATTTTTTATAATTTACAAAGTTATTAAAAATCTGTTTTTTGCTTTGTCATTATGGGGTATGGAGTGTAGATTGATGTGAAAAAAATATATAATTTAAAGCATTTTAGCATAAGGCTGCAACTAGGGTTGTCGAATTATTAAATTTTTAATCGTGATTAATCACATGTTTTCTTGTAGTTAATCATGGTTAATCACAATATCCCATGAGTGGACAAAATATGCTTCATTCAGATGTATTTATTGTTTTTCAGTCATTTACACACAACCTACCCTACCAACAGAACTGTTAAAACAGAAAATGAACACAGCACAATAAAAAAAAAATAATAAATTAAAAAAAATATATATATATAAATATTTAACGTACATAATGTTTAGAGGAGCACAGTGGAATTAAATACCTCTGGACATGTGACTATTTGCACCACCTATGCGGAAAAAAAAAGAGTCTACGCTGTCATTTACAATTCTGTGTAAAATACATCAACAACTCCTTTTAGACCCCTTTCACCCCATTCGGTGGGATTAAATTGGCCAATGACAGTGTAGATTACCTGCAGGGTTCCAGCATTTTCTGCTGTTCTACAGTGGCAAGTGCACTATCAAGCACACTATTATGCAAGACACTGTGACAGAACCTTGGAGACTGTGCGCAGCAGGGTTTCCGTTAGCTGGAAATGTCCTACAAGTTCAAAAATTGTTTGCACTGCTCTGCCATGAAGGACTTTCCCAACAGTTTGCGAAGTTCAAAAGCAGCCTGTGTTATGCCTGTCTCACATGCCAGTGTAAAACTCTTCCTTTAGCGCATCAGTTGATTAACAGGTGAGTAGATCCCGAAATTCATGCACAAACTCAACGGGAGTGTTAATACATGATAACATGTAAACAAACAACATAAAAGAACGGCTCGCACCCGTTTGGGGTGATTCAGTCAGAAGTGGACAAGCGAGACATATCACCATTATAACTGGTCGTATTATGCTTCTTTTTTTGACCACTTGTGTTTGGATTTCACGGGAGAGACTCTGGTATAATGGCACATTAATCATTAAGCCTATGTCAGTGTATTATTGCATGATATAGTGCAAAAAGTAAAAGAAGAAAAAAGCGCTTAAAATGTGCACCGTTTCTCTTAATTATACTTGCATTTAATCTAAGCACAAACATGATATTACGAGCAGAATTCGAAGTAATTTAGTGTTATAACTGAATTAACAGAGCTTCAAATGTGCGTGCTTAGAGATGAGCTGATTTTTTTCCAATTTATCCGGCAAACTTTGTCATTCCTGGACACGTTGGCCAGCACTAAAACTCTGGTGAGCAGTGCAAAGCAGGTGTTCAAATGGCTGCTGCAATCATGTTACGAGCACTATCTAACTGTGTTTTTAGTGTGCTTACCTCATTCTAAATGTTCCCCTGCTTTGCTACATTGATAAAATGCTTGGCACAGGTCTCAGCATAATGTCTCCCACCATCTGCTTTCACGACGGTCAATGCAAGGTTTATTAAAAGGGTCATATAAGGACGTACGTTAACGGCGTTAAAAAAATTGGCTTTAAAGAAATATTGCGTTAACGTGTTATTAACGCGTTAACTTCGACAGCTCTAGCTGCAACATAACAAAATGTGAAAAAAATGAAGGGGTCTAAATAATTTCTGAATGCACTGTATGTGACATGAGCGATTCAAACCAAATACATACAGTACAACTGTTTAGTAAAGAAAACATCTTCTAACGACTTTTATCTCAGTGAAAATGTCACAAGTTTTATCTAGGATGCCTATTGGTATTTCTTTTCACCAGAACTTCATGTGGTGGCACATATGAGAAACGTACCTTAAATAAGCCACCAAAGCAAAAAAACAAACAAAAAAAAACAACAAAAACATTCTATATTTTTTTTTACAAAATCGCAACATAACATCATATTTTTGAAAATAACAATTCCCATCCCTAGCCATAATGAAAATATAAAATTCAGTTTCATTACCGGAATATTACAATATCATTATTGGAGTGACTATTTGCACTAAGTGTAAATAGCACCTGCCACACAGCGTGGCTATTTGCACTCCAATAGTCTGGTGGAAATACAGAAATTAAAGACAAACTATGCCCCTTGTGTGTAACGATGATGTGGATATGCTTTTTCGTGCAGACGACCTGGGTTCGATTCCGCCTTTTTCCGCCTAAACCTAACCCCCACAAAAAACTTTCTGCATTTTTACATTTTCAATAAAACATCGTTTAGTATGTTTTTTAAGTGATCTGAATTATGGGGACACTAGAAATGTCCTCATAAACCACATTTATAGCATAATACCCTTGTAATTACCAGTTTGTAACCTAAAATTTTTTCCTCGTAAACCACTTAAACCTGCCCCCCTACACACACACGCTTATTCATACATACACACAATTTCCTGTATGGAAAGGTCAATATTAACTGACATCCAGTACAAAAGGTGTCAGTGCTGATGGTGAAGTTTGGGAATGCTTATGTTAATCACTAATTGATTAATTAAACAAAAAAGCTGATTGCTAATAAACCGCAGAGGAATAAGGAAACTGAATAATTCAAAATTTCTCTATTTATCATCTACACACACATACTGTATACACAGAAAAACTGCCTCACTCTTTGCTCTGAGGTGCCCTGGGGCAAATAACCATGGAGGGTGTGTACAGCAGCCAGGTGTGTGTGTATGTGATTGACAGATATTGATTTACTAGTGCAGAGAGTGCTAGTGGGGGAATTTCAAAGGGGAATGGACATCCAACACTACACACACACACACACACACACACACACACACACACACACACACACAGGAAGGCTGATATTATATTTTACTTTATTACTATGTTTTCCCCCTTTTCTCTCACATATATAACATCTGCAATATGTACATGACATAAATATGCCCACTATAAAGATGTGTCATAACACTAAGAAATCAAATACATTTGCTAAAAGAGGATTATTAATCTCTCTTTTCTCACTCTCTCTGTCTCTCTCTCTTACACACACACACACACACACACACACACAGGTTTTTGGGTATTGAATCCAATGCTGCAACCAGCCCCATCTCCCCTTATCCATTTTTCAAACACACACTGCTCTCCATGCACGTCCGATCTCTTCTATCTTCTTTCATTATTTAAAGGCTGCTGCTGAACACACACTTTAGTCGACCACCACAGAGTAATGAGCTAGGATGCATAGCCACACACACACACACACACACACTTTGAGCAGCATACTATTGAGGGGTGTATGTAGGGATGCATTTTCCCCCCTTTCACACACACATTTCTACACACACACACACACACACACACACACACACACACACTTGTACTCTCTGATGAGCATTAGCTAATCCACACTGACGGCCCTGCTCCATTACCCGTAATCCTTAATGCCTTTTTAATGTATCTTTCTTACTTTTTCCTTCAAACTGTCTCTCACTTTTATACACTGTAGTGGCACCTTTAGACAATGAATTTGTGTGTGTTTGTGTGTGTGTGTGTCCAGTCACACTCAGTCCAGTACTATTAAAAGGGAAATCCATCAGTGTCACGCATTAATTCCCACCTTTTACAAAGGTGTCACGCTGTATTCCATCCCCTATTACAACCTTCTTGAGTTTAATCAGTTCCTAGAGCATGACCTCTGAGTGAGGCCCAAACTGAGTGTCAAACAGTTTGGGACAGAGAGAGAGAGAGAGAGAGAGAGAGAGAGAGAGAGGGAGAGGGAGGGAGGAATGTTTCCTATTTAGACTATCACGTCTCACTTTCATTCACACATTATGTCCTTCTGAATCTACTTTCAGGTCAATGTGATTTATCTGTTACCGCTTTAATCATGGCCACTCACAAACACACACATACACACTACACAGACAAACACACTCCCAATTTAAATCACCAGAAGTCATGTGTTCAGGAATGCCTCCCTCTTTTTAATCAACCAAACATGTTTTTGACCCATATGTATACTCGCCCTCACACACACACTTCTGCGGGCACTGCCTAATGAGATCATATATCTATAGGCTCTAACAAAACAATAAACACACAACAAGGAAGAAACATAAATACGTATGTCCAAATCACACAGAGACATGCACACAAGTCACCTTTTCACCTGAAAAGGGGTTTGTGAAGCTCATATGAATGCATGTACATATAATTACAGAGAAAGCAGTGTGTGTCTGGGTGAATGTGTCTTGTGTGTGCACATGGGTCAGGTTTTGCCTACATTGTGGGGACAAATGTGTCCACAAGGATAGTATAACTTAAAATCACTTACATTGTGGGGACCAGCCATCAGTCCAACAAGGAAAATGGCTAAACAAACATACTAAATAATGCTTTAATGAAAATCTGAAAATGCAAAATGTGTGTTTACTTGGCTATACATTGGGGATAAGGAGTTAGCTAAATCTAAAAAACAAAAATCCATTAGGTTATGTCATTAAGGTAAAAATAATTCATAATGTAAATCATATTTTTATTTGATGGTTAAGCAATAAGAATTAGCTTAATTTAAAAGCAATGGAAGTATACACCAGTCAGCCACAACATTAAAACCACCTGCCTAATATTGTGTAGGTCCCCCTCGTGCCGCCAAAACAGCGCCAACCCATCATGCAACCCGCCAACAGTTTACTCCTAATGGTGCCAAAAACAAAAAAACATTGAGTGAGTGGCAGTTCTGTGGACGGAAATGCCTTGTTGATGAGAGAGGTCAACAGAGAATGGCCAGAGTGGTTCGAACTGGCAAAGTCTATGGTAACTCAGATAACCGCTCTGTACATTTGTGGTGAGAAGAGTAGAATCTCAGAATGCTATTCTGAGAAGCGGGTTGCTGCTGTTTTGGTGGCATGAGGGGGACCTACACAATATTAGGCAAGTGGTTTTAATGTTGTGGCTGATCGGTGTATGTTCCCCTTTAAACGGTTAACGTGTTAGTCTGCATGTGTCTATCTTTGTGCCAGTGCTTGTATTGTATGTGTGAAGTCAAATGTGGTAACAGCAGCACAAAAGAATGTCATAATACCCTTAATCAGCACATGCACACTCACTTACGTCATAAAAACAACATACACATCGCTAACACACACCTGTATACAAGTCTGCATGAACACACATACATAATTTGCTAGTATCATTACAAAAATCAACACCCTTCTTCTCTGCCCTCTAATCCTACCTGATATATCATTCTGTCCTTATCTGTTCATCTTTTTCTCTTCTTTATCTCTCTTTCTCTCTCCCTCCAGGGTATTGTGTTTGTTGTCCCTCCTTCGGCAAACTGAACTGTTCCATGTTTTTGCAGTAGTTGACTCAGTTCTGTTCTTTTTTCTCACACTTTTTTCTTCTAAAAACTTGTTATAGACACTCATAAGCATTATTCAGGTATTAGACTATGTATATTGGGCCTCATTCATGAAACGCAGGAGCCGAATTAATTTCTGTGTAAATCATTTGTAAAAACATTGTTACGTAAATTGGTGCATGCAGTTTCCACAAATATTCATTCGACTCCTGTGTTTCATGAATGAGGCCCAATATCTGAAGAGTTAAAACAGGAAGCGATAAAAAAATTATAGATAAAGCTCTGTTATTGTTTCAATTACTAATTTTCCCAAGCTATATACAAAATCGACTCTTTGTATTGATTTGTTCTTGGTCAGGTTACAAATTTAATTTGATTTATTTCTATACTGTTTGTTATGAAGGGTTATTACACAAAGGGTGGTGTTATGTAAACAGTACAACATATATACTGGTAATAAAAAACATATAATAAATCAAATTGCAAATGAAATACTTTCTAACTTCACAAAACATTAATTTTCAGTAGTTCCTGAAACTTCATGTTTAGTAATCACTAAAGAACAGTGTCGTCTTTATGCTGTTATGGATTAACTCCCTGACGGATGTCAGAGCGGCATGTCTGAATCTGAAATCTACTGCTCACCAAGCCCAGGAGGAGACAAGAGGGACCATGTTAGATTTATATGTTTTGAAAGTAGTTCTGCAAAGCTGGTGCAGTTATTTGCATGATGTTCTTTGCAAATGTTTTGGAGGGGGCGAGCACACATAATCCGGCACATCACAGGAACATGAGCAGTTAAACTGCAGTTAACCTCACTCGTGTACCTTTCCACCACCTCATGTCTCTCTTTACTTGAGAGTTTATAACTATTTTTAAGGCAAAAGCCTTAAATTGCCTTCTTATGCGGTACCTGAACATGTGAGCTAGAATTTGAAGATCCAATCGGCCTTTATACCTTCTTTGGGTCTGAATAAGATTCCAAACTTCTCATATTACTATTTTGATATTGATTCAAACAGCTTTCCTGGTGGAGATTTATTTATTGTGTGTTCCTGCAACTCTTATATCACAATAATGGACTTTGGAATAATGCATTATTTAACAAAATATTCAAGTTAAATCCATAGTTTTTGTGGCATGCTGTAATTTAAAACAGAAAATAATTTTGGCTTGTACCTCAGTTTCAAAAAGCAGACAATAAATGTGTGCACAGAAATGTACTCACAATGGAGGTCTATGAGGCATCCAATTTCCCCATAGACTTCTATTGTAAGTGCATAACTATCAACACATTATTTTTCTTTTTTTTTTTTTTTTGGTTTTTACAAATTGTGGTCCAAATTATTATTTTCTGTTGTGCTGTCAATAGAGGTTTACCTGGAATATTCAGAAGACTGCGTACACTTAAAGGAATAGTTCACCCCAAAAATGAAAAATAGAGATTTTGATAAATCTTCACCCATACTCCACACTGGAGGGGACGATAATCAGTGAATAATGGCTTTCGGCTTTTTCCTCACACATAGCTATTGTGTGGTTTCAGAAGACTTGGAATATAGGGCACTCTATACATTTATAGAGCATTTTTATTGGTGTTTTCATGTATTTATTGTATTTTTTTACTTATTATGGAAAAGACATGCCTGAAAGCTCAAATATATTACAAAAAAGATATTTTTATTTTTGTTCCACAGAAGAAAGTAAGACATACGGTTATAACAACATAATGACACAATTTTCATTTTTGGGTGAACTATTCCTTTAGTAACACTAACAATTATTCACAATGATATATAGAATGAATTCTTTGTTAAAAACAAGCAATCTAATATGTCTAAAGCCTACAGGTCCCACCACAGTTAAGTAGTACTACCCTCCACAACAAAATCGATAACTTTACCATAGAGACCAACCCACCCGCAATCTCAGAATGGAAACTCCAGCAGTGACAGGGCATCTGACAACTGTGGTCTAATAGATGGATATAAAGGGCCCTAAAAGTGTGTGTGAGGGGAAAGCATGTGTGTGTGAAGGGGGAGCCAAATTATCTGGGGTCTGATACCCCCCTATGGGAGCAGCTCAATTAACGATCCACACCGGCTGAGGCACTGGGCTAAAAGCCATCTCACTCTCAATGTCTTCCTCTTTCTCTCTTACTCTCTCTCTCTCTCTCTCTCTCTCTCTCTCTCTCTCTCTCTCTCTCTCTCTCTCTCTCTCTCTCTCTACCCACCCCCTAATCCTAAAAGCAAGAATGAAGGAGCCAGAGAGCAATAGAGAAAGTCTCTTGGAGATTGCACTTTAAAGCAATGGTTCTCAACTGTTGGGGCGCAACCCAAAAATGAGATCTGATTGGGTTGTGGAGAGCAGGGGAAATTTTTTAATGCAAATGAGAAAAAAGCAATAAACCATCTAACCATGCAGAGTTTAGATATGAAAATAAATAGACTAATCAACTGTTAAAACAGGGGAGAAAACGCTTCTCATATCTTTTGTTGTTGATTTCAAAGGACACGCAACCAATCAAACTCTACAGTACTTTGGCGCAAATTCATCTGTCACTTGGTAGAAGTCAGCCAAATTAGAAGGTAGATGCCAACATGGACAGGTTACTTTTTTGTATGATAAACAATTTTGGTATTGGGTCACCCCTTAATGCCCAATGTAAAATCTGAGTCATAAAGAAAGACCAGTGGAGAACCATTGCACTATAGGACAGTCTGGGATCGTTCGGTTGTGTGTGAGTCCTTGCGTGTGATTTCATCAAGTGCACACACACACAGACACACACACACACACACACACACACACACACACACGTTCTCTCAGAGTCATCACTAAAACAACACAACATTCTTCCCCTCATCAAAAACACAGCTGACCAAAAACACAGCATGCGGTGTGCCTGTGTGAGTGCATGTGTGGAGTATGAGAGTGAGTGGGTCTGTGGGTGTTTGTGTGGATAATTACTATTTTGGGTAGTGCATGTGTGTGTGTATATACATTCTTAGCTGACAAAATCTACCTTTGGGACATCTGGGGACATCCTCAGTTGGAAAATGGATTCATACTTTTCCTTAAAGTTGATGACCATTCATCTCTCAATTACAAAAAATTAACTTAAGCTAAATTTCTTACTATCCTTACTAGTTTTAATTAAATTATCATTACTCTCTAAACACTGAAGTTGTCATTATTAAAAACATTTAAGTGGTCCTAATTAAACAGTACTTGAAATGTCACATTTTGGAATCATAACTCGTATATATACGTTTTTTAAACTTTGGCTTCGAGTACAACTAACTAAAAATAATCAAGTACAAAATTGCAGAGGTGTGGAATACCCATAAGCACTTGCACTTGAATAAATTATTTATGTTTGGACATAACAAGGGAACTTATGTAGAAAAATAATAATTGTTATTTAAATATGTGTATAGTTTAAATTCTTATGACTATAGTTGCTGTTTTATTGTAGCTGGTTGATAGTTGTGATTTGTGTGAAGTCACCATGAGGGTGATTAGTTTTACCTCTGGTGAACTTGGAGCCTGTACAATTCAAGGCATTCTTCTTTACTCAATTGTACGTTACAAAAGTGTAGATTTATGTGCACTAAGTACTGAGGAAAGTCCAGTGTGCCATATGGCTAACCGAGATTCTAGTCATAATTTCCCTTATACTGTAGAAGACGTGCTATAACTCAATTAAAATAATTAAACACAAATAATGATACTTTAGTCACAGATGAGTAAAGGTTACTTGTAACTAGTTAACGTAACTTAAAAAAGTACTTTTTTGGTTAAGCATGTTTACTTAGAAAAAGCATGCAAACCGATTGCTTTAAAAAATCTAAGGTCAACTAATTAGATTTTGCAACGTAACCAGTATTTAACAATTTTTTTTAATTATTATTCTAAAAAGGCAAACATTTTTCTTTTAGGGCTAGGGTGTGGGTTAGGGCTAGTCTATAGTAATTATAATTAGCTTTATATAAAAACCATAGAAGTCTATAGTATGTTCCCAAGTAACCTCTGTGTGTGTGTGTGTGTGTCTGTGTGTTCTCACTCACATCTTTTCATTAATTTGTGATGGTTTTGAGTTGAAGATATAAAAATCATAAAATGTTCATGATGAATTGATGATAACAGTCTTTTGCTCTTTGTGTGAACCAGAGTCCCATGAGCAACACACGAGACGTCAGAGTTGCAGAAGGGTAAATATTTCATAAAAAATACACTCATCATTCTCTCTCTCTTCACTTTCACTTGCCCTCCCTCTTTCACAGACAGTTTAATCTTTTAATATCATCCTATATTAAGAAAACAGTCCAGTTAGGTCAGTCCACACTCCACACACAATCAAGACTACAGTATGCACATGTATAACAATGCAACCCATGATTTGTTCACACAACCATACACATCAAACTAAAGTACACTAAACTAGTGTTCATGCATATAAAAACAATACCAAGCCATGAATTATCCACACACTCACACACATGCTCACATACACAAAGAGGTTGAATGGCTTGTCGCATAGGAGGGCTCCCTATGCAATATTACACACTCTCACTTTTTAAACCATCTGTTGGGACTTCAATCAAAAAGCATGTAACCTATGAATTAAAAACATTGTGGAATAAAGACGGTTTTCTGCTAAACACACAATAAATAATGAGCACATTTTAATACACACAGAAACACAATGTACTTAAGAAAAAAAAACACACCTTTTTTCTTTCTTTTCTTCTGATTACTTTAAGCCTCAAGTTTATCCGTTTCTGACAGGTGCCATGGTCCTGTAGACTCCAGAGGAACAACAGGCTCCAACACACACTCTCCTCAGCCTCTCAAGAACACACACACACTCTCTGTGGCCGGGGAATGACAGATCACACCAACAGCAGCAGTAGCAGCAGCCCACGCATGAACGTGTTTTAAGTCCAAGAGTTATTTTAATTTATGTGTCTAGGCTATTCTCTCTCTCTCTCTCTTTCAGTCTCTTCTGTCCCGGGTTAAAGTGATTTTCCAGTCACTGTCTTTTATGGCTCTTTTCTCTCTTTTATATTATGTTAATCTCTCCTTCTTCTCCTTCACTTTTCCTCTTAGCCACTTATTCTACTACTTCTTTCTCTATCAACCTTTTTTTCTTTCTCTCCCTCTTTCTGTCAGTGTTTCTCTGCTTTGGTTCTTGCACTGACTGCTACCGCAGAGAGCTCCAGCTTTCCCTCTCTCTCCCCTCCCTCTGTCAGCCACTCCCTCCTCGATGGCAGGCTATTATGGGTGGAGACTGGTCAGAGGTAAAAGTCTCTCTCTTGTATACTGGGATGAACACTATCAGATGTGTGTGTGTGTGTGTGTGTGTGTGTGTGTGTGTGTGTGTGTGTGTGTGTGTGTGTGCGTTGAAGATGAGGTTTTGGAATGTTTTAATTAGTTCTGGATGGGTTCCTGTGGACTCACCTCAGGACTGTAATGATGTCAATCATTCACTGTTTTTTTTAATCATAAATCAGTGCATCTATGAAATCAGGCTTTTAAATGGTGAAGATCTGCACTCATTACAAATATACAGTGCTGTGTGAGCTGCAATACACAAGTTTGATGGAGAGGTGTCTTAACAGCACAGATGAGACACTCTAGAGGGCAACAGTTAGTAAATATAAATTCATCATGGCCTTACGTAGTTATATTTTTCTTTCTTCTTTTTTTATTCTCTTTATCTTATTCTGTTTCTCAAAAGTGCACATGAACATCCATTTCTTCATCTTGGCAAACATTCCTTTGAGCTTCCGAAATGTCAATAATTAAAGTCACTTTAACAGGTTTCTCTCTCTCTCTCTCTCTCTCTCTCTCTCTCTCTCTCTCTCTCTCTCTGTGTGTGTGTGTGTGTGTGTGTGTGTGTCTGAGACAGAAAGAGAGAGAGATAGAGGAAGAGATAGAGAGCTAACCCATATTATATGATTCTTACCATAAGCTGTCATGGAGACCTGATGTCATCAGCAGCCTATAAATCTTTGTTTTCCATTGGCTTCACATGCACATCCACACACACGTACACATACTCAACTTTCTTTGCCCTAGGACCCAGATTTTATATTGGACATCAAGTGGTGGCCCATCAAATAAAAGTAAACAAAAATGTCCTTAAAATAAAACATTGAAACGTATTAATATTACCATGAACTGCATAAGGCAAACAAAATTACTGTTTTCGAAATACTGTATCTCTTGAAAGTCAATGGAATGTTGACCGCACAAAAAACATTGTGATCGGCACAAATCATATTTAACATCGTTGCAAGTGAGCCTGTATTTAATGTGGTCTGGGTCATTTTTTCTTTTATCTTGCATTGTTTTGTTCATAGTTTTCGAAGATGTTGTCCATGTAGGCATCTGGCTAATTTGGCCAGGTTTTACCAAGAGATAGATGAATTTGCATCAAAAAACTGTACAGTTTGACTGGACACATGGCTTTTGACATTCACAAAAACAACAAAAGCTATGGAAAGTATTATCTCCTCCTTTTTGAAAGTTGATAACCCTATTTATTTTGCTATCCTAATTATGCATGATTATATGGTTAGTAGCATTTTATTATTTGCATTTAGCGTTGCTGTCCACAACCCTATGAGAACAGACCTGCGACCCATTTTTGGGTCATGACCAATAGTTGAGAACTACTGCAATAACACATATGCAGTGGTGTAGGAACAATTTAAAGTGGGGGGACAAATTATATAATGGGTATTTGAAAAGAACATTACTTTTCTATGACATTTCCAGTCATTTGTGATTACTGGATACATATTTTTTTTATATATATAATTTTGATTCAGACCGATTCATTAACCGTTTCAAGCATTTTCCTTATAAAAGAACTGAATTAAGAATGATTTGCTCACAAATCACGATGGTTTGCAAGCAAGTTTTACACTACACAAGAGCAATATCTAGCTGATAAAATATTTTAGAGCAGAGGAAAACTACTAAATGTATATTCACAGTAGAAATTCCCATGACTTTAAGATTTCCCAAGATTTTATCAATTATCATGAATTTTCCGGGCCTCAACAAAACAATTTTAAAATTTCCTGATATTAGAATGTAGAATGTTTTAAAATGGGGCGACAATTGTAGCTATGATTTTCACGTAATACTATCTCACTTATCTCACTGCTTCTATCTTACTTTCCTTTTAATTAATTTTCTTCTCTTAGCCGAACAATGAAGAGGAACACACACACGCCAATGTGGTCTCTCCAGAACAGGCAAAGCAAACCTGAATGGCCCAGGTGGGGACACAAATTAGGAAACAGGACTGTGAGACCCATAAAGGCCAGGACCACCCTAAATGAACTGAACACACACAAAATCACAAATTGTGTGTTCTTTTAACCTGACTCATATCTGAGAGATGTAACCTTGCAATAAATTCCCCACGTCAAGATTGCTTCCTTTTATCTTGCAGTATGATAATTAAAGGTCCCTGTAATTATGTAAGTATTCCTGTACAACCATGTAAGCATCCTGCTCAAGGGCACAGTGCTGAAAGAACATGATGGGCATCCTGGTAACTCTTAATTTCATGGGTTGCACCAACCTGGGATTAACCCTGTGACCTCTGCTACCACATATAGTACAGTTACTCGCACAACCATTAGTCCCCTTATTCTGTCTATTAAAGAAACACCACACATTTTATGAATATAAAATAAAATGTAATATAATGAATACATAAATAATTAAATTATATGTATGAAAAGTATAATTAGTGTTGTGCAATGTAATACAATTTAGTGCACAAACTAAATTAATTATTATTTAACTTTTCTTCTCTGTGGACCACAAAAGGAGATGTTAGGCATCTAACATCTTAGGTAACATATTAGATACAGTATGTTAGTCTCAGTCACCATTCACTTTCATTGTTTCTCTTTTCAGTACAATAAAAGTAAATGGTGACTGAGGCTGTGATTGTGTCTTTTTGTTCCATGCAAGAAATAAAGTCACATGGGTTTGGAAGAACATGAGGGTGAGTAAATGATGACAGAATTTTCATTTTTGGGTGAACTGTCCCTTTAAATCTTTCACAAATAAAACGTGGATTATAGATTTTATTTGGTCAGTAAATTAAATGTTTCCTACAATCATACTACATATGACCCTCAAAAACTAATTAAATAGATACATCATTTTTTATGAGCGCTATAATTTGTGGCCACTAAATAATATTTTGCTTTTTATTTAAGACAGATTTTATCCTACAGTATTGCTTCATACTAACAATCCATCAGACTCATAGATTATGAAATATATTTAAATATTTCATACAACAATTGTAATTGTAGCTTGTGTCTCTTATAAAGTTGTTGTTTTTTCAGTGAGCATGTCATGTCATTTCATTTTCCGAAAGAGTTTCCTTTGCAGTTATTCTTTTTTAAAATGGGTTCAGATGTGTGTGATTTATAATAGCAAAGCAATGTGGAAAAGGGTAGAGAAGTTTGGCTAACTGCTCATAATGGAAGGGTTTAAGCATCGACTCAAAATCAACGCTTTATGTCAATAATCTGTTATACAAAAATGTAGCTACATAGTCTTGACACAAAAATTGTATCTAGTGAATGTTATTTAAAGTGAAATGACTCTAGCACAAATCACTGTAAGATGAGTTCAATACATTCATTGGCATTAAAAATCACCAGGACTCTAATGGTCAAGTATTAAAGAGCCTTTAGAGTTGTAATAGCTTTTACTGTTGCAGCTACATCATAATAATAGGTCCACTACTTCATTCACCTAATGTAATTTAATGGAAATGTAAACAACACAACTAAAGGGAGGAGGCCATTGCCAACCAGAAATGTGCATAACAAATCTTACAGATGCAATGATGATAATTAATGACATTTAATACTCAGAGTGCTGTCCTCTGGTCAGAGAAATTAATCAAATCAAAATGTTCTCCACTTGATCCTTCTCTTTCTGTTATTCGCTTCAGCCAGCATTCCTGATGGACTGAGTGGAATTCAGGCATTCCGGCCAAAGTCTTCCACTCACACAAAGCACAGTGGAATTTTGATGTTGTTACAAAATGCAAAGCAAAGCCCCCTCTCTTTTAAAGCTGAAGTGTGTAATTTCTATGCCTCTAGTGTCATTACATGGAATTACAAAAGTAATCACTGTTTTTTAAATGATACCAGAAAACTCACCCTGTCTCCCATTAGTTGTACAAACAGATATTTCTGCCCAAAATTCACGCGATTGGTTGAGCCAATGTTGCTGTGTGGGGCTGGACAAGCAAAATTGTCCCAAAATGTGGGACCAAATGTCCCCACAAGGATAGTAAAACCTGAAATCACCTGCATAGTGGGGACCAGCCAACGGTCCCCATAAAAAAAGGGCTTAAGACATACTAAATAATGTCTCAATAAAAATCAAAAAATACAAAAAGGGTTATGTTTAGGAGTAAGGGAAAGGGGATTAAATGCATAATTAGCTCAAAAATCAATGGTGAATGGAAAGTCCCCATCATGATAGAAAAAAAAAAAACGTGTGTTGACGATGGGTGAGTATATTTCAAATGCTGTTTGACTTGTAACCTGCCAACAAAGTACAATACTTGCGATGTGATGGTTCATGGTGCATTAGCAAGTTGATGAATGTTCACACACAGACAGACACACATGCACACGACTCAAGGTCTTTGCAAGCATTGAGCCACATTTGCTATCAGTGTGACAGGGTCCTTGAAAACTGTTTATCAATCACTACTGGCTCAGTTAGGATGAGAAAAAGAGAGAAAGGGTTGTAGAGGAAATAAAATAAAGGGATCAGAATGTGAAAAAAAAAACTGAGTGGAAGAGGGACACATTGGTTTCTAGCGAAAAAGCAGGTTCCGCTGTAGTTCGCTTATGTTTTTTGGATACAGTGTATCTAGCGAGTGTATGCATCACTCCACTGTCACCACAACAAATAGTTTGAAAGAACATAAAAATGAACAAAAAATTTACAAAAAAACATATGTTAACTATTAAACTGCAATGTTCAACAATCTTCAGAATCATAATATAAAAAGTTTTCTGTTTAAAAAGAGCAGTAAATCCCAAAGAGCCAAATCTGTATTTCAGTTTCTTGATTAGAGTCTTTGGGTTTAACTCTGGGGTCCATCTTTAAACTGTGCAATTTTGCCTGATTTCCTGTCTCACAGGTTAGCTGATACCAACATTTTTACCAAATTTTAGCATATCAATGCTACACAGGAAATCAACATGCTCTTTCCAAATATTAATATACCCTGAAATTGACCCCATTCTGCCAAATTACGCACAAGCGACAAGCACCCATTAGACAATTTTGCATCAATTCAAAGGTGTTCACCTGTACCTGTGGCACTACTGATAGATGAATCTCCGAGACATGGGTTCTGGTTCCATGGAAACAAGACGTGATAGCATTCACTCCAAAACTCGGGTTTAGGTCCCATGGAAACCAGGAAGTAATTATGTTCACATAAACAATAATGAGTTGTGTTCCCACTGTCACTTCCGGGGCTTTATTGTACCTCCTCAGGGCTTTCTCGGGGCCAACGGCCAATGGCCTTTGGCCCGACGATTACCCTTGGGCCAAACAAGGCCAACTGAAGAGTGAGTCGGGGTCAATGTCAAAGGCGGAGTTTCGCTGAACTTGCCAGGTTGTGTATCCAGCGCTCAACGGTACAGATTTGCAAAAATTTGAATTGCAGGTAGGCCTACAGTACAAATCCATTAAAACACACAATGGACAAAGCGGTGCCCAAAGAAAGAACTTTCCATGGTTCGAGTTCATGGACAGTGTGCTGGGACATCATCCCGCTGTTAGTAGAGAGACAACCAGGGACACCATGGCGGTTATAGTCGGTGAGTTCTCAACGCTAACTTGTGAGCTAGCTAATGTTAACAAATGATATAAACTCGATATTCTAGATAACTAGATAACATGATACCTCAGCTTCCCTCTTGCTTGTGAAAGTGTGGGGTATGTGATGTTGGCACCTGGGCGGTGTGTTAAGGGTGGGTTTTAGGGCAACGCTGTGGAGCAATTGGCCCGATGGTGGGAACACAGATCGATTTTGGTCTCTTGGCTTGAAGTCCGAGGCTATTGGCCCCAGCTGGCCAGTTGATAGCCCTAGCTCGCACTGGCCTGATTGTGGAAAAGTGGCTAATGATTGTAGCATGGAATTATTACACAAATTGGTATAAATGAGCCTAATTTTACTTCATTTTGAAAATGCTTAGCTCTTTCCAACCTGTCAGGAGTTCTGTGAGCATTTAATGTATTTAATGTAGAAGAAAACTTGAGATGTTCAGCTACAGAGTTACTTTGTCAGATTTCACTTTTTCTTTGGTTTTAAGTGAAATCAATACAACTTAAAATTAAAAAGCTAAAAATAAATTAATATAGGACTTTAGAAAGGCCTACTGTATTTACACGCATATGAATAATTTGTTATTGCTATTGTTAAACATATTGTGTTCCTTTCTTCTGTTAAAACTAGTGGAGTGTTTTTCAGGAATAATCTATGTTAGCTGTTATTTTGATTTGGTAACACAAATTAACTTAAATTTATTTATGTTCTTCAGTTCCAAGTTTGAGAATGTATGTATTTTGAATGGGTTTGAAATCCATTTCTTAATTTACCAGCCAGATTACATATTAACACTACCCAATGGTTTATAACCTTAATTGTGTGTTATAAGCCACAGAGCTATTTCCAGTTACAGATGTGTGCCATGCCTTTAAAGAGGCAGGCAGAAAAACTGGGGAATCATACAAAACAGAATTGTCTTACTGGCAAAAACTCGAAAAATTACAAAAAAAAATAATAATAAATAAATAAATAAATAAAAAATAGGAGGATGAAAGACCTGGAAAAAAGACTGATGACAATACAATGCAAAGAGAAATACATTTTCAGGAAATAACTCAGTTTCATATTCATGCAACATAATTATACAGTTGTCCGTCTTTGATTTCTACTTTATTACAGTTATACAGACATTCACATTTGCTGCTTTACAGAACTTTGAACGAAGACCAGGACTTCCCTCTGCTTTTCAGACACTGTAATTCAGACCCTTTAAAGTTTTCTGGCTTTTCCCTAACACACACTGACTCACATATACACATGCTTTAACCATGTGTGAGGGCCTTGGTAATTGCACCTAAACTCTATGTTAGTGCTTATAATGATTTTTGAGGGGGAAAATGCACCAGCAGAACTGAAGATAATCATTACATTTTACTTACAGTATATGTCCATAGAGTATGTATTTAACATATGGTGTGCACAGTAGTTGGAGAGATGGAAAGAAAAAGAAAGAGGAATTCATTCCATCAAAGGGAAACCCAGTAGAGAAGTGGGAATCTGATATTTCACTGATGTCACTGTAGCATGTGTGTGTGTGTGTCTGACCTTTTACATCATTATGACATCATATAACATATTGTCATCAATTGAATTGGTAATTGTTCTTTTCCCACACACATGAACATTAGATTAGTTCATGCTGTATGCTTGCTACAACGATGTAATGGACAGCAGTGTGCAATGAAAAGTTGCATACAATCAGTGCAATCTGTTCTCTTTGTCAATTATTTTTTCTTCTTTCTTTTTATCCTACCATCTGCAAATGTACCCTTTCTGCTCCTTTTTAATGGCTCAATGTCCTGTCTCATTCTTTCACTCTTTTCTGAGGTTGGTTGCATGAGCAGTGTTAAAAAAAATCACAAAAACATTGATTATGTTAAAGTCTCTAAAAATAAATAAATAAATAAATAAATAAATAAATAAACTGTAGTAATAAAGTGAACAAAAGAAGAAACTTTTCTTGCATTATTCATTCCATTTTTCATCCACTTTGAAAAAACTCTCCCTCTATCCGTAGTTTGATCTTTTCCCAAAACCTTTGATGTGGTATGCCATATCATTTATAAAAATGACACGTCAGCACACAATCACTCTTGAACACTCACTTTCAGATTTGCACACACACATGTTGATACTAACCATCAAAAACAGACAGATGCCAGCTGCTCAGTGTAGCCCTGCACACACACAGACACATGTTAACTTGCTGTCTAATGAGGACTTTCATTGTTTTTATATAAAGCTCATTATAATTACTAATAACTAACCCTGTAAAAGAAAACTTCTAGCATTTTTTGAAGAAAAAAAAAATCTTTGAATCATTATTTTACAAATGAGGATGTCAGCTAATGTCGGTTTGGTCAGATTTAGATCACTTTGGGGGACAACTTTGTCCCCAAACTATAGTTAAGTACATACACACACACCAGCTGGTAGGCAAGGTATGTTAGTTAAAGTATCTCTCTTTCATCTGCCTTTCACTACCGTAAATTCCCCTCTGTCTTTGGATCTTTGTTAAATGCTGAAACACATTTCTTTTCCGAACCATATCTAACCAAATTCACTTCATTCCCCAATTCTTTCTCTCTCTTTTTCTTTCTCTCTCACTCTTTCCTCCTGTTCATTGTTAAAACAGATGTTTGTCTGCCTGTTCCATTGGTATGCTGCTTCTAATGTGTGTGTGAGTGAGCGAGCGTGTGTTGGTGCAGCTATCATTATGAGGACTCTCCATAGACATTATGATTTTTATACTGTATGTACTGTATATCCCCTACCCCTAAACCTAACCCTCACAAAAAACTTTCTGCATTTTTACATTTTCAATAAAACATCGTTTTGTATGTTTTTTAAGCAATTTGAATTATGGGGACACCAGAAATGTCCTCATAAACCACATTTATAGCATAATACCCTTGTAATTAACAGTTTGTAACCTAAAAAAATTTCCTCGTAAACCATTTAAACCTGCACATGTGTGTGGGTGTGTGTGTGTGTGTGTGTGTGTGTGTGTGTGTGAATGAGGAAACAAAAATGACTGAGCATTTAACATTGAACATGTGTGACAGCTATGCACTCTGGGTAATGGAATAAGTGGTGACATAGATTCAGGTTGCAGGTAAGTATAAGTTGAATATTTACAGATTTGTGTAATTAAGTTATGAATTATGAGATTAAATATTGCAGCATCAGGGACTGGCTTTAGGGAGGTGTTCCATTACACCATTATTATCAATTTAAAGGGATAGTTCACCCAAAAAAATAAAACAAATAAACAAACCCAAATGACGTATTTTCTTCTGTGGAACACAAAAAGGAGATGTTTTAAAGAATATGGCGATCTCTGATTTCCATAGCACACTGTAAAAAGTGGTAACCTATAATGGTTACCTCAAGGATCTATTTCTACTTGATCTAACCTATAAAAATGACTTTTGTTGGTGTAACTTGATTTGCCAGGTTGATTTATCCATATTAAATTACATTTTTTTTAATTAAATAAAAGCAGTGAATTTAGATGATACAACCCATAGCACATTTTAAGGTTACCTCACTAAAGATTTTTAGAGTGCAGCTGCTATTGGCTCACTGTAAAGCTTAAAACAGCACCCAAAAGCGTCATAAACGTAGTCCATGCAACTACTGCATCATATTCCAAGTCTTCTGAAGACATATGATCACTTTGTATGATGAACAGATCGAAATTTAAGTCATTATTCACTATAAAATCATTGATCAACTCAAGTATACAGAGCAGAAATCAAATATGGCGATGTCATAACATTAAACCTCATCGATTCTTGTGTCAAGACTTTACAATGTAAGCTGTATTGTATAATTACATAAGTTACACACACACAAATCAATAAAAGTTAAACATCAAACTATGTATCACAGGATTCAGAACACATATTCTCCAACTACACAGACTGAAGCATCAGGATATTACATTTCCTTTAATGCCATGTGGCTAAAGGATCGGTAAGGCCTAAAGGATCTGCTAGTTTCTCTCTCTCTCTCCCTCTCTCTCTCTCTCTCACACACACACACACACACACACACACACACACACACACTGCCAAATATCTTCTGTGCTTGTGTGTGCATAACAATGTTATTTTGTGGCTTGAACTTCAAGAGAACGGTACAGAGCTCTTGAAAAGTTTCTTGGCCTCTCTCTTTATACTCCCTTTCTCTCCCTCAAAAACTGCTCATTTCAGAGGATCAGGAAATGGAACAACACTTACCCACTGACACACACTTTCTGTGGTAACCAGCAGTGGTTACAGCTAATGAGATGTGCAAGGACCAAGTGGCCACACAGACAAAAACAAAGAGCCCCATCTGAACTGTCCTTGGCCACACACACTCATGTTGTGTCTCCAGGAGTGAACACAAAGGGACAGACTGAGTCACTGGAGAGAAAGGGCCACTGAAAAAAAAGGAGAGGAAGAAAAGAAGTGTTGAGAGACTCTGGGGAAGTTCACAATGATGGATTGTCCATTTAACCTGCCTTTGAACTGAATCAGATTAATTTGATTCATTATTAACTCGACACGTCTCTGGTTTTCTCTGAATGCAATAAAGCATGAATTGTTTGATTGGACGACGTGCTGACAGGTTGGCAGAATTAAAGAGTTTAAAGCTCAGTCAAAGCTAAGCAGTTAGAAGAGGTAGCCTCCTAGAAAAAGTGTAAATGTGAGTTTATGAGTAACAGTGAGTGTGTGTGAGCAGACTGAAGGAGGCTAAAATCTGTACAGATTATTTAAAAAGACACTGATTAAATTAGCAAAACAGCAGTGTTCAAGGTCCTTCAGAGTCGATAGTTTAAGCTAAAGTGATATAAGCTTGGAATGTGCAGGGAAACTACCACAAAAGTGTACATATAAATATTCAATTGACAGCCCTATTTATATTATAATTGTAATATGCATTTGGGTCATTCCTTTGCACCTTTTAAGTCCCAAGTAAAAGTTGTGGTACTTGTCATTTTTAATTTCAAATTATTACCAGGCCGGTTAAAATAGACCACTTGTAATGTTGTACGCTACATAATTGAAATCAATTTAATTTATAGCACAAGTGTAATTTCCTAATGTCCCAAGAGCTGCACCTTCTACATATTTGACAAAAAAAGGGGCTAAATCATTGGATTACTTAATGTTTTTCCATACATTTAAAGGAATAGTTCACCCAAAAATGAAAATTCTTTCATTTACTCACCCTCATGCCATCCCAGATATGTATGACTTTCTTCTGCAGAACACAAAGATTTTTAGAAGAATATTTCAGCACTGTAGGTCCATACAATGCAATATATAAACACATAAAGGCAGAATAAAAGAAATCCATATGATGCCAGTGGTTAAATCTATGAGTTTAAACCCTGTCCTGAATCAACTTTAAACTGATTTCATAACCAACACTACGGTTAAAACAGAAGGAAGCAGACACTCATTGCTCTTGGCTCCTTAGCTATAATAAGCCATTTAAAAACTGAACTTTATCACAAAGGCCTAAATGAAAATTAAACTATATGGACAATTTAATTTTAATTACAGATCTGCATCACAGTCAAAATCCGGCAGCATCGAACCTGTATTAATGCATGATATCTAACAATAATTCAGTTAAGACTTGGAAAGTAACAATCGCGAAATTTACTTTTTACCACTATTTGTCCTTGTATCTGGATTAACCATTAATGTATATGTATGATATATTATATATAGTTGTTCAAAAGGTCTTCAGCATGTCACAGAAGGCTACATCCACAATGTGCAATTAGCAGAGGTGGGTAGTAATGCGCTACATTTACTCCATTACATTTACTTGAGTAACTTTTTTGGGGAGAAATTACTTTTAGAGTAGGTTTAAAAGTGGGTACTTTTTACTCTCACTCAAGTAAATTTCTAATGAAAAAAATTTACTTTTACTTCGTTACAATGGGCACCATTCCTGTCGTTACATTACTGGGATTAATTTGAGTTAATGTGTAATTTATTGAGAGATTCCTGAATGGGACTTTTACGACAGTGGAAATTCACACAGCTGTGCGCGCTTCACAGACTGTCACTCAAGCCGAGTCCATCACTGCTGCAGCATGGAGCTCTTCAAACAAAGTGACACAAACACTTTCTTCGCTCCGCACAGTGAAAAAAGAATAGTTTTGTCATGCAATGCCTTCATTTAACACCAAGACAAGTGGATATTTTAAGATTAAAATTGAAGTACATTTTTAAATCAGTGCAGCAATATATCAGTGCGCTTTGTCAAGCATGTCATGAGCAGTATTTACGCATTTACCCCACGCCCTCGCACTGGAAACTATTGCAGCTACTTCGGGCTGATTAACTGTATAAATCCATGTAAACATCCACATCAAGTGTAAATGCCTTTTGCTCTATGGAACATGTGATTGACAACAGGAGTGCGAACAGACAGCATTTCTGCACGTGAAAAGATGTGCGGGCGCAAGACGATCGTATGGCGAATAATATATATGTTAATATAAAGAGTAAACACATTTTATCTAATGTACATTATTGTATTTATTTGTTATATTTTAGTATCTTTAAACTCCAATACAAGCTGGGTAGCGTTTCTGGGTGCATAGCGCCCTCATCCGACCAAATGATCAACTTACATGTTATAACAGAATATTTTAATCATCCACAGAATTATCATTTCCACTGTGTGCAGTCTCCTGAGTTTAAATAATATCACGTCAGTGATTTATTTAGTAAATAAAGAATTCTTCAGCCTAATTGCAAAATTCTGTATAAATATAAATAAAGAGTACATTTTAAAATGTATCTATATGTTTTGCCTCTCTATGTGCTATTATTATTATTTTTTAAGTAATGATTTGTCAAAAAATAATTTAATACATTCAGCCTGAAATAAAACATTGCAGGAGTGAAGGAAGCCATAAACTCCCAGCTCGTACGTCTTCCCCACGGTGGATTATGGGCAATTAACTGTCGAAATTAGAGTGCATTGTGTGTAAGAATGAGTGAACAGAAGTAAGGAACGAGTGGCTCACTCAGAATTCAGACACTTCTACAAAATGGCGGACACCCGAAATAGTGCACTATATAGTGTATATGGGCTGTTTCAGACACAGCGAGTGTTTTGTGACTGGGGTTGGTGCCCTACACAGGCTGTGTACTCTGCATTCAGAGAGCGGTGGTACTGCTGTACAGAACTAATGATCTAAATTCTTTCTATACTGATAACTGTAACTACACTGAAATAAAAATCCACGCAGGACTTTAAAAGCTATGAAATAGCGAATGTAGGCATTAATAAAACATGATCTTGCTTTGGTTTATATTTCAGCATTATATATAATGTCCCTGTGGGACATTTTCACATTTTCACTGTAATAATTACTAGAAATGTTTCCAAACCTCTCTTCTTATTGACAAATTCATCCAGATCTGACAAGAGCCCTTAAAGGGATAGTTCACCCAAAAATGAAAATTCTCTCATCATTTACTGACCCTCATGCTATCACAGATGTGAATGACTTTCTTTCATCTGCTGAACACAAATAAAGGTTTTAAGAATAATTTCTCAGCTCTTTTGGTCCATAAAATGCAAGTGAATGGGTGCCAACATTTTAAAGCTAAAAAAAAACAAAAAAAAAAAAAACAAATTCACATGAGTCAGTATAAACGTAATCCATAAGACTCCAGTGGATAAATCAATTTCTTCAGAAGTGATGTGATAGGTGTAGATGAGAAACAGATCACTTTCACATTCTTCTTCTTGTGTTTTTGATGATTCAATCAATATTTGTCATTTTTTTGCTAAACATTCTTCTCCCTGCCCAACAGAGAATGTTTAGCAAAAAAATGACAAATATTGATCTGTTTCTCACCCACACCTATCATATCACTTCTGAAGATATGGATTTAACTACTGGAGTCTTATGGATTACTTTAATGCTGCCTTTATGTACTTTTTGGAGCATAAAAATGTTGGCACCCATTCACTTGCATTGTACTGACCTACAAAGCTGAAATATTCTTCTAAAATTCTCAATTTGTGTTCTGCAGAAGAAAGGAAGTCATACACATTTGGGATGGCATGAGGGTGAATAAATGATGAGAGAATAACATTTTTGGGTGTACTATCCCTTTAAAGTGATAGCTCAGCCATAATTTAATATTCTGTCATCATTTCCCTACCCTCATGTTGTTCCAAACCCATGTGACCTGTATTCTGTGGAACACAAAAGATGTTAGACAGAATGTTAAGGACTGACAGTCTCAGTCACCATACACTTTTAAATATAGAGGGGGAAAAACACATTCACTGAAATCAAATAGTGACTCAGGCAAACATTTTGTCTAATATCTCCTTATTGTGTTGCTTGGAAGAAAGAAAGTCATATGGGTTTGGAACAACATGATGGTGAATGATGACATAATTTCCATTAATAATAATAATAATAATAATAATCATCATCATCATCATCATCATCATCATTCTGTAATACATGTTAAATGTGTATTATGTAATGGAATATAGGCGAGTTAACGTCCATTATGTCATTTGTGAAAGTAACGAGTTACTCACTACTTGAGTACTCTTTTAATTGGATACTTTCTTACTCTTACTCAGGTAATTATTTATGTGTGTACTTTTACTTCTACTTGAGTAATTTTATTTTTAAAGTAATTGTACTTTTACTTGAGTACAGTTTTTGGCTACTCTACCCACCTCTGGCAATTAGGCAAAGAAATGTGTGATGCAACAGTTTCCTTCAGGATCAAAGCACATGGTTATGTTCTACTAAACAGAGAGAAGCCTCGTTTTTTTTTTTTTTTTTTTTTTTTTTGGACAACAGGAAGTGGTGTAATTAAAAAATTACCTGTGATAAACCCTTTGGTCTTTGGTTTCATGAAAAAATGATCAGAATGAAATTAACCAATTATTAGCCAGTTACCATCATTTAATATTAAAGTTATCACTCCAAAACAATTGAAAGGGACTTTGTTCCCGTTTTCAGTTTCGTTACCTTCATTTAACCTTAAGTTAAAAAATCAGTTAATTTTTTTGTTTTCATTTTCCAAAATTAAATAATTTCCATGATTGATTCCAATCTTGACCAACTGTTTGGGAGATTTCAGCCTTTTCCCATTCATGTAGATAGGAGCTGTAATTGTCTGAAAACAAAATGGCTGCTCGGAGACATTATGTATATGGCCACCACACGAATTCACACTCTGCTGTAGCTCAATTGGTAGAGCATGGCACTTGTAACTCTAAGGTCATAAGTTTGATTCCAATATAACACCAGTGCTGGCATCTCTCCACTGGCTACTAGTTCTATACAGAATTGAGTTTAAGTGTCGGTCAAGCGAATAAAAAATGCAATTATTCACAATCATGATATTTATCAAAGTGCCATCACTTTACCATGGTGCACCCACAGTAATTTTTTATAAAGAACACAAAAACCTGTCATTCACAAATTATTATTATTTTTTTTTTCAGTTTCCCCGTTGCCGGTGCTTGCTATCTCTGAGCGGTGAACCACAGAGAACACACAATGTGCCAAATTAGTAAAGAGAGACAACACAGATACATATGCCACACACATACCTCACCCCCACAACCCACCTGTCAGCAACACAGAGAAAGACAGAGAACAAAAGATGGAAAATATCCTTCACGTTTCATAGCCCTGAAACGAGTCAATGGCCCATGTTAAATCTCTCAAGCAATGAAAGAGTGTTGCTTGTGTATATGTTTGTGCACTTGAAAGAAGAGTATGTATGCGGGTGTGTGTAAAACTCAACAGGGAGGAAATTAAAATGTGGCTTGTGATTAATCTTCAGTTCATAGCAGGTCACACACACTCCTCTACAGTGCACAGTTGGCATGGTGGGTTGAAGGTAACTTTGCAGATGTCCTTGCAGAAGGAGGGAGACACCAGTAAAGACAGTGAAAGAGAGAGAGAACAAATAATGTAGGTAGGACAGTGTAATACTCCTCAGTGGAAGGAGGAGGCGAGAAGCAGATTTCCTGGTTCAGGTAAATGTTTTTATTATTCTCTTTGTGGCAGATACACACTCGCAGGGCTTTTCCGTTGTTCAATGAGTCAGTCTAAAAATACACAAATTACTTCACAAAACAAAACTCTCAACTTTGCAATAAACTCTTCGCTCCACAATCGGGTCTCTGATGCCCAGGCTCTCTCTCGTCTACCTGCGGTGTGGCTCTATTTATGCCGCTCTCCCCGTGCTCACTGAAATTAGAGACAGGTGTTAGACATAATTTAACTCAGGTGTAAGCGCCCTTACCGCTTTCTCTCTCTCCGGAGAGATGCTTGACCACGCCCCCGCTGCCACAGACAGTTATGCATTAAAAAAGTTAATTGTTTGATGAACAGCCAACAATACTAAGATTTGACTCTGTTTTGATCTGTCCTTATAATAGAGCAATGGTTCTAGTGTTTAACTTTTTTGATGTTAAAATACTTTCTCCTATTCTTACTTATAAGTATTATAAGTGGATTTGCTTGAA
This sequence comes from Myxocyprinus asiaticus, assembly GCF_019703515.2. Classification (NCBI taxonomy): domain Eukaryota; kingdom Metazoa; phylum Chordata; class Actinopteri; order Cypriniformes; family Catostomidae; genus Myxocyprinus; species Myxocyprinus asiaticus. Next base: position 21,637,515 of record NC_059367.1, read on the forward strand.
AACTGTAAACTCTCTGTCTCTGTGCTGTTATAAAAATATTAAGCAGCCCGACTGCTCAACACAGCGATACTGACTCAACCAATGATGTAAGTTGGGGGTAGGACGGTTGTCTGTTCTCATATAGTCACAGACAATCATGCATGGTTAGGATAACAACGTAAATAGGCTTATCATGGGAGGCCAACAAAATAAAAAAGCTTACCATATCTTTTGTTCTTGACATCAAAGTTGTGTGTCCAATCAAATTGAGTTATTTTGATAAGATAATTCAAGGACACTTTTAACACCAAAGCTATTGAAACACGTGTTTAATTTTTCAATGTTAAAATTCTTTTTTTTTTCTTTTTTTTTTATTATTATTATCCAGCTTTATGTAAAGCAACAACAATAAGTCTTTTGCAGGTTGATTTTACTAAAAAATGCAAATAGTGACCAGGGCTGTAGCTAGTGGGGTGAATGGTGGTAATGATTCTTGGGGCCCAAAGGTCTAGAGGGGGCCCACAACAAATTCAATACTGTATTATTTTAATAGGGAAGGGGCCCAGAGCAATATATAGTCAGGAGGTCCAAAATTTCCTGCTACGGCCCTTATGGTGACTGTGGTGCCATTTAGGAATGCACCAATATGAACATTTTGGACTGATACCGATTTTAACAAAAACCTATAGGCCTATACCGATACCAATATCGATATTTGCCACTTACCTTATTTGTCATCAGATCACTGTTTCACTTTGGAATTATGCTTTAAAAATGTACAAAGTACAAAAGCTTTGTTACTGTTCTTACGATAAATAATTGCCATTTAACATTCCATTTAATATGTATTTATATATATATATAATATAATATATCCCAATTTGGAATACCCAATTCCCACTACTTAGTAGGTCCTCGTGGTGGCGTGGTTACTCACCTCAATCCAGGTGGCGGAGGACAAGTCTCAGTTGCCTCCGCTTCTGAGACAGTCAGTCTGCACCTCTTATCACGTGGCTCGTTGTGCATGACACCGCAGAGACTCACAGCATGTGGAGGCTCATGCTACTCTCCGCGATCCACGCACAACTTACCACACACCCCATTGAGAGCAAGAACCCCCAATCATGACCACGAGGAGGTTATCCCATGTGACTCTACCCTCCCTAGCAACCAGGCCAATTTGATTGCTTAGGAGACCTGGCTGGAGTCACTCAGCACACCCTGGATTCGAACTCAAGATTCCAGGGGTAGCAGTCAGCGTCAATACTCGCTCAGCTACCCAGGCCCCTGCGATTTCAACCTTTATTTAATCAATCATGCAGCATTAATGGATATCATACCAATGTCTCATAAGTTAAAGTCTGCTGGTTTCAAAGCATTTTGGATGGTTTCCCTCATCATGTAGCCTATAGGAAAGTGGAGCTTTCACAACTGTCACGTCCCTTCATGGCAGTTTTTCCATATTAACGCGAGAACGAGAACGAGAAAGAGAATAAATTAAGGCCACGTCCACACTAATACTTTTTCATTTGAAATAGGGATATTCACGGTTAACCGATTGACCAGCATTAACAATTTGTTCAACTAATACTATCAGTTAAAAATTAACCGAGAGGTTAAATAAAGAAACAACAGAGAGACAATCTGATGGTATAATCACGTAGGGCATGTTATGTACACATGAGGGCGCTGTTAACAAGTAAACCACTGTCTTCCTCTCAGTCTGATAGACAAGGAAATATGAAAGGTGTGGCATGCTGTGGGACCATTTCGTCTGTGAAGACGACATGATCCAATGCAAATAGGAGTTTAGTAGTAGCACAAGTACAATGCGGTACCATTTAAAAAACAAACATCTGCAAGCCTCGACGAGCATATGTTTACGGCCTTAGTTGCACAGGCAACGGGAGTGTGATGCGCAGCGGGACGTCAGTGCTTTCGGAGAGGGTTTCAGTTACCATACTGACCCCTGCCCATGTAAATATATGTTGATTTTTCTAAACAAAAACTATTAGGATTGCTCAGCAGCATAATTTGTGGGTAGGCTAAGACTGTTTTTATTCTTCCATTATACTGTTAAATTTATCATCTCATAGGTTAATTTGGCGTGGAAGTGATCCATTCAAAATTTGTTTGTTACGAAATATAAGAAGGATATATTAGGTTGTTCATTCAAATGTTGATGTAATAACTATTGCTAAATATGCACATTTGTCATGTGAGCTTGTTTTGTTTCAGACAGTATAGCGCTTTGACATGCCTGTTTGCCCGGTTTGATTCATGGCTTATCGGTTAACCGGTTAATAACCGGTTAAAAATTGTGGTTAGTCAGTTAAAAGTATTTGCCAAAAGTTGCATCCCTAATTTGAAAACTCATATTTTTCTCTACGGTTTGGCCTTCCATCCACACTGAGACAGCGTTTTTGACAGCGAAAAGAGAGCTTTTCGAAAACGCTCTCCCAAGTGGATACATTTGAAAATGCTATCTTCTCATTGTAGTGTGGACAGGGGAAACGGAGATATCTGAAAAATATGACATATTTGTTGCCATGTGTCACTAGGGGTTGCCAGCCATCTCATACAATAAGGAATTATCCCACGTTCCATATGAAATCCATACAGGATGTTGTTTGTCCTTTATTTTAGTGTCTCACACCCAAACTGCCGGAATGTTTCATAAATCAGGAAAATGGACCTGAAACACACTCATTTCAAGTGAGTTGTGTAAATTATCGGCTGTTAGAAGTTACACGGACGCCAAACTTGACAGAAGCGACTGGGGAAAATATCAGTGAAAACCAACGCACGTCTTCTGTCGTGTTTTCAGTCAGAAGCAGGAGAATTTTGTCAAACATATAGCATTCGATTGCATGATAATTGTTTATCACCATTGTGATTTCAAAAACTGTAATTCATGACATTACATAACATTGCATACTTAAGTGCTCTGGAGGAGAGATTCAGCTAAACGACGTGAGAAAAACTTACACTTTTTTAAAAGTAGGCTACAATACAGTACAGGTTTAGTAAAAAACACTTGTTCTTTTTTTTTTTTTTTTTTTTTACTTTTTTGTGATTTTTTTTACATTTCCCTTGTGATAAACACTATTTACTGACAAAAAAACGACACTGTAATCCAAGGAAAAATACACTATTTCATGTTATGCGTTTTCTCTTCCATAAAAATCCATTATAATGCATGATTACTACTAAGACTTGTACTGTGAGACAACACATTTTTTTTGTGCTAAAAAATACTATTTAAAAAAAAATACAAAACATAAAATACTATTTTGGCACATTAGTCATATAGCCTTCTGTCTACAAACTGATGACCCAGATTTGTTTTACAGGAAGTCGGTTCTTTGAGCTTTAAAAATTAAAAAGGCTTAAGTTAATTATGGGTAAGAAAATGCTTGACAGAAAAATATTGTCTTTCTCTATTGATTGCAGCTTCGCTCTTTTGACAAAAAGTAGTGTTTATTAAAAATAAAGATTGATAGAATTAATTTTTTTTCCTGGAGATTGTTTTAAAGCAGTTTTCATTTTTAAGCACATTAGTGGCTGTTCACTCTGAATGTGTTTTTGTATACGTCCGGCCTGTTTATCAATTGTTTTCTATGTAAACAATTTTTAGGTGGACCTCTTTAACTTTTGCACAGTGTCTCATGCTGGAGCCCACTGGAAAAAAAACGTCCCGAATTTAAAGCTGGAATGTCCCGTATTTGGCTGGTAGAAAGTTGGCAACCTGCTTGACCCACTCCGAGAGGGATTTGAACCAGCGTCTCCAACATGTGAGGCAGGCACACTAACAAGGAGGCTATAGACTACAGCTTCTAGAGTCAGTCGCTAGTGCACCTCTTAAGGGCGAGGGAGTGAGGTTTACACACTGCACAGCTACCTACCAGTTGGCTACCGTTACAGATGCAGTCATGTGATCCATTCAACCTAAAACAATCAAGATGGCGGCTCATGATGTAGTGGCGCTGTTTTGCCTGCTATTCACTTTGATAGTGTAGTTAAAGATAAATATTTCTTTAACCTTCTCATTACATTCCTTCAAAGACGACAGGAAGTTTACTCGGAATTGCTGTCCGGCAACCGAACATGAGGACAAATGCGTTTCAGATCGTATATGGAACGGCGATTTTTCCAATGCGCAGTAAGGGGATTTAAGCCTTTTCATACGTTTCATTGTGGACGAGAAACTTTTGGAAAATGCTTGACAGAGAGTGTTTTGAAAACGAAAGCACATTTTTCAAATGTTTCCGGATAAATATTACATGTTCTTAGAAGTGGCAACCCTTCTACATATTGTGGCTATTATTATTTCTCGATTGTGCATTTGAATTCACAGAGTTTTAACAAAGTCTGTTACTAATTAATTATAAATAAACCATCGGTTTTTCACATCAGCACATTTTCATGCTTATATTCGATATGCCGATGGTTTTAATATGGTCAATAATTGGCCGATAAATATCAGCAGCTGATACATCAGTGCATCCCAAGTGCTATCATAACATTGCTCTGTTTTTTTGGGGCAGGGCTATCTATTTGATCGACCAATGAAAGACAGGAGTAGTCTTTGGAAAACCTGTTTAGAAAAAAGCACACATTATTTTTGCAATTACGTATGGTGACACTGACCAGTGCTGCAGAAATTACACACTTTAGCTTTAAACACACAAAATCTAAACATGCAATTAAGTGGCAATCTTAAATGGTAAACACATTCTCAAACTTTCACATTCATTCCTTCCTTTCCACCTCACATCTTCTGTCTGTGTTATTTTGCTTCTCCATTCCTAATCTATGACTCAAGAATATTAGTTAAAGAAAGAAGACAAGAGGACAGAGAGGAAGAGGACGTGGAGAGAATGCACCCTCAGGGTGCCATGTTGTTTGGACCTGCCTTCCCAACTCTGACACACACACACACACACACACACACACACAATGACCAAATAGCAGTGCTTCTCAACTGGTTTTGCTTCAGAAAGACCCAGTTTTTACTTTGGGTACTAATTGTTTATAATTGTTAATTGAATTGTTTTACAAAAGTAAACAAAAATGTCAAAATCAAAAAGACGTTGAAAAAGAATTCCTCTCCATTTGTTGATAAGTCTATGTACTGTATTTTACTATCCTAACAATGCATGATTATAGTTGCATTTCATTATTTGATTTCATAATTTTTCCCTGCTGTTCACAACCCTATCAGAATAGACCTACAACCCATTTTTGGGTCACGACCCACCAGTTGAGAACCACTGGCCTAAAGTACAGTAAGCCCTCTCTTTATGGTACATAAAGAAGGATGTACTGTAAGAAATCAGGATTACTGTACTGTATATTTAAGCACCAATAAGTAACGCTTTTGTTTAACACTTTCCTCCCCCATCATGGGACAGTGAGAATGGACAAGGGAAGTAAGGAGAAATGAAAGGAGATAAACTGATGGTAGAAATCACACCATAATGGGGTGACAAAGAGGAGGAGGAGGAGAGAAAGATGAAGATCAAAAGAGAGTGATAAAGAAAGCCAAAGAGAAAGCTGGAGGGAGAGAGAGAGAGCAAGTTGGTCATACCTGATGGTATGAAAAATACTTTTTTTATATACTTTTTGTTAGTGTTACATTAAAACAAGTGGCATTTATTTTAAAGAGAGATAGCTCAAGCACCCTTTTCAAACCATTTCACAAAAAGACGTTTGTAAGGTTTTTAATAGTAGAACAATAAATATAATTACATTAGAATTATATATTAATACTATAAGTGAAACATATAATGTGATAAACTATGCATTTGATTACTCTGCTATGACACCTGTGTGAACTTGAGGGGAATGAACCTCATAAATCCACTAAAAATGACCTTGGGAGCAGTTGTTTAAAAGTAACTGCAAAAAATTGCTTAGAAGAGTGAGGTTATCTCTGAGAAAAGATTCTGAATGATTTGCTTACAGAGGTCACTTGGTTTGATAGTCTGTTATCTAATACAATGACATTTCTTCATGTTTAAGTGTGGATTAAGCGTCCAAATACTTATTGGGGTCATTGTAGATGAATGTCAAACAATTAGAAAACTAGAACTGATGAGAAGGTTACATTACCCAACTGACTGAAGGGGTGGCATTAGCATCAGCTGGTCCAATAAGAGAAAGAGGGAGAGATTTATATCTCATAATGGGATAATCGGCTTGTTTTGGGGCAGTATTGGACATTATTGCATTTGGCTGCGTTAAATCAGGTGGTGGTTTAAGCCTCTGTTGGACAAATGTTGCCGTTTTTGCTGGCAAGTTTGAAGAGATTATCCTCAAGAATATTTTGCATTTCATCACTGTATTCTAGGTTAGAGACAGCCACATTTGAAACTAGATTTTTACATTTTCTGAAGATCTCAGTGGTGCTTGCTAAAGACGAACACTAACTCTAAAAAAAAAAAAAAAAAAGATTATTCTAAAACATTGTTTAATTTATGAAACGATACTCCACATGAAAATGTCCCTGAATGTCCCCAAAGGGAAGTTTTGTCAGATTGTTGTCCTCAAACTATTGTAAAAACGTACGCACATACACACTTTCTGTTTTCAGATTGTTCCAGGACAAATGTGGTCAAGTGTGCAGATTTAAAATTTAAAAAGCTCCCAAATTTAAAAGCTCCCCATTGTTTTTGTTTCTCTGTTCACTATTTATCATGGAATTTGCCTTTGACCTCTTAGTGACATCTAAGGGAAAACTATCCACATTAGCTTGCACACACACACAGGAAATAAGGTGTGCAAGATATGCATCAGGAACTGAACATAATGCAGATAATAGAACAGCTATTAGCACGGCCTTCACACAACAGGTGTGAACGCAGCTGACAAAGTGATTCACACACATGAGCACACATACAAACAAATATGCATACCTGAAACATCAATAAGTTTCATAAACACAGACTCAGGCATACTGCAGTTGTCATTGGCCCAGTAAGTACAAATGCAGCTTCTGAGAGAGGGACAAGACCAAACAGCCTACCACACACTCACTCCACGAGCACACACACGAGTACACTGTACATGCCAATGGTGAATCACTTGAGTTATGAGAGAACTATAATGTCAGGGTGAATTTAGAAATGAATTTAAAGAGACTTACTTCATAAAATGTGACAGAGAAAGAGAGGGAGTAAGAGAAAGAGATGAAAATGGAAAGAAAACAAGGGCATTGGATTAAGATGGGTGATTCTTTCTGATGTCTGCTCCTTGCTGAAACAAAAAACAAAAACAAAAACAAAAACATCTTAAACCAGCCTAAGCAAGTTTTCTGGTATTAAAGTTCACTCAAATATGAAAATTCTCTCATCATTTACTCTCTCAAATTTTTATCATTTGTGAATGACTTTCTTTCTTCAGCAGAACACAAATGAAGATTTTTCTGGCTCTTTTGGTCCATACAATGCAAGTGAATGGGTGCCAAGATTTTGAAGCTGCGAAAAGTGCATAGGTCAGCATAAAAGTAATCTATAAGTCTCCAGTGTTTTAATCAATATCTTCAGAAGCGATTTGATAGGTGTGGGTGAGAAACAGATCAATATTTTAGTCAATTTTTACAATAAATTCTTTTCCCTGCACAATCAATCTTTACTTTAATTTTTACTTTCACATTCTTCTTCTTTTGTTTTTGGTGATTTACATTCTTCATGCATACGCCCCGTACTGGGCAGGGAGAAGAATTTCTAGAAAAAGTGGACTTAAATATTTATCTGTTTCTCACCCACATCTATCATATCACTTCTGAAGATATCGATTTAATTTATGGATTACTTTTATGCTGACCTATGTACTTTTTGGAACTTCAAAATTTTGGCACACATTCACTTGCATTGTATGGACCTACAGAGCTGAAATATTCTTCTAAAAATCTTAATTTGTGTTCTGCAGAAGAAAGAAAGTCATACACATCTGGGATGGCATGAGGGGGAGTAAATGATGAGAGAATTTTCAATTTTGGGTGAACTATCCCTTTAACTGGTTTAAATTGGTCTCTAAGCTGGGCAAGCTGGTGTCTAGCTGGTTAGCTGGTGCCCAAATCCCCTCTAAAACCAACAAAACAGACCAGGCTGATCAGGCTGCGAGTCCAGCTCAGCCCAGCAAACCACCAATGGCTGTTTAAGATGTTTTTTTGTTTTTTTCAGCAGGGCTCTTGTCGGCATGGTTCTCTGTTAACTGCTGCCAGTTAGACAGAGGGACTGAAAGGCAGAGAAATGTGTGTGTGTGGAGGGGGGGGGTGGCAGGTTTAAGTGGTTTACGAGGACTTTTTTTTTGGTTAAAAACTGGTAATTACAAGGGTATTATGCTATAAATGTGGTTTATGAGGACATTTCTAGTGTCCCCATAATTTAATTAGCTTAAAAACATACTAAACGATGTTTTATTGAAAATGTAAAAATGCAGAAAGTTTTTTGTGAGGGTTAGGTTTAGGGGTAGGGTTAGGGTTAGGGGACAGAATCTACAGTTCGTACAGTATAAAAATCATTATGTCTATGGAAAGTCCTCATAATGATAGCTGCACCAACATGTGTGTGTGTGTGTGTGTGTGTGTGTGTCAGAGTGAGTGTGAGCAAGTGTGGTGCATTACACTTGCAGGTTCACATGTGCAGACTGTATCTGAGGCCCAGAGGACCTGCAGTACCTCTCTGAGATCTAAATCAGTGTGTGTGTGTGTGTGTGTGTGTGTGTGTGTGTGTGTGTGTGTGTGTGTACTCTTCAGATTAGACACATTCAATTGACAATCATTTTCACTCATTATCTCACATGAACAAACACGTTCACACTGAGGGTTAAGACATTTCTCTCTATATCACAAAAACAAATTTCCAATAAACACCCACCAATTTCATGATTTTATAGTGTGCATTCTAAGAATCTATGAAGAGCCTGTACAAGAGATTTAGAGATTTTGTAATAACACTACAATCAAATTTCCATGTTAATCACCATTATCCTAATAATTGATTAATATTGATCTAACCAATGCATTTTTTAAATAATAACTAAGAAATAAATAACCAACCTTATCATTTTCTATAGTGACCACAACGATACATACTGTATACAATAAGAAAGCTTATTTTAGTCTCTCTAAAGACCCAAAATGTAATCACTAAAGAAATGTAACAATGTAATTATTATATGAATACTTCATATTATTTGCAAAAGATCTAAGTCCATCTAAGATCTGTGGTGAAACTAAAATGTTCATGCCTATTATTATTGTTTCTTGCAAACCCCCAGCTTGGGGTTAGCCACATCTTAATAACCAACCTAAAGCCTAAGAAACACGTTTTGACCTGCATGCTGTGTGTATGTGCATGCTTTACACAAAAAACTAGTGTGTTTGGAGGACTTTAATGTCAGTGCTTTAGAAAACTATGTACAACATTTAATCGTTCTAATTGCGTCTTCTATATCAATATATGACATACTACAACTACTACAAACATGCCAATACAATAATAAATAATGTCATAAGACGTAGGGCATGTATGTGTTTGCATAACCCTGGCCTCTTTTGCGATAGGTCTTTACATGTACCCTCAGGATGACTGAGAGCTGGGTGATTGATGGATGAACAGATAACGATGGAGAAAGAGGGAAGGCAGTAGCTGACTCTGACACCCAGGGTCTTTTGAAAAGAATTTAGCACTTTAGGACACACTGGAAAAAATACTTTTATTTATGCTGTTTCCTGTGCTCTCTCATTACCTTTTACTCTCCTTCACTCATAATTATGTGATAAGGTCTGATCTGATATCACATTCATGAATCTGTGCTGCCGATGAAGGTATCTGATCTGAACTGATCTAAAATCAGACATAATGAATCTGTGCTACTGATGAAGGTGTCTGATCTAAAATCAAACTCAAAAATTTGTGCTGGTGATGAAGGTGTCCGATCTAATTTGACATCAGCAAAGAGGGAACAGAGAATGATGACAAGATACATTTGAATATACTGTATAAGTATGAATACACAATGCAGTGTGACATAATAAATATCCTATAAGACCCGCAAGTAGCCAGAATACTGAAGACTGAATATTCAATCCACAGACTGATCTCACAGTGAAATCGGAAACAGTAGGTTACATTTTCTTTAGCAGTGGCCAAAGCAGTAACTGTTGTTGGGTGTATGGTTACGTGTAAGCTCCTTTTTCCTGGTGTAATGTCCACGGAGGGGCACCAAAAGTGAGCTGAACAGTACATGATGTAATACATTGAAGAGGATTGCAAATGTTATAAACTGTACCCACCAACCCAAACACCATACCTAAACCTAACCATTAGTGGAGTAAAAAAAGTAATGTATGAGTAATGAAATGCACTCCTCACTGATTACTTCCTGGTTTCAACACGGAATCTAAACCCGGGTCTCCCGGGTTTAGATTTAGCTGTGGCACGCCTCCGGTCGTGCCACAGCTGAGTCGGCACAATGTGGCCGAACCTAGGATACTGGAACTATCGGAAACAACAAGCCGACTTCCTGTGTGTTCATGTTGCAATCAAATTCAATTTCACTGCGAGTGAACTGTGTCAACACAGAAATGCCTTGTAAAACGAGAGCACAGCTACTCAAAAACAACAGGTAAACACAACAAACAATGCACAGTCTGTTAAAGGTGCTGTGTGTAATTGTTTTTATGTTAAAACACTTGCTATACTAAAATACTTCATATTCCTATCCCAGTTAAATGTACAAACCAGAATGATGACAGAATATGCTTTACTAATGTTACAAATTCTGTTCACCTGGTCTTAAACATGATATTTTTAAGAAATACATAGGAATGCATGGACCAACTTCTCAAATCAAAGCATAAAGACTGAACCCAACACAATTACATGTACTCAAGTCTGACCTTAAACCCCAGCTACAACAGTCAATAACTCTTGAAGCGATTTTTGCAACCACACTGTCTTGATAAGCAGTGTAATGATCTTTGTAGATTACCTTTTGCGAGTGCACATACACACTGGTACACAGAGCCAGATCTAGTGGGTGCTGTGATGAGCAAGTAATGTAAAGGGTCAAATTGTATCATAATGGCACTAACCCTAACAAAATGTACTGGAACTGAAAACATGTGCAACACCCGCTTCCCTAATGTCGACGGGATACTCACACACACCCCACCCCATCGACGGAATACACAGCGCTGTCAACAGGGCTGAAAAACGAAACTCAAATTTTTTTAATTCTTAAATGTTAATATATTGACATCATTTCAGAAAAGGTAGCTGCAAGACATCTCATTTTTAAATCAATGTTGTCTCCTATGTCCACAAGAGGGAGCAATTAATCATTATAAACCAAACAGCACAGTGTTAAAGTTACACTATATAACTTTTGGCCTTCTAGCGATTAAAAAATGAAACTGCATGTGTCTTGCGGAAGAACACTGTTTTGTTTGTGGTTCAGCTCTGCTCCTCTGCGCGGATGAATATGGTTTAAAGCACCGGTGTACACATGGATACAGGACATTTTATCAGAGCGAATAAACAAATAAATAATGAAAGAAAGGAAAAGCTGGATATCTGAAAACATGTAATCTGAGCAGGTAAGTGCCATATCTTATGCTGTTGTTTTGACTTATTGGAAACATTGATGTTTTGAAATAATGATGTTACAAAAGGCACGTTTGTTAAGATTAGACGCAATGATTGATAGTCTGATAAGGTCAAACGTTGTAAAGTTTTTATAACTGCAGGATATTCTGGCCAAACAGACCATGGTAGTAACTCATTTATAGATTGTCATTGTTACCAACCAGTGGTCAACATCATTTCAAGACTCACATGTCCTTGGCAAGCCTAAGACTAAAGGATTTATTTATATAAATTATTGCCGTTATAAAGAAAATACACACTTGTGCTAGCAAGTGAAAGTTCTGCGCCGATTACAGTCTAATTATTGTAATTCACTACACACACACACACACACACACACAAACGTGTGTGATTACATAATTATACATAAAACATATCGATAAAATATCTTACCTGTTGAGTAAGAAAAAAGCCATCTCTGGGTCACTTTTAAATCCTTTCAGATCTTGGAGTTGTCGCCACCTCTGAAAAGCCAAGCCGATGTTGATTCGGGTTTTATTACGGACTCTGTCACTTTCCCTTTTTACTTGTAGACTCTGCTCTGTTCGGGGTTTCTTTGTTTTTACAAAGTGATTCCCTGGAAGTTTGCCGTTTTGAATAATCCATGATCAATGTTTCTCGTTTGTTGTGACAACAAACATTCAGCTTCAGCAACTCCCATACACGCGCTACAGTAGCCAGATCTTATTTTCTCTGTGTATGGATATGACGTCAACACGCACGGGCGAATGACGTATGTATGCAATTTCCCGCAAAATCCGTCCCGACAGCTCTAAAATATTTATAATATAATATCAATATTATAGGTTTATCAAAGTGTATTTGGGTAAAGACATGGTTTGGAAGATGGATTTTTGTTCCACTCTCTCATTAATAACATTTTGTTATTTTTTAACAAAAAAAATAATAAATTACATAGTGTAGCTTTAATAATGTACAGGACCCTATTCACAGTTGCGCCATCTTTAATTTTTGACGGGAATGACAACGAGGCTCTGAGGGATAAACCAAGCCTCTTCAATAGGTTGTATTGTTGTTTAGTGTTTTGGATCGTTCCACTAACAAAACATAAAAAAGTAAGCGGCAGTTCTGCGGACGCAAACACCTTGTTGATAAGAGGGGTCAACGGAGAATGGCCAGACTGGTCCAAGTTTACAGAAAGTCTACGGTAACTCAGATAACCATTCTGTACAACTGTAGTGAGCAGAATAGCATCTCAGAATGCACAACATGTCGAACCTTGAGGTGGATGGGCTACAACAGCAGAAGACCATGTCTTGCACTTTATTTGGACCATAGTGTTCCTAATAAAGTGCTCAGTGAGTATATATAAACAGTGTTGATTTTTTACACTTTTGCTTACCCAGCCACAGTATTGCTACAATGAATGCATGCAATCTTCATTTGAATTATTTTTTAAGTCTGAATGAATCATAAATATGTGATTAAAACATAGAATGAAAATTTGCATCTACAACGGGACTCGGTTCCCTCCGCCTCTCGAGTGACGTAAGCATGCTGGCATGTTCACGCAAGAACTGATGTGATACAACCGGAAGTGCAGCTCGATTTGTTTACTAAAGAATGCTGTTCACAAGTTTCATTGATTTTGCTTTCATTTGAACATGCCAGTGTGCTTATGTCGCATGAGAGGTGGAGGGAACTGAATCCCGTTGTGGATGCGTATCAGAGATCGACCGGAAGTAAACTATTATAGTGAAAAGGACTTAAATATTGATCTGTTTCTCTCCCAAAGTGATCGAATAGCTTTAGAAGACATTAATTTAACCACAGGAGTATGGATTGCTTTTACTATGATTGTCTGTGCTTTTTGGAGCTTTAAAGTGCTAATCACCATCCACTTGCATTGTGAGGACCTACAGATCTGAGAAATTCTTCAAAAAATCTTATTTGTGTTCTGCTGAAGAAAGAAAGTCAAACACATCTGGGATTGCATGAGGGTGAGTAAATGGTGAGAGAATTTTCATTTTTGGGCAAACTATCCCAACATTTACCTCAATATCTTATTACAACCCCAATTCTGAAAAAGTTGAGAGAGTATGAAAAATGCTAATAAAAACAAAAAGGTGTGATTTGTAAATTATATTCACCCTTTGCTATATTGAAAGCACTACAACTACACATTATATGATGTTTTACCCTGTGAATTTCATTGTTTTTTTTAATGTACAGTAATTTCAAATCAGATGATTGCAACACGCTCCAAAAAAGTTGGGACAGTCGAGTGTTTTCCGCTGTGAGACATCACCATTTCTTCTAATAACACTTATTAAGCATTTGGGCACTGAAGACACAAGTTTTTTAAGTTTAGAAAGTGGAATTTCCCCCCAATCATCCAATATGTATGTCTTTAGCTGCACAATTGTATGCGGTCTTCGTTGCCGTATGGTGTGCTTCATAATGCGCCACGCATTCCCAAGTCAGGACTTCAGGCAGACCAATCTAGCACCCACACTCTCTGCTTACACAGCCATGAACTTGAAATCCGTTCAGTATGTGGTTTGAAGTTGTCCTGCTGGAAAATGCAGGGATGTCCCTGGAAAAGACAATGCTGGATGGCAGTATATGTTGCTCCAAAATTTGTACATATCTGTCTGCATTCATGGTGTTCTCACAGATGTGCGAGTTACTCATGCCATGGGCACTGACACACCCCTGGCCCATTCAGACACTGGCTTTTGGACCTGACGCTAATAACAGCTTGGCCCTTTTCCTCTTTGGCCCAGATAACATGATGGCTTTGTTTTTCCAAAACTTTTTGAAATATGGACTCTTCAGACCAAAAAACACAGTTCCACTGTTCTACTTTCCATCTAAGATGAGATTGAGCCCAGAAAAGTCAGCAGGGCTTCTGGACAGTGTTGATGTAGGGCTTCTGCTTTGCATAGTAAGTCTTAACTGGATGCAGTGGCAAGTGGTGTTGACTAACAAAGGTTTACTAAAATTATCCCAAGCCCATGTTCATGAAAGCCATTACAGATGAATGACATTTTTTAAGACAGTGATGTCTGAGGGATCAGAGATCACGCGCATTCAGACATGGTTTTCATCTTGCTCTTTACGCACCGAGATTTGACCAGATTCCTTGAATCTTTTAACTATATTGTGCACTGCAGAGGGTGAAATGCCCAAAATCCTTCCAATTAGTCTTTGGGGAACATTGTTCTCAAAGTGCTGGATTATTTGCTGAAGCATCTGTTGGCAAACTGACAAGTCTTGAACGATCCTTGCTCTTGAAGGACTAGACTGTTTTTTGGAGGCTTCCTATATACTATGCCACGATTGACTCACCTGTTTAACATCTCCTGTTTCACATCACCTTGTTATTTCAACTCGTCAAATTGTTATTAGTCTTAAATTGCCCCTGTCTCAACTTTTTTGGAGCGTGTTGCAATCATCTGATTTGAAATTACTGTACATTTAAAAAAATATATATATATATGAAATTCACAAGGATATACATCATATAATGTGTAGTTGTAATGCTTTCAATATAGCAAAGGTGAATATAATTTACAAATCAATCCTTGTTTTATTAACATATTTCATACTGTCCCAACTTTTTTGGAATTGGGGTTGTATGTGCATACAAGACTTTCCCCTGGGTAATTAAACTGTACTCTTTTTCTGTGGCAGTGAAAGCAGATCCTCTCAGTAACGGTGTGAATCAGATAATAACTGTGCTTCTGCTACATTCAGAGAGAGAAACTGGCAAATAGAGAGAGACTATGAGCTGGAGTGGAAAGTAAAATAAGCAAAGATAATTCCCTTGTGTTCATTCTTTGTCCGCTTTAGTGGGGTAAAACCACAATGAAACTTGAGACAAGAGAGAAATTTGGAGTCTTACTCTTTGCGTCTCTTTCACACACATACTGTACATACAAACACGCTTATTATGGTTGTTATTAATACAGCCACCCAGTACACAGTAGCTTTTAGAAAGACAGGCCAATAGCCTATAAGAACCATTCTGATGGGAAGATGGCCTGAAAATTGGCCCGGTGGGTTTAATTGAATACTTCAGGCATTACTGAGTGAGTTGGACAGAGTAACCTGCTAAAACAACAACAACAACAAAAACAGCTTAGGTCTTATTGGTCTCCCAGCCTGATAAAGTTGGTCTTGAGCTAGTTTATCTGGTCGGACAGCAGTTACACAGCTGGCAAGTGCTAAAACCCCTCTAAAACCAGCAAAACAGACCTAGCTAGGGAGACCAGCAAACCAACTCAGAGTGGTTTAAGCTGTTTTATTCCAGCGGCGTAAAGGGGCTGTTCAAACTGAACACATTTTTGCGTCCATATGCAAGGTTTTTCAAATGTCAACAAGCACTAGATGGAGCTTGTCTCAGGTTATAAAAACTTCAACTTTTAAAAGGCGTCTCCAGACATAGTGCATTCTGTTCTATTAGTTGCGTTGCGTCCAACTTTTTTTTTTTGTGCAAGAACACTATCAGTCTGAACAGCCCCTAAGGCAATTCTGAATTTTGATTATTTGGATTTAACAGCATGACTCGGACTGGTTCACACTAAATAGGCTGTATTTACTTCAGTAAAACATTTCTTTCACATTGAATTCAATTTGTAGACCTCTATATATTCCAGTAGCCAAAATAGACACAAAGACAGATGGTGCATAGCAAATCACTAAATGTGGCTGTACTCACACATACAATGTGGACACACCAACAACCTGTAGGTTGTTGGTGTGTCCACATTGTATGTGTGAGTACAGCCACATTTAGTAATTTGCTATGCACCATCTGTCTGAGTCTATTTTGCCACACACATTCACACAAATAACAAGAAGTGGTAGACATTGAAAAACTGTATGTGGAGTGAAGTGTGGCTGTGTGAGGGTGTGTTTGTGTGTACTAAGAAGGATTTTGTTGATCTGTTGGCTGTTCACTGATCACACACATTTGTTTTTTCTATCATGGTGGGGATTTTCCATTGACCTCTATTGTTTTAAACTCAGCAAATAATATTTTATATACCCTAAACCTCAAAGAAACATTTTTAGATTTTCATTAAGACAAGTATGTTTAAGCCACTTGTGGGACCAGGTAAACTGAAGTTTTAATTGTAGAGAGGTCTCCACAATGTAGGCAAACCTGATACCCACACTTTCTCCAACATCTTATCTCTTAAAGGTAAACATCAATCCTTTTTATCTGTCTTTTAAAACTTTTTTTCATCAATCAATGTCTCTCACAATCCTTCCTGTATTTGTCTGTATTCAAAACAAACCACACACACACACACACACACACACACACACAGAGAGAGAGAGAGAGAGAGAGAGAGAGAGAGAGAGAGAGAGAGAGAGAGAGAGAGAGAGAGAGAGCTCTTGTCACTGACATACCAAAATCCCAGCCATCTTACCACCTGCTATTCAATCATCTCTCACTTTATTATGGGCTGTAAGTAACTATGGCGACTGGCCAGGTTGGCAGGTGAATGCTGAGGTCATTAAGGTGGGTGGAGTTAAGCTGCATGCCCTAGACATCACCTCACCACACACACTTACACATTAACGTCTCCGTGGAGATGAACTCTGCCCTTTCAGCAGCACTCACAGCTTTAAAATGCAAGCAGGGTTGATCCTTCACTACTGGATATAACACACACCACCTTAGTCTGACACACCTGTTCATACCAGACAAACTCTTTGAACTACAGCACCACAGTGCTTTGGTTTGAATTTTATTTGTGAAATTTTTACAAATAAAACCATTTAGTTATCAATAGCATTTTAATTCTGCATTTAACTTTGCAGTTTTATTATAATATTTAATGTTATAAATTATTATTACATATTACACTTATATAATAAGTAATATATGTATTATGATTAAATATTCTATATTATAAAAGAGATGGTTGTGTGACTTTAAATTCTGATTGTAAAATGACTATAAATGCACACATTCTGCATTAATGCACCAAGTTGCAATGTTGTTTGGCAACCGCAAACAGCCTACCATTAGTATAATTAGGCATAGGTGGGCTGACTTGTTTATTCTGATAATTATGTATTAATAATAAATGTAACTTTTATTGAACGTTGGTGTCTTTTATCATAATGCTGTTGCAGCACTATGCATTACAGTGATTTCACCATGGGTAAGAAGTCTTTAGAAGTACAGTCCTAAGAACACCCTTTACCAATGGTAAAATCACTGTCGCTCATGGCTTATGGCTCTATTATTAGTTTAACCTGAGTAGGGTCATATTCTAAAGGTCAATAATCCTACACACATATTCTCAAACAAAACCTGTTGTTGGTGCCAACCAGCACAATGAGACAGCAGGCATGGTAACCACAGGCTCAATCAAGCATATCTTTTTTAACTGCCAAATACACACCCTGACACAAACTCTCACAGTGAGCGAAAAGAGTCATGAGTATAGGAAAGGAATAAAAACACCATATCGAATTAGCAGAATGTGGCAAGCGTGAGAACCAAGTGAAAAAAAATAAACAAGGTTCACACAGTCATCAGGGTAAGGACACACTACACAATTAATTTTGTCTGGTTTTTCAGTAAAATATTGAAACATACTTAAAATAAGAAATATTTACTTGAGAAGTGAAGCTGTGAAACATCACCTGTGGAACGGTCGTTAAGACACTAACAGCTTACAGACGGTAGGCAATTAAGGTCACAGTTATAAAAACTTAGGACACTAAAGAGACCTTTCTACTGACTCTGAAAAACACCAAAAGAAAGATGTCCAGAGTCCCTGCTCATCTGCGTGAACATGCCTTAGGCATGCTGCATGGAGGCATGAGGACTGCAGATGTGGCCAGGGCAAGAAATTGCAATGTCCGTACTGTGAGACACCTAAGACAGTGTTACAGGGAGACAGGAAAGACAGCTGATCATCCTCGCAGTGGCAGACCACATGTAACAACACCTGCACAGGATATGTACATCCGAAAATCACACCTGCAGGACAGGAAAAGGATGGCAACAACAACTGCCCGAGTTACACCAGGAACGTACAATCCCTCCATCAGTGATCAGACTGTCTGCAATAGGCTGAGAGAGGCTGGACTGAGGGCTTGTAGGCCTGTTGTAAGGCAGGTCCTTACCAGACATCACCGGCAACAACGCCGCCTATGGGTACAAACCCACCTTCGCTGGACCAGACAGGACTGGCAAAAAGTGCTCTTCACTGACGAGTCGTGGTTTTGTCTCACCAGGGGTGATAGTCGGACTCACGTTTATCGTCGAAGGAATGAGCATTACACCGAGGCCTGTACTCTGGAGCGGGATCGATTTGGAGGTGGTGGGTCCGTCATGGTCTGGGGCGGTTGTCACAGCATGATCGGACTGAGCTTGTTGTCATTGCAGGCAATCTCAACGCTGTGCGTTACAGGGAAGACATCCTCCTCCCTCATGTGGTACCCTTCCTGCAGGCTCATCCTGACATGACCCTCCAGCATGACAATGCCACCAGCCATACTGCTCATTCTGTGCGTGATTTCCTGCAAGACAGGAATGTCAGTGTTCTGCCATGGCCAGTGAAGAGCCCGGATCTCAATCCCATTAAGCACTTTTGGGACCTGTTGGATTGGAGGGTGAGGGCAAGGGCCATTCCCCCAGAACTGTCCAGGAACTTGCAAGTGCCTTGGTTTAAGAGTGGGGTAACATCTCACAGCAAGATCTGGCAAATGTAGTGCAGTCCATGAGGAGGAGATGCACTGCAGTGCTTAATGCAGCTGGTGGCCACACCAGATACTGACTGTTACTTTTGATTTTGACCCCCCTTTGTTCAGGACACATTATTCCATTTCTGTTAGTCACATGTCTGTGAAACTTGTTCAGTTTATGTCTTAGTTGTTGAATCTTTTTATGTTCATACAAATATTTACACATTAAGTTTGCTGAAAATAAAAGCAGTTGAAATTGAGAGGACATTTTTTTTTTTTTTTTGCTGAGTTTATATATATATATATATACATACACCAATCAGCAACAACATTAAAACCACATGCCTAATATTGTGTAGATCCCCCTGGTGCCACCAAAACAGAGCCAACCCTCATCTCAGAATAGCATTCTGAGATGCTACTCTTCTCACTACAAATGTACAGAGTGGTTATCTGAGTTACCGTAGACTTTATCAGTTCGAACCAGTCTGGCCATTCTCTGTTGACCTCTCTCATCAACAAGGCATTTCCGTCCACAGAACTGCCACTCACTGGATGTTTTTTGTTTTTGGTACTATTCGGAGTAAATACTAGAGACTGTTGTGTGTGAAAATCACAGGAGATCAGCAGTTACAGAAATACTCAAACCAGCCTGTCTGGCACCAACAATCATGTCACAGTCCAAATCGCCATTCTGATGATTGATGTGAACATTAAATGAAGCTCCTGGCCCATATCTGCATGATTTTATGCACTGCACTGCTGCAACACAATTGGCTGATTATATAATCACATGGATGATTGTTGGTGCCAGATGGGCTGGTTTGAGTATTTCTGTAACTGCTGATCTCCTAGGATTTTCACACACAACAGTCTCTAGAATTTACTCAGAATGGTGCCAAAAACAAAAGGGAAGACAAGTAGTGTGTGAGAAACCCATTACTGTAATCGACGTGTTCAGTATTTCACAGCAACAGTGAACGAGACACCATTAACTTCTGATATGTTTCACATACGTTTCTTATGTGCAGATCAAATAATATCATGTAAACTGCTCATACCGTCGTCCAATGACAGGCCATCTTACATCCTTTTCGAGTGGCACATGGGAGAGGGGGTGTGTCTTATAACTGAATTAAAAGTTCATTGGTTGCTCTCATGAGTCAACAGTCCAATGGCATTTTTTTAACTCGATTCTCAATTGATTAAAGAAAAGGAAAAGAAAAAGGAAAAAGAAAAAGCTAAACGAAAAAGAAAAGCCATTGGCAAATGGATGAGGAAAAGCAATTGCCAAAAATCTTTTTAAAATGCAATTTAAAAGGTGCTTTTAAAGTGCATTAAAAAGTGCATTTAAAAGACTCATTAATGTACTAATTTATTGCTACATTTACTGACATTTTAAAGATGAAATAAAAATGATTTTTAATGCACAATTTTATTGTTAAATATAATGAAATTTTTAAACATTAATTAAATAAACACATTTAAATGTGTCTTTTTATACATTGATTTATTTAATCAAGTTTTTATATTCAAATTAATCGATTGATAATTTATTCCTTCATTCTTTTTTAATTGGCACTCCTGGGCTTCAGCTGGTATGGACTGACAAATGGTAAATGAAAAGGAAAAGTCAAACAATAAAGAAAAGCAATTGCCAAATGGCTGAAGAAAAGCAATTGCCAAATGCTTTTAAAACGCCATTTAAAATGCGCATTTAAAAATGACTTATTAATGTGCTATTTTATTGCTAAATAGAAGTACATTTTAAAACATAAATAAACACATTTAAATGTGTCTATTTATTTGTCCATTTTTAAATTGGTTTATTTATTCAAATTTAAATGTGTCTATTCATTTGCCCATTTATAAATTGGTTTATTTATTCACATTTTTATTTTCAGATTAATAGATTGATAATGTATTCCTTCATTCTATTGTAAATGGCACTCCTGGACTTCCATAATTTTTACTGGAAAACAACACAAAATTATTGTTTAAGAAAATTATTTTTTGCAGTGCAATGCATACAACACTCAACCACCAAGCTGGTCAGCCCTCAGAAAACTTTCCTTTTCCCTTATTTCTCTCTTTTAATCATTCATTAATTCATTCATTCAGTGAAGTAACACAGGTGCACCTGTTTCAGCTGAATCTTTTCACTGCAGCAACACTGTCAAACACACATAATCCCCAACTTCACTTACATGCACACATATAGTTCAGTAACGCCCACCAGCTCACTGCACACACACACTGAACGTTTGGTGAGAGTGACTGAGAAAGAGGAAGAGAGAGGAGGAGGCAGTCAAAAGTCATCCGTCTTTCTTCCTCTTCAGTTATATTGTGTTTGCAGTGCGTCACCTGGTAGGAAAAAGAAAGGATAAAGAGCCCATGAATGGAGAGAAGAAAAGCAGAACATAATCAAAGGATGAAAAGGGATGGAGGGATTGGGAGTAGAGCAGAGTGAGAGTGCACACAAAATGAGCAAAATAAAACAGAGAATGTTTTCCAAACTGAAAAGAGCTTTTTAAAGCTGCCCTCCCCTCTAAACTGCTCTTCAAGCCTGTGTGAATGCTCTATCTTTCTGTTCTCAAGCTCAGGAGACAAAGAGAGCGGACACAGAGCAGCAAATAGACAAGCGAAATGAGGGTTGTATCAGGACAATCAGAACAAGTTGACTGACCAAGAAAGTTTGGGAACGGGCAAATTGCTCCCAATGTTAACATTAACATACAATACACAATACGTATGCAGTATTTGTAGGTGAAGAAATAGATTATCTTTATGCATTTTCTTTATTTATCACCACACAACCAATGCCAATTTCCAACTTTTTATATGATGTTACCATAGAATGCTGCAATATTAAATAAATACAGTACGGACCTGTCTGTTTGTTCATTTATGTAAAACACAAACTAAATAAAGTATTGTTCTGTGATTTATATGTGAGCGCAATTATGAATAAAGATTGAGTGCTGACATTTACTTTTATATCCAGTCTATTGTAGTTTCTTCTGATTAAATAAAAGCTGTAACTTAATCTCTGTGCATGTGTGTGTGGTTTTCCTCTCAAACAATCATGCTGAGCACATTACAGTACTTACAACAGCTCATTATGCTCCTTAGAGACTTACAGAGAGAGTGAGAGAGAGAGAGAGAGAGAGAGAGAGAGAGAGAGAGAGAGAGAGAGAGAGAGAGAGAGAGAGAGAGAGTCTTTCACTGCCCACAGTGTTGGTCAGTGTGTTTGAATTCCCCACAGAAGCTCATATCTCACACAGTATGACCTCACGCCATCCTACACACACACATTTAAACTAGTGAGCTAACACTAAAGAATGGGAGACAGTAAGTAAAGGGGACAAAACTTTCTACCCACAGTGTTGAACATGCCACAATGCACTACTGTCTTCCATTTCCTCCCCCGTTTTTTCTACTCTTTTTTTTTTTTATTTTATTTTATTTTATTATTTTTTATTTTCTTTTTTCATTTAAACGGGTTTTTGCTGGGCTGCGAGACAGGCATACAATAGTGTTTGTTTCTCATAGGAAAAGGGATTAAAGGTGACCATGGTGCCACACCACGCAGCAATTTCTCTGCCCGTCTTGCCCTGGTCAGAATGCAGTGCCACCTACTGGACGAATAGGACATTACAGATGACAGCACTCATCTGAGCTTACTTAAAGGAATAGTTCACTCAAAAATGAAAATTCTTTCATCATTTACTCACCCTCATGTCACACCAGATGTGTATGACTTTCTTCAACAGAACACAAACAAATATTTTTAGAGGAATATTTCAGCTCTGCAGGTCCATATAATGCAAGTGAATGGTGGCCAGACATTTGTAGCTCCAAAAATCACAAACGCGAGGAAACATGAAAGTAAACCATAAGACTCCAGTGGTTAAATCCATATCTACAGAAGCGATATGATAGGTGTGGGTGAAAAACAGATCAAAATTAAAGTGCTTCTTTTTATTTATTTATTTATTTATTTATTTTTACTTTAAATCTTCACTTTTACATCTGAACGTCACATGTGGTGCCTGTTTAGTTCCACTTTCACATGTGAAAGTGAAACTGGAGACTTATAGTGAAAAATAACTTACATATTGTTCCATTTCTCACCCACACTTATTATATCGCTTCAGAAGATATAGATTTAACCACTGGAGTCTTATGGATTACTTTTATGCTGCCTTTATGTGATTTTTGGAGCAACAAGAGTCTGACCACCATTCACTTGCATTGTATGGACCTACAGAGCTGAAATATTCTTCTAAAATTCTTTGTTTGTGTTCAGCAGAAGAAAGTCAAACACATCTGGGATGGCATGAGGGTGAGTAAACGATGAGAGAATTTTCATTTTTGGCTGAACTAACCCTTTAAAATGGAAATGTGTAACTTTTTTTGGTGTAAACCCTATAACAGCGTGTATCAAATATGATACACAACATTTGATGGCTCCTGTTTCACTCTCTGTTCAAGCTGATGAGCCAAACATCTTATGGTATATAAGTTTCACCTGTTCATGGCAAATCTAGTGGTTATTTGTGAAATATATCGATCTATTTAAAATTGTGGCGGACTTGCATGAAAAGTGACTCTTATGTGGGGATAAATGACAGCTTATTTTAATAAAGTAAAAGTGACAGTAATGATTATATTGTTACTGATATTTTAAAATGAGTATTTAATGAATATAAGCAATTTGTGGTTGGTTAAAATTTTTGAATATTATTATTTATGTATCAAATATGATACATAAAAAACATGCTTTTTTAACGATTTCTTTTTATAGTTTGTTTAATGGTACTAAAAACAGTTTAATGTAAAAAAAATATATATATAATTTTATGTCAGGCTTTACAGGGTTAAAATGTTTTCTTCTATCCCTGCTTAATATGCAGAGACAACTATAAATCACCAAAGCCATTCACAGGTTAATTTTGATGGTGTTTAAAAGAGAACATGTTTCAACATTAAAAGAAAAATGACACACCTTTAAATCAGGGGGAACGCTACTTATACCTCTGCTATGCTTACGACATTCAGTTTTATTCAGTGTCTCACTCCAAATCTGTGTATCTGCAATCCTAGAAAGCGTCTCTAATGATATTATGTTATTATATTATTTGATATTATGGACATATCGAAATGAAAGGCTACTCAAGCTTAATCTTGACAAGACTAGGCTCCTCTTCCTTCCAGCCAAGACCATCCTCAACAAATCTCTCTTGATCTCAGTCAAAGGTCACACACTCAGTGCCTCCAGGTGTGCTCAAATGCTTAGTGTCTGCCAAGTTGACCAACACTCACTGGTAAGCCACATTTATATGACAGCCAGATCCTGTTGCTTTATCCTTGGCTCTTCAACCAGGCTCTAATCATTTCATGACTTGTCTAAAGCCAGTCCTCCCTTACTAGACAACCAGAATCTAACACACATTCCCACAAACGTTAAAATGTTGCTGCTTGGCTTGTTTTGAACTTGTGGAAATCCTTGTAGGTTACACTTCTGCTCAAGTCCTTTCATTGGAATTCAATTAATCCAACCCCATATGACTTTCTTTCTTCTCAGTAACACAAAAGGAGATGTTTTAAGGATTTTCTGATCGTTGATTTCAATACAATAGTAGTTGATAGTGACTCACTTTAAAGCTTTAAAAAGCATCAAAAAATGTCATAAAGTACATCAATGCGACTCATGCTTCATATTCCAAGTCTTCTGAAGGCATGCAATCACTTTGTATGATGAGCTGACCAAATTAAATTTGTTTTTCACTCTCAAATCAAATCAAATCAAATCAAATCAACTCCTATTAACAAAGCACAAATATCACGACACATCAATAACATACCCCCCAATTAGTTCTTGGGCATCTCGTGACCAAATGTCATGCTGTCAGTCACCGAGTATTAAAAATAACCATCTCTTATACTAGTACTTAAGTAGCATCCTTTTAAAATGTTACCTATCACATTGACAGCTGTTGTTACAGTATTGTTCTCCACATGCTGAAATAAGTAGAGGTCATTATTCTGAAATCTAAGCTATTAACTATAAAGTCCATCTAGTAACGTATGTGTTCAGGTGGGTCTAAGGACAGATCTTATGTTCCTCATTTTAAGACAGGATGTTGCAAAGGAAGTCCCGCCTTACAGATAAAAGAGCCAATCACCTTTTAGATACAGACATAGCTTGTCAATCATCTCGAGAACGCTGAACCAGCCTGAAAAATAGCGGATTTTAGCGAGATCTGAGCGAAAGATGCTAAATTTATGATGGAATTATTGTCAGATTTTACTGCTGATTTTATATATGTTGTTTGATCGTAATCTTGACCAATCGTTTTGGGAATTTCGGTCTTTCCCCATTCAAGTAGATAGGAGCTGTATTTTTATGCCGCTTGTTTACATATAAAATAGCTGCACAGACTGTCCTAGAGCGTTCAAAAGATGGCAGCGGAGTCGACTGACTTGCCTTGAAAGGAACTTTGTTTGTCACCACCTAGTGGCGTACAGGTGTACGTGCAGAAATGGTCACTGAACGACTCTTTTTGGTAGACGGATTGGATTAAAAAAGACTTGGATCGGAATGAATCAAAATACCCACCACTTCTGAAAAGGCCTATTTGCCCCACAAACCTACAGACTAGTATTTTTAAATCTCTTTTAGTGAAATCAGTCAACGCCCATGTAGTTGTCACATCATGCTATTCAACGAAACTCTTTTCAACTTCTTGGTCAGACAGTTATTTATTTATGCTGATCTTTAGGCCGAGTTAAGACAGACATAACAGGGTGAAAAATATAGTAACTAGGAAAATCTCAAACCAGTGATCGCGTTTTGCTTTCTGCACCACATTTCAGACAAATTCATACACTGGATATCGGATTCGATTGGAAGTTATTAGGTTAAAAAGTACATTTGCAAGAGTAAGTGATTGGGGTTGTGGGTTGTGTAGCCCATATTCAACGCAATGCAGTACATCTTTTCACAGTCTTGTGCAATATTTGAAAGCGTTTCTGTGATTGAAGTATTGCAGTTTTATTTGCAACTGAATCAAAGTGCACTAACATTTACTGTAGTCACCCAGCCTGTCGATAGCTGATGAGGAGCTGTACTTTACGATTATTAAGTCCGTTTTTACACAACTGATCCACTAGGTGGAGCATTTGAGTCATCCACAAGTCCAAATATGTCATGGTTAGGGTGAAGTAAAGATGCACTCTGTTTACACTGAAACTTGGTGGCATGGATGCATGCAGCATCATTCAAACACAGTAGTTTTCAGGTACAGATGCCATTGTAGAAATTCACTATTCACAGTCAGCCAAGATGAATTTAATTCATAACTGAAAGTATCAGATAACAGAGCAGTTACTGTGATTAAAGGAGTAGAATTCAGCTGGTCATGTGATCCTTACCTGGCAGCCCCCATGAGGGGACCCTTTTCATGTAGAATAAAACAGCTTTTAAATAGTGACTGATATAAGTCTTCATCTCATTTGAGTGCTGAATGATTTTATGCATGTTTCAAAATTACTATTAATTTCTTTAGAAATAAAAAATGATCAGGGAAAAAAATACTGAGTGCACCTTTAAAAACATTTACAATTCAAATGTTACAATTTACAATTCTACATCTTTTTATTTTTCCTGTTGTGGGTGACATCAACTGTATAAAAAGAATTCCACAAGTATCAATTATTCATTTTATTATTAAAATGATTCATATAAACATTAATACTTTTAGCAGAGGAAATTATTTAAAAGATGGAATTATCTCTCTCTCTCACACACACACACACACGCACTATTTTCCAGTGTGATGATACCTTTTATTTTTTTTACATATTAGATAAAATTGATGTTAATACCAAACCTTTTTTATTTCTCATACAATAATAGATTACAATAGAAAATATCATATATTACAAAATAAAATAAATCAGCACAAAAACACAAGACAGATCATTAAATTGCACAATGAGATTCGCCAACTGAACTGTAGTTTCATCAGCAAAAAAATCCAGAAAATGAAAATGTTTTAAATGATAACCAGCTGCAGATATGTCTGTATGCTGATGTGAAAATTCAGGAGTGTTTAACGCAGCTAATATAAGTGAACAGAGATGACGGGGAGCTTGAACTCACTAGGGGCAGATGCCACAGCAGCCCTGTGAGAAACACAGATCTCATCACACAAATCAAAAAAAAATAAAATAAATAAATAAAGGAATGAAAAGATTGAGTGTTTGTGCATACAAGTTTGTGAAATAGGGAGACAAGGAACTCTCTTTGTCTGGGTATATGTGCTTGTGAGAGTGTGATATAGCAGGCAGCTGCAGGGTCAAAAAGCCTCTCTATGTAGTAAGCCATGGATAAATATACATAATGATGACCTCACAGTCTGACACTCTAGCAACAAGGCCCAGAATAAGAGCAATCATTCACAAAACTTAGCAAATTAAAGGGATATTTCACCCCATAAATTTACTTTCCCTCAATGTTTCTCCCAACCCCATATGACTTTCTGCTGTGTAACACAATCAGAGATGTAATGTAGAACGTTTGCGACTGACAACAACAGTCAACATTCACTTTCGTTGTTGCACAGAATGTGTTTTTTCTTTTTTTTTCCCCGTTTTCTTTTTGTGAACTAACCCTTTACAGCAAACACACATACTACAGGTAAATGTATGGAAAATACAAAAACATCATTAGCACTCACACCCAGCAGCCACAGAACACACACACAAACACACTTTAGTGCAAAAAAAAAAAAAAAAACAGTGCTGATGAGATTCACAGTTTGACATCTGATCATTCTTGGCCCTATGAAAGGTCTGGACAGCTCGAATGCTGAATTTCAAGTTTACCACCAATAACATTACAGGCCTGTGGGCTGTAAAGTTTTCTATAACAATACCAGCAGTTGTTCAGTAAACAGTTGTCAAAAGTCCAGTTCAGTTTCAGTCCAATTGTAGGATCACCATTAAATGCTGTTTGACAGGCTTTTCCATCATCTGCTCTGTCATATGACAACTAAGTTTGCAAAACAAGAAATGTACAGCAAAGATAGGAAGACAACATGAAGACTCTCCATTCTATGGGAATGTAAAACAGAGCAACCAGAGACACCTATTACATTCACACACTACTATACCACTTCCATAATCCTCAGACAGTACCACATTTTTGTTTAGAGAAGTAGCATGCAGTAAGGAATTTGCAATTCTGTACTAGAGTGTTTCATGTTGGAAGTAGGCACACTTCTTACTGTGGTTTGTTTGGAAGTAGTGGTGGAGGTTTATCGTCATAATGTGGGGGTGGTGTGAGGGGTTCGATGGTGAACACATAGCTCTGTGGGGCATCACTTAAGCTCTTCCTTCTTATATTCTCTGATTTGATGCATCGCATTTTTAGGGGAATCAGCTTGCTACCGGGATGGCTCTTTCTGCGGCCGCCCGCTCCAGTGCTGGGGTCGGTTTGAGAAGAATGTCTGCGTGCCTGGTTTGAACCATCTTCCAAGGCAAGTTGATGTTCCATAAGCTCCTCATAGGCTGGAAGCTGGGTGGTGCTGTTGTTCCGCAGAGATGACTGACTGATGGGGTACTGACCACTCTCAACCACCTCCTCATAACTGGGAACCATGTAACTCTGAGCTAACTGCTCCGCCCTACACAGACGACACATAAATAATTACATATGTACAACCGTACACAACATTTGCAATCATCTTGACGTCATTACAGGGATAGTTTTTGTCCATACAATGTAAGTCAATGGTTCTAAAACTTTCAAGCTCCAAAATGCACTTAAAGGCAGCATGCAAGTAATCCATATGACCCGAGTGGTTAAATCCATGTCTTCTGAAGCAATACGAAAAGCAATTGCTTTTGGTAAGAAACAGACCAAAATTCCTTATTCACTCTAATTCTTGACATCCCCAGTGTCCTCTGTGTGTTCATGAGAGTTCATTCACACATTTCCACAAGCCTGACACATGTGCAGAGTGCTGCACACAAACCAGACACAGTGTTGCTAGGTATGAGGTTTTCACGCCCAGTTGGGCTATATTGAAAATGCAGACGCGAGTTAAAATGGGGTTTTGAATGAAATTTTTTGGGACACTATTAAAATGTATCGCAGTCACCAAAAGGTTAATGATAAACATTAAAAAATGAAAATGCAAAGTTTTATTGTTGTATAATGATACCGGGACCTGGCAAACGTGTGCAGGTCAAAGAATCACCGTCTTGAACCCTGCACTGTGTTCCAATCCGGCCAGAAATCAAGATTTTGACTTCAGACTCACCCAAAACAGAAGACGTGGATTTAACCACTCGAGTTTTTTGCTGCATTTAAATGATAGTTCACCCAAAAATGAAAATGATCACATCATTTACTCACCCTCATGCCATCACAGATATGTATGACTTACTTTCTTCTGCTGAACACAAATATTTTTAGAAGAATATCTCAGCTCTGTAGTTCTATACAATGCAAGTGAATGGTGACCAGAACTCCAATGCTTTTGCATTGTATGAACCTACAGAGCTGAGATATCCTTCTAAAAATCTTTGTTTGTGTTCAGCAGAAGAAAGAATGTCAAACACATCTGTGATGACATGAAGTTGAGTAAATGATGAGAGGATTATCATTTTTTGGTAAACAAACCCTTTAAGTCCTTTTTGGAGCTCGAAAATTTTGGAGCCCATTGACTTACATTGAACAGACAAAAACATCTTTAAATCCTACAAAAAAAAAAAAAAAAAAAAAAAAAAAAAACATTCTGTTCAGCAGAAGAAAGTAAGTCATATGAGTTTGAGATGGTATGAGGGTGAGTAAATGATGACGGAATTATAATTTTTGGGTGAACAATCCCTTTAATAGTTGCATTTACGGTGTATGCGCATATTCAACTACATGTGGGTGTGTATTTAAATAAGTGTACTTACATAGCCCTCTCCTGTGCGTTTGCGTTGCTGGCTTCCTGTCCCCTGGACGCTCGCCGTTTGTTCCGTATGCTCAGACACACAGAGAGCAACAGCAAAGCAATGCCTCCTCCGACCAGCACAAAAGCCACGGATGAGGTGTCCCGAACTTGACTAGGCTCAATGCCTGGTCTGGAGCTATTCCCAGCTGACCCTGACGGCACCACGCTCCACACAATCATGACAATCCCTAGGGCTATGAGGCCCACACCCAGCGTGGCAGTAGCATACTGTGCCCCAGAGTTACTGCTACTGCTGCTGCCTCTGCTTGGGCTGGGTAGGGTCTGGTCGCTGTAGGACATACTTCCAAACCTCACCATGAACCAAGGCTTGAATCTCTTTTTCTGTGCCTGTCAAAGTGAGCTCAGTCTTCTCATTTTCTTCCCTGCAAAGGTTTCTTCTGTCTGTGAAGGAATGTCTTGCTCTCCCAAGTCTGTGAACAAATAAACAAATAAAGCCGATTTAGCGAACATCAAAAAGCGAGTGGAAAATCAGACAGACTTTCATAAAGGTGTTCCAGGAAAATATCATATAAACACTCACAAATCTAGCAATAAATGTCAGCAATCATCCATAAAGCCTCTGCCTTTCCCAAAACCTGTGTGAAAATAATGTAACAGTCACCAGGTCTGCAGTTGAGAAGTGATAAGGCTTTTATCATATTTACTGCCTACACACACACACACACACACACACACACACCGGTGGGTATGTTGGAATTGCTCAACTTCCTACCTTGAGATTAAGCAGGTGTACCTCCAGCTGAGCTTTGGTTACAGGTGCACGAAAATGGAAGAAAGAGTTTAATTCAAGAGTGAAGCGACAGAGTTCACTGCTTTCTGGAACAGACAGATTTTAATGATATTTAATCTGTCTTCTCTAAGGGGGTTAACATTAGAGTGAAGTCCAGGCAGCCAGTTTAAAAAACAAAAACAAAGGACCTTTACTGACAATGTGTTATTGTTTAATAGTCACTCACCCCTGTTGAAAATAACAGCTTAAGCAAGCTGGTTTTAGCAGGTTTAAGATGTCTCCCAACCTGACAACAAGCCAAATGACCTGGCTGGGAAACCAGCTAAGACCAACCAACCATCTTAGGCTGGTTTTAACAGTTTTTTCTTTCTTTCTTTCTTTCTTTCTGCAGGGACACTAAAAACTAAATAATACAGTGCTGTGTCATGCATACACAGTTCCTGGCACTGGCTGTCTGTACAAGCAGGTCTGGCGTTCTTACCGCACCCATAATCATTTCTCAGCAAGGAAGCAATATTAGTCCAACTTTCAGATCAATGTAAATATATGCTCTAATAGCACAGGTGCTTTATTATGGCAACTATTTACTTCTCAAAAGTCATCAGTGACTCAAAAGTTAAGATGTGTATAGAAAAATATGGACAGTTACTCGTGAGTCCTGTGTTTGTGTCTTACAGAGCAGAGGGTTCTCCATTCATAGACCAAATTTCAGGTAGTTGGATGTTCTTGACCTCCAGGGCTGGAATTATACAGTTTCTTCAGATATGACTTGTTGAATGTCATTTCTTTTATAAAGAATGGGTGACCGAATAAATACAAAACATAGGATTCATTGAG
Source organism: Myxocyprinus asiaticus (assembly GCF_019703515.2). Taxonomy (NCBI): domain Eukaryota; kingdom Metazoa; phylum Chordata; class Actinopteri; order Cypriniformes; family Catostomidae; genus Myxocyprinus; species Myxocyprinus asiaticus. The sequence goes on from NC_059367.1 coordinate 21,669,428, forward strand.
CACGTCTAAGCATGCCGGCAGATCATGATAATGGAGACGTGCTGGGGAATGGCAGGAAATCCTCGTCTTTCTAAAAACTCACTGAAGACTAGATCAGGCAAAAGAGTGCCACTAAAAACTCCCAGTACACGTACATACTTATATTATGTCAGATGGTAACTGTATTATAAAGTGAACACACACACACACACACACACACACACACACACACACACACACACACACACACACACACAAAATCAGTAAGCACTCACGACTGAAATGTATCAATTATTTTCTGACTGAATCTCAATGGGAACATAATAAAATATGTTTAAATGTTTATTTACATATCATTTATTCCACACGCTAGACACACAATCAAATGAAGAAATGCAAACACAGAGCAGCAGTAACTGTTAACAATCGTCACATCTAAAAACAGTGACAAACACATTTTGTTGGTGAAAACATTACAAATTTGGGATACAGGGATACATCTAAAACTACGCGCACATTACTTACGGCTGAGAGCACGAAACTGCGCGATATCATAAAGCTAAATAACAAAAGCTCCAAGAAAACGAGTCAAACTTCAGATTCCCCGAGACTGTCGTGAGCCTTACCATGAAAACTTCCTTGCAGAATCAGTGTTTTTGGAGACGCAGATCGGTTAGACGTTGTATTTAAGAAAATGTCAAGAAAAACATCCAATAAAGCACACATACACTGGAGTATCTGCATACATTCCTAAACGAAGTGAACTTGCTGTTACTGTGGCCTTTACTATGAACCACAAACATACATCTTCCTGTCCCTTCAGTTCAGAATTAACCCCTTTTACGGACCTATTCGTGCTCTTAACTGCCCCACCCATGTGTTTTGAGTGGTAAAAAAGAAAAAAAGAAAAAAAGAAAATACTTTCCCTTGACATTGAGAACCTTTTGAAATGTTATACGTTTTAAATGCAATGCACATAGGTCAATTGTTAATTGAATAAATGAAGATAGACACTCAAGAAGCACACTACATACTAAAACGGGGCTAAAGGCCCCTCCGGGGTAAAAGGCACTTTTGATTTTATATTCTCCCAAAACACTTAACAGCAACAAAAACTGCCACAATACTTTCCTTAACACCTGTTAGTCTCTATACACTGCAAAATATTCCTGATCCATGAGATCATTGCCTGCAAATGTCTAAAGTTTGATTTTGTGGCAATTTAATCTAATATTGAATCAATTTTTAAATGTTGCAAATGTATGTAACTAATGAGAATCCCTGAAATTATCACATTTATTTTGAGACAAAATATGAATATATAATATTCCGTTTTGTTTAAAGTTGGAGTATGTAATTTCTACGACACTAGCGCCACTGAACGGAATTGCAAAAATACGCCCCTTGCCTGCAGATGTTCAAACTGTCAGATAGTCCCGCCCCCAACTCATGCCGTTGAGTGCGCGGGCAGAGTGCGCGGAGGTAGCCAGATACGTAGTTAGACAGGCAGGTAGGCCATCCAATCATTGCATTCGAGCAGAATGATATGATTGGACGGGCCTTTTACTGGCCTGTGACAGCCACCGAAAATGGATTTTTTGTTTTGTTTTTTAGTATCAGAGCACTTGATTTATTGATTGTTGTCAGGATGCAAAGAGACATTCAACCAGTATAACGAAAAAATGCTTCTGGTATAAATCGCATACTCTAGCTCTAGTTGACATATTTTGCCCTGTATTTACACAATATCAGTATAATCCCTCTGGGGTCTTTTTACCTCAAATGTGGGGGGCATTTTCCCCAAAAGTCCCTTTTTTAAAAAAAAAAAAAAAGGAAAAAAAAAAAAAAGAATTTATATCAAAACAACCTTCAGTTATTATTTATTTTCACATATCTTAATACACTTTGTGAACAGAAAAAAAAAGAAAAAAAGCCAATTTTCCTTAAGGTGTACCTTTAGCCCCGCTGAACCCTAATCTAGATCAAATTCTATTTTACATAAAAACATAAACACTAATATACAACCAGGGTTTCGAGTTTCATAACTGATTATACAACCAGGAGGAATCTGTTTGACAGCCTTGCAAAACTTGTCATTAATTATCATCAAACTTTCCATACTGTATTTCTGTTTTTTTTTTTTTTTTTTTTTTTTTTTTTGCTTGCACTGTACCAGAATCAATTGGTAAGCTTTAGGATGATTGAAGAACTTTTGGTATGCTGACAAGAATTTATGTCCCTGCAGGAGAGCATGTAATCTCATAAATATGGGACTTATTTACCACAGCACTGAAGAGAATCTGGACAATTCATGTTAGATCACCTGGCGGCACCCACATAAATACAGTATGTCTATCAGGATTCACTCAAACACATACTGAAAATTCCTAGAGCAGAACAAACGCTCATCAGTATTTAACTACTTTATGGGCAGTTATGAATCTGGCACTGTTTATGATGCCGGACAAAGGTTCAACATATAGGCAAGGTGCTGTGGTCATTACTGTGGTTAAGCTACGGAACGGCATGCTACAATACACAGAACAGGGAGAACTCTGATATGTATTATGTATTTTCTTAGTATGATAAAGTACTTTATTAATCCTGTGTGGGAAATTGTGGGTACTGCAAATATGACCTGTAATAAATTGCTGTAGAAATATGTGGAATCAGAACAAAGACTTAACAACAACTTACAGCAAATGGATGAACAAAAGCACCACCTGAAAGATTTGTTTTTTGATTTATTGTGCTTGGATACATGGGGCAGAAATGCAGGAGGGAAGAATTAAATTTAAAGGGATAGTTCACCCTGAAATGAAAATTATGTCATCATTTACTCACTCGCATGTTGTTCCAAACCCGTATGGCTTTCTTTTTTCTATGGAACAAAACAGAGAGATGTTATGCAGAATGTTAGTCTTAGTCACTGTTCACTTTCATGCATTGAAAAAATATGCAATAAATGTGAATAGTGACTGAGGCTAAAATTCTGCCTAACATGTCTTATTGCTTCATGGAAGACAGAAACCAATATGGGTTTGGAACAGCATGAGGATGAGTAAATAATGACAGATTGTGTGTGTTTGTGTGTGTGTGTGTGTGTGTGTGTGTGTGTGTGTGTGTGTGTGAACCATCCCTTTAAAACCAAATGGAGAACATGATGAACTGAATCTTGGCTTCCGCCTAAAGTAATTACAGTAAACATATGTGCTTCATTTTAAACTGCTTTGATAAGTCGCCTGCCATACTTGATATTTCAATGTAAATCTGTCATATCTTTGATCTTTCCAAACTTGTTCACTGAATGCAAGCAGCAGTAGAGACAGCTGTGCCTCTTTGACCTTCACTTTCAACATATCCTTCTCACTAACTCAACAAATTAGCAAGATACAACTTACTAATGTACATGACCTTGGGGTTGATTGTAGCATACTAGAAATATATACACGATATTGGGTTTTGTGATTTACAGCTGGGCCCCTAAAAGTAGCAGGTAGGGCTATAGTCAAATTTAAAGAAATTTTATATTATTCAAAACATGCAATGTGATTGGGTAAAATACCATATTATCACTGTGTTCATGTGCAAAAGCAATTATTCCTTGGTTGGTCACAAAGCACCTTACAGTTACAGTATAGTGAGTGTATGTATACTGCTTTGGATAAAATATTTGTTAAATGATACTTGAAGAAAAATCTCATGCTATTTACTTGGCATCATCTTAAGATCACAGGACTAATTAATCTCTGAACCTGGTATTAGGTTGACATGAACTTCATTAATGTAAATTTACAAAATTCATATATATTCAACTACATTATACATTACAATGTAGTAGTATATTATGTAGTTGTAAAACTGATGTTCTAACAGTTTATTTTCTAAAATAAACACATTCAATCTAAAAATATTCATTTTATTGAGAAGTTCCAACGTATACACGATTTTCATTGTGGAGATCTAAACCGATAAATGAATGCTTTGTGTGTATTTGCTATTTCAAATGTGATATTAACACTCTCACTTTGAGACAAATAAGTCTATACTAACAATGACATAAGGCTTACAACATGTTGCCAAGACCATCATGGGCAAACAGAGAGTCCAAGCTTGTTTTCTGAAAAAAATGAACTTTCATCAAAAAATAAAACAACATCTCCCCATTTGGGAGCAATAAGAAAGAGTCCTGTATTACAACAGTGTTCTTGATAGAAGGGCTCAGACATTGGTGAGCTCAGTAGCAGAAAAATGTCGAACTGGGTAGCGCTCTCTTTGCAGTGAGACCTCCTGAAGTCCATTCCTTGGAAATGATCCAGACCTGTTCAGGTGACTGTTCTTCCATCCAGTTAAATTCTCTGGGCTTAGACCAAGCTGCTGATGTAGGAAGAAATGGATCCATCAGATTCCTGATTCATTGGTTCACCGAACCTTTTGAATTTGACTTTTAAGAATTATTCAAGCAGTTACACAAATCTTCACTCTCTGTAGGTGCATTGTAACTGAGAACATCACTTGAAGGAAAAGCACATAGATCTTGAAAAGAGAACACCGAGAATGTTTGTGCAAAAAGATTTAAGGATAGATCAAATCTAAGTTTTTTATGATTGGCTTTGAGGGATTTGGGGGACTTTAGAGTTTCAGATTAGAGTTTAATGGTGAATTTTATATGTTATGCACAAAGACAGTACAACAAATACTACCATGATGCAATACTTCACCATTTAAATTATAAATCTTTTATTCGCTTACAGAAATGAAAATTAGATTTATTTATTTTTATTAATTAATTTTTTTTGTTTTTTGTTTTTTTTGCTTTATGGTAATGTAAAATATCTTTTTTGATGTTGGGGCGAAATATAACCCAGGCAATGTACTTGACAGGTTTTTTGAGATTTATACTTTTTTTTTTCTTTTTTTTTTTTGAGGGTTAGGTTAAAGAATTTACAATTCAGGTTTAATGTTCTACCTTCTCCCTCCTTAAAGACTGTTGATCATCATGGCAACTGGGTGATGAGCTTCTTAGAGAACTTCGCCGGTGTAGTGTCGGTGGAGTTCCCAAAGGTTCAACTTCCTGGTCAAGTCCTGCCCTGATTTGATACAATAATATGTTGAAACAATTGCTCCACTGGGCTGTCTCTTTATCTTGTATGACAATATATTCACAGAGACATCATTTTATAGAGATGTGCAGTGTTTTGTTAACCCTTAAATGCATAGCTTGGGTCTTTAGTGACCCGGAACCTAATTCCACCCCCTGTACCTCATCCTTTTTTTTTTGCCCACTAGTATTCCTCAATCTATCTCATATAAATAGTGTAACACACACACACACACAAAGCCAAAATAAAAAATAAAAAAAAAATAAAAAAAATAAACTTTAAAGTTTAAGTATCAAAAATGTATCATGCAAAAATGTATCAAAAAAATAGTATTTTTTTTTTTTTTTTTTTTTTTTTTTGTACTTCCATAAATTATATTTTGTTCATGATTATTTCATATCTATATAAGTTTACTATCACAGGATATCTTTTTTTTTTTGTCTATTACAAGAGAAATTGTACTATATTCATAGAAATAATACTATATCACGTTGATTTTCTGTGCAACAATGCAGTATCCCATATGCGTGTACACATACAGTACATAATATACATGCTATTTCTTACTCAAGGTGGCGCTGTATGGAATGAATTATGTGCCACTGGGATTTGAACATGAATTTATTTGAACATGTTTACTTGAACTTGAATGACATCAAACCTGAAATTCAAATGTACGTGGTTCGAATTCAGATTGTTAAGTTCAGATAAAAAAATGTAATACACTGATTAAGATTTGGGTAAATTTGACAAAGATATCCGGGGTACTCGGGAAGAGCAATCGAGCCTGTATGTAATCGAACTCCTTCTTGACCTATCACAACTTAGCTCACAGTTCATGATTAGAAAAGGAAGGGTCCGCTGTGAAATAGTGCCAACGTGGGATCATGGCTGAACGAGAGCTACCACCTCTCTCTAGCGTAAGTTACTTGTTCTGCCCTGATGCAAACTCCAGAAGTAATTAGTGTGATTGGTAAACAGGCTGTTTGAATGGTTAATGCATATTAACCATTAAAAATAGCTCCTCTCTCTGTCTCTCTCTCCTACTCTCTCTTACCTGGCTGCACTGACAAGGACCTTCATCTCTTCATTCAGGTGATGGCGCACCATGTGCTTGTTGCTTGAAATACATAAAGCCGTTGCCATGGTATCAGAGTTGAAGGAGGGATCCAACACCATGACGGCACCATGAACCCCACTATTTTGAAGATTGTCAGCAAACTCCTACAGTAAATAAACACACAAACACACTTTTTCCTTTCTGTGATGAACTATACACAAACACTTAAAGGAATATGTCATCAAAACATTACAATTCTGTCATTATTTAATCACCATCATGTTGTTCCAAACCCAAATGAGAAAACTTTTGAAGAATATCTTGGCCACTCTTTTCCATACATTGAAAGTGAATGGGGAATGAGTCTGATATAATACAAATTGGCAAAAAAGCACCATAAAAGCGGTCAAAATGATTCCTATATTCCTCTGTGCACTATATTCTTTTAAAGCCATGCAATTTTCAGTAAACAATGAAATACATTTTGGTCTGCTCCTTATAATTGCTATCATTTCACATCAGAAGACTTGGAATATAGAGCATGAGTCAAATGGACCACTTTTATGATACTTTTACTTCTCTTATGGAATTTTGGAGCACCACTCCACATTCACGCTCATTAAATGGAACAAATTGACCAGGATATTCTTTAAAAAGCACTTTTTGAGTTCCATGGAAGAAAGAAAACCATACATGAGGTTGAGCAAATAATGAAAATTAAAATTTTTGGTTGAACTATTCCTTTAATTCTTTCACTGTTAATACTGTTGTTATCTCTCTCTCTCTCTCTCTCTCTCTCTCTCTCTCTCACTCGTACCTTCAAATCAATCTCTTTAATCCATTTGATGATGCGATGACAAGTCCACACCACTGGATGTATGTTTTGATTTTCACACTCTGCTCGCCTGGATTGCAGAATCTGCAACAGAACATTATTACAATATGGCATCGTTTGTCATTTAGCTTTACTAAAGTGCCACATACAGTATATGACTCTTTTGCTCATGAGTAAAATGCTCAAACTAGTTTGTGATGTAAGTTTGTGTGTTGTTTTTCCTTCTTGGTAAGGTTTCGTGTCTGTGGGATTTCCCAATTTTACAAAGAGGTAACAGAGGTAGGAATGAGTCTTGGATTACCAGTGTGATGTGTGTGACTGTGTGTTTACCTCTTTGTCAAAGTTGAGAGAGTGTAGCAGCTGTATTCCCAGCAGCAGGCTGTTCTGATGGGCTTTTTTAGACACATGCAGATGTTTTTCTAAGTCAGTATGTGTAAGTGTACTCAGGAGACGTCCGTCCACCAGGTGATTGTGAAAAAACTGAGAGTACTGAGGGAGACCCACATCAGTCAGCCACGCCTGAGCAACCCAGTGATGATCCATGTCCGCTGCTTTAGAAAGCCTGACACACACACACACACACACACACACACACACACACACACACACAATACAAATAATAGGAATGAGTCTTGGCTGTTTTCAATCTTGCTTATAATTTCTGATTTTTAATCTGTGCTCAAATGTGCCACATGCGCACTACTGTTCAAAAGTTTTAGAACAAGAAATCTTTGTTCTTGAAAGAAATTGATGCTTCTGTTTACCAAGGATGCATTAAATTGATCAAGAACTACAGTAAAGACATTTTATAAATTTACAAATGACCCTTTTTTTATTTAAATATATGCTGTATTCTTCAAACATTCTGTTCATCCAAGAATCCTCTACTTGCAGAAATGCAGTTGTTTGTACTGTTTATTAAAGCTGAAAGTTTAGGACCTGTGAGGAGTCTGTTTCTCAAACTAGAGACTCTGATGTAGCCTACTTGTCCTCTTATTGTTGAGCCTCTGGGCCATCCACCTCCCTCTCTGGTTAGGTCCAGTTGACTTTCTTCTTTCAAAACAGTAGCCAACAAATATATATATATATTTTTTTTACATTTGAGGTTTACTGACTGTTGTGCCAAAGAAGATTAATTCAGGTACAAAATTACATAACATGTGTGTGCATATTGAGTTTATAAATACCCATGACTTGATTAGCACAATATTAGCCCTGAAGAACTAAGTTAAACTGTGCTTTCCCTCCCAAAATGGACACTATGGGGCAAAATGAAAGTTGAGCCACTAGCTGTAACAAATTTGTTCTAATTATTAACTTTTCTGATTATAATGTTTGCAATTAAAAAAAGGACCTGAAAGAGTGATTTTATTTTTCTGACAAATATTTTAATCCAGCTATAAGTTTGTATCAAAATAATTGTTCTAATATCTGTATTGTTTATAATGTTCGGAGTTAAAGAGGACCTAAAGGAGAGAGATTTTTTTTCTTTAGGTATTTACTGTAGGCTATCCGAAGTGACTGATGAAAATTGTTCCATCGTTTACTTGCATTATCAACCCTCAGTGTTAAAGAAAACAAGAGGAATGTAGGAGATTAAAATGAATGAATAAATAAACAGATTACAGATTTGAAATTTTCAACAATAATTTGTGGCATTTTAAAATCTATTTGTTAACTTACCTCCATATGGCTCATCTTACCCAGCTTATTCCTTACCTGAGGCAAGTTGTGTCAAGGAATCACATTTTTTTTAAAGGTTTTCTGTCATAGACTCATTTTTATAATATCAAGTGATAGCAGACACCTTGAAATAAAGGTTGCTCTATTCAGTTGCCCAGCATAGTCTCATATTCATTTGTCATAATACTACAATGTATACAATGCTTATACATCAACCAGGAACCGGAAGTGTCGCTTTCTTCCGTATTACACATCAGGCCTTTAACATTAATATCATGGTTATGTTTACACTCTGGGTAGGGTGAGGTGTTACACAATAAACAGTATATGGGGTTTGGGTTAGGGGTTAAAGTTATGAAAACTCAGTTTTGGTTTAACACGGAACAAACGCCACATTGGGAACTACATGGACACGAGGCAAGTGTCTCTCATTGTTGGGTGAATGAACTTGTACGAATTGGTACGAATTCGCCACCTCGTACTATTTTGCTGAATTCTTGTAAGATCAGGTTGGCAGTATTTTTGATCAATTTTGGTGAACAGAAGCAGCAATTTCTTTCAAAAACAAAAATGTCTTAAGCCATCTGTACACTGCAAAGGTGCATCTGCAGTGGCATTTAGGTGTATTTTCACAGAATGTTTAATACTGCTCAGAGGTGGCATAAATGCATTTACACAGCAATTAAGATTGCATATATATATATATATATATATATATATATATATAATATAGAAATAAGAAATGGATGAAAATATAGATTTTACTTTTAAATTTGAAACTAATTGATCAAATATATGCTTTATCATGACAAAAACAAAGTTTAAGGCTGCTCTGATGCTGCATTTCATTTACACAGAAAAAAAGCAGCATCAGAACCGCCTTTGATACTGGGGGCTGAGGTGGGACAGAGCAGGCATTACTTTGTCTGGCTTTTATGCGGCATTGTGTCTTTACACAGAATTTTGAGAATGCACAGCGCAGACTCGACTGTGTAAAGATACCTTTAGTGTTCTAAATCTTTTTGAACAATAGTGTGTATTTACTCAATTTTGAAAATATCCTCACAAATATAGTGAAACATGTAGAAAACCAACTTGTCAGGACATTTTAAGTGGACCTCACTATTTGAAATGGTCATGAAACGAACAAATCATATGTTACCACATCTAATAATGTCAACAGTTTTTTGTGAGGGTTAGGCTTTGGGGTATGGTTAGGATAAGGGTATAGCAATATGAAAACCATTGTGCCTATGAGAGGACCTCACTAATATAGCTTCTATTGTGTTTCTGTCTCACCCATGTCCTGATTCTGCATCCCTGTAGTCCTCAATAGCCAGACGGAGTTTCCTGCGGTGCATTGAATTACTGACACCCAAAACACACTCCAGGTCCTCATCAGTAAGAACTAACAAGACCTAACAAAACACACATCGAGAATCATTGTTTAATTCCGACACTAGCACACACATGCTTCTTTAAATACTCTTTAGTATCATGGTTGGTTTACTTAGCTGTGTGCTTGAACTCACCACCATAATGGTGAAATTATATCACTGGTATAATTTCATTATGGTATAATGGTATCACTCTGGAATAATGTGATTATAGTATAATGATATCACTGGTGTAATTTTATAGAATGATATATGGAATAATGTTATTATAGTATAATGGTATCACTGGTATAATTTTATAGAATGATATATGGAATAATGTTATTATAGTATAATGGTATCACTGGTATAATTTTATAGAATGATATATGGAATAATGTTATTATAGTATAATGGTATCACTGGTATAATTTTATAGAATGATATATGGAATAATGTTATTATAGTATAATGGTATCACTGGTATAATTTTATAGAATGATATATGGAATAATGTTATTATAGTATAGTGGTATCACTGGTATAATTTTATAGAATGATACACTTTATACATTGGTGTCTATGTGTATGTATATTTACAGTATGAACAATGACAAGGTGACATCTACCTTGCCACTCTTAACGTTATCAGCACAGGCCCGGATGTACATTGGCATTGTCATGATCACCTCCAGCCACGCCTGCACGGTTCCAGCACGCCAGCGGGACATGGGCACTGTCCGCGCGAGCTCCACCTGCTGCAGCCGATCCAACTTTTCCTCGCATTCTGATAGACTCACACTGAGGCGGGCGGGGCTTGATAAACTGTCTGAGTCTAGATTGGTGGATTATGGTAGAGGGGCGGGGCGTAAGTCCTTCTATATAATGAGCTTTAAAGGAACAGTTCACCCCAAAAATGAAAATGATCTTATCATTTACTCACCTCATGCCATCCCAGATGTGTATGACATTCTTTCTTCTGCAGAACACAAGTGAAGATTTTTAGAAGAATATTTCAGCTCTGTAGGTCCATACAATGCACGTGACCAAAATGTTGAAGCTCCAAAAAGCACATAAAGGTAGTATAAAAAGCAATCCATACGACTCCAGTATTTTAATCAATGTCTTCTTAAGCGATCTAATATTTTGGGTGATAATAGACCAAAATATAACTCCTTTTTCACTGTACATCTTGCCATTGATTACCCGATTAGACTTCCTATAGTGCTTGACACATGAGCAGAGAGCTAAATGTCACTAGGAAGAGTAATCAAGCTTGAAATCATGATCACCAAGGAGACTGCTGGTGTCAATATTTATATTTTGGTCTGTTCTCACCCAAAATTGATTGGATCACTTTAGAAGACATGGATTAAACCACTGGAGTTTTATGGATGACCTTAATGTGGTCTTTGTGTGCTTTTTGGAGCTTCAACATTTTGGTCACCATTCACTTGCATTGTATGGACCTACAGAGCTGAGATTTTCTTCTAGAAATCATCGTTTGTGTTCTGCAGATGAAATTCACTGAAGTCATACACATCTGCAATGGCATGAGGGTGAGTAAATGATGAGAAAATTGTTTTGTTAGCATTATCTCAGGTAACTTGTGTTGCATCATCAGTAGAAAACGTAATCATACTGATAAAAATAGTTAATTACAGTTATATAAGAGGATGCATGTGCTGCAATGCAAATGGTTTCCAAATTTTCCTCCAAATTATTTATTCATAATTTATTGAGATCTGCACAAGGCAAGCAAATTACCACTCCACATTCTAACAGTAATTCCACCAGTAGATGGCAGCACTTGTTTTATTTGTTTTCAACAATTACAATCAACCATGCGTCCATAATTGGTGCATTATGGGGCTGTTTTGGGGGGCCCAAAAAGCTCTTTGTAGCATTGGACAGACTTTCTTAGAATCAGTCTAATCTGGCTGGGTCCAGAGGTATAAATTCAAGACTGAGATTGACAAAACACACTGCTACAGACTGACAAAAAGATTGCTTTAAGTGCTTTTAAAGTGTAAATGTTGTTGGCACAGAAATAAATAGCTTGTCAGGACAGTCTCTGGCCTGGGTCTCCAAACAAACAAAGTTTTTTGCTTAGCTCTCTTCTTGCAGTGCTTTATAAGCAGGAGTGTGGGGTTAATGAGGCAGAGACAAACAATGTACTGTTATATATTCATGCGATTCACAAGCCTGCAATGAACGGACTGCTTTTGAGAGCCCCAATTAAAACTTTAAAGATCGGCCACACACAGATATTGTAAATGCAAAAAGTGGTTAAAGTTATTTAGTAATGCATTAGTAAATTATGATTACACACTATACACTGCTACCAAAGCAACATCAGGCAGATGAGATAGTCATCAACAGCTCTGGGAGGCAAATTACACAGAGCAAAGAACTCAGTCACACACCTTTCAGTGTTTTTATTTCATTTTAAAATAGTCTGTAGTTATACAACTTATTACCATTTTCATTTCCATGCCATTTAGAGTTCCATGCTATTCAGCACCAGCCTGAGCCAACACAGCAGAGAGAGAGAGAGAGAGAGAGCGCATCGACAGACACAATCTCTCCATCTTCAGCTGACGAAGAACACACTACATGCTCTGAAAAACTCTTTTATTTCTTCATTTAATATCAGTGCAGTTTTGAAATGTACACAAATGGTAAGAATCTGCCACTGAATGATAGCTAGCTTTAATTTAGAAAAAAAAAAAAAAAAAAGACACTATAATTACAAAGTTTAATGGTGAAAGAAAAAGGCCCTGTAGAGTAAAGGTAATCCAGTTCCCACTTGCAAAACAGTACGGGAAACTAATGTGGAGCACTATGTCCTACCCTGCTTCATTAAAGGTTACAGTTATATATTAAATGACAATAATTACCATGACAGCTATCCAAAGTGGATAATGGGCTGGGGTTTCCAAAACCACAGATCGGAGAGCTGTTTTGTATTTCCACACATTACACTTCCTACCGTAACACTGCTGCTCTCAGATCAGTTTCTGCCTCCTGGTTAGTGTTTTTGTAAAGGCAGTTGTCAGAGTTATAGTGTGTTATGGTGATTATAAACTCTCCTGTGGGAAAGGCAATATGAACCACTGTTCACTAAAGTCACCTGACTACATCAAATGTTGTCCAAATATCAGAATATGCAGCCGTTTGTGCTTAGATTAATATTTTAGATCACAGTGGGAAATGGTACACTTTTTTAAGATTTCATACACACTGAGGACTTTAGACTGCTGGCTTCCTACAGGAGAGCCTGATCAAAATGTTTAACACACAGGTTTAAAAACAGCAAGACAATGACACCACGTCCTAACCAGATGTGATGCAAAATTTGTCCGCGATAATGCTGTGTGACGGAACAGTCACAGCCAATCAGAACATATGTTTGATGTTTAACATACAGCTTTGACGAGCGGGATCTCAGACCAATGAGATTTCACTGTGGTCGGGGCTACCCAGCCTCTATAGAAACCAGTTGATCGACAAAATGGTTTGTTGCTTGTCATTGTTTACAGTCACAGCTGGTTGGGACAAAAACTCAGATTTATATGGAAGAGAGCATTTATTGTGTTGCGTCTGGTTAGAACATTGTGTGAGAGTTAAATGACATAAAAGGCATCCGGAATAAAAAACAACAACAAAACATTTACAAGCACTAAGTGCACAATGACCATTATTTACACATTCAGCAGTCCTTCAAGTTTCCAGTGAGATGCTAAAGTGGGTATAAAATGAAGAGTAAATACACACACACACACTGCAGCACAGTTAGGAATCCTTGTGCTCATACAGCCTCAGTTTGTGCTCATAAAGATGGCAGCCATAGAGGGACTAACACACACACACACACACACACACACACACACACACACACACACACACACACACACACACACACACACACACACACAAAGATGGGCTCTCAGCTGTGTCACCAGTCACCATCCTCCTCTATGTAGAAGTCAGGTGCGTTAGTACCATCAAACAGAGTGGGGTCCAGGGACTTCCTTTGCTTTCCTCGACCGAACACCCGTGACAGAGAGCCCAGCCCCATCCTCTCCTTCTTCTTCCTGCGTCTCTGCTCCTCGAGATCCTCCAGAGACTAAAGAGTGGGAGAAAGAAACAATAATGAGTAATAGAAGTAAAGGTGATACATCAAAAATGTGTGTGCAGAGCAACTGTGTTCTGTATCATAGCACACTGTCCACGTATGTATGTATGTCCATGTATGTTTATATTTTGCAATGAAAAGAGTGTTGCAGTGAGATGAATACTGTGTCTGTACATAGAATTTGGGGCCAAAATTTCCCCTAAAAGCAAATACTGGTTTTTTTTTTTCCTTCTAAAAATGCTTAAACTTTTCTTTCAGGGATTGGGTTAGGCTGGGGATTAGGGTTAATAGTAATTACTATTAATACTTTACTACAGTAAAGTTTATTATGATCAGCTTTATATAAAAACAACAGAAGTCTATGGTATGTCCGCATTTAGATAGCTAAGTTAATGTGTGTCTTACATTGCAGAGAGAGTGTGTTCTATGTCGTGGTGAATCTGATGGTGTTGATGACCTCTCTCCCTCCATTACAGAGGCATCTGAGATGACCGACGCTTGTTTGGAGTGACAAGGACTGATCCTGGCTGCAGCTGATGACATTATACTGACACTATCAGCATCACACACACACGGCGATGCTTTCAACACTAACATACATAAACACAGACACACACACCACTGTTTCAGAATTGTGAGGCTGATTGTGCATGATTATTTTTACTCATTTTATAAAAAGACAATTTTCAGTTTCATGGTTCACATCTTTCTATAGAGACATGTCATTATTGTATATGTGTAATGTGTGTTTGTGTGTGTACCCTGTCTGTCCATTGAGTGGTAAAGGTTTTGTTGACTCTGTCGTATCGCCGCAGTCAGAGGAAGCTCTGCATGCATCGCCCACTCTTGGTTGCCGTTGACGACAGTCTCTGTAGGCATGGCCAACGAATGTCGCTTAGGAACATCCTTAGTGAGCGTAGCCAAAGACTGTTTTGCCTGGAACACACAAACAGATTTAATTTAATCAGGTCTGCTTTATCCCCAGAGAGTGTTTTTGTAAACAAGTGCAAAATGTGTGAAAGAAAAAGTGTAGTCCTGCCCAGAATAACTGCTCCAAACATTTCACAGTGTCAAAGTGTTGGTCTAAAGCTAAAGTCAAGTTATAAATGGGCCCACACTGAATCTGTGCCAGCAGAATTTTGCAGAAAGCTCCATAAATGTCTAAATTTCAACACCCATTATTCACAAAATTCTACCACCCCTTGAGGATTTTTTGTTCATTTGTTTTTGCCTATCAATATAATTTTTTCTTGGTTACTACATAATTCCTTTACTTCTTTTGTGTTATTTTATAGTTTTATGAATAAGAGTGTAATTCTCTCAGCTCTACTTAATACATTGTACTACCGTATATTTAAATACGTTTCTGCAAAATTCTAAAATTTGTATAGAAAATGTAAAAACCTTGGAGAATCGATGTGGGCCTAGTTATAAATCATTTCACATCACAGCCATGCCAGTAAACAAGCCCCCCCCCTCCACACAAAAAAACACCACCACAACCATCGCCCATTGCCATAATTTTCAATATCACTGGGTTAGGGTTTTTCATAGGGTTTTTTTGTTTTCAAGCTCCTAAATGTTCTAATAAACCAACATGCAAAAAGGAACACACAAACACATTCACTGTGAGGAAACAGAACTCTTCATGCTTTTTTCCATTCCATATACACAATGAGTTTGTTGTCATTGACTGATTCCAATTAAACAAAATAGGCTTGCAACCAATCACATTATCTATATTGTGCATATCAGAGGGGGAGTCAGCACTGTAGATCAATCAAAGAGGGACTTGGGGTTAAGTGACAGGCCTGGCTGATCTTACCGACATGTTTTTAGGAGAGGCTGGTCTTTCTGGAGAGCGAACGAAAACACGGCTCTCTAGTTTCTGAGCCATAAAGTTACTCATCTGTTAAAGAAACACACACACACACACACACACACACAAACAAATACACACACTACTTAACACTGATGTTTCTGAGCTACTCAGTTAAAGACTAATGAAGACACTCTTGGCTAGGGATGTGCCAGGGAGGTTGACTAATCGACTAGTCGTCTAACATCTGACTAGTCGTTTAGTAGGGTCGACTACTAACGTCAATATTTTTAGTGTTGATGGTTTTACCGGGAGACGCAATCCACAAATGAATTGAGAGACGCAACTTCTTAGAGAGTTTTTGCACGATGAGTGCTTGCTGTGCTTATCAGTAAATAACAGTCAGAACATTAAAATCCTCTGCAAGACAATTAGTCTCTTTAATGCTTTAGGTTTAGTCTTTTTATGCGCTGTTGTTACACCAATCAAAGCACCGCATCAACAACACATTTCAAGACGATCACTGTTGGACTTTAAATCCTCTGCTGTGAGTAATATTCCTGTATTTATGAGGTGTAGTGGAGAGATTAAAGTCTTTTGCAGATTCTGTCTGACACTGCTTTAGAGCTGCAACTAACGATTATTTTGATAATTGACTAATCTAGCAATTATTAGGGCGATTATTAGACTATTCGGGTGATTATTGCAACGATTAATCATTAGCTCTTAACCGGCAATTTAGCTTGTGCCTCAAGTTAAGAGGTTGTATTAAATATGCTTACTAAAAATTAAAAAGAGAACAAAAGCATCTTTTAAAAATACCTCTAAATGATCTTCACTGAATTTCAGGAAAAAATACTTCAAGATTTTTATTAATCCAATAAAAAAAATTAACTGCAAAAAAATCCTTTTGTTATCGAAAGTTTTTGTCTTTTTTTCCATTTAGAAATATCCCAAAATCCTTAAAACAAGATACATTTACCTGAGAAGCAGCATATAAGATATTTAGACTTGTTTTCAGAGAATATATCATGAATATAAGTGTATTATGTATATAAGTGTATTTTTATCACTTGTTAATACTTCTGCCAGTGCAGTAAAGACAAAACACACATACAGTATATTCAACATTCTCTGAAAGCAAATTGTAATATTTTCTGCAGTATAGCTCAGAGTAAATGTCAAGTCATTTTTATTTGTATAGCGCTTTCACAACACACATCATTTCAAAGCAGCTTTACATAAAATTATGCTTTAACAGAAAAAATGATGTAATATAGTAATGTCTTTGAGTCATAATAGTGCGGTTAAATAAAAACATGATTGTAAATTGTGCCTTAAAATAAATAATAAAAAAATAATTAAATTATATTTACATTTACATTAGAGTTTCAAATGATCTCATGTTACGTTAAATGAGATACAACAATATTTGATCAACTATTTTTTATTGTCGACGTTGTTGATAATGTCGACTAATCGTTTCAGCCCTACACTGCTTAAAGAAATAGTTTCAGTAAAAAAAAAATTAAACTGCTTGATGTCTTGCAGATCTGCACTTTTGGTGCGCTTTTGGATGCACAGTGAGGATTGCCCTGAAGCACTCAGGCTACATCAAAGCGCGTCATTCTGCATTCAGGATGCGCATACATGGATTTGTGCCATTCTTTATTGGAGCCTTTGTTTCTTTTCTTACTTTGATAGTTTTATGCAAAAAGATGCTATAGTTTTTAAGTCATCTGTTGAATATTCATTAGTAACCATTTTGGAAGTGCTGCACTTAGTGTCCGTATATCCCTCTAAAAGGCATCTAAACAGGGTAACGTGAACATAACAGAGCCTTATTATATTGTACATTATTATCCTTAACACTGACTAGTCAACTAATCGTTCAAACAACCGACCGACTAGTGGATTATGAAAAGTTTTGTACATCCCTACTCTAAACCAGAGGAACACACACCTCAAATATCTATAAACGTACTCATTCATTCAGCAGAGAAGATGGAGGATGTTTTGGTGAGTGTTTGCCTAAATAGCATGTCTCTAACCATAGCTAGTTCAGCCTCCAGCTCCTTTATCCTGTTCTCTTTCAGGTCCAGTGCAGAGCGGAGCACACCGGCGTGTTCAGTGGCCTCTTTGGTTTGCCGACGTAAATCCCATTTTTCCCGCTCTAACAGATCCTTTTCTCTGGCTAAGACTCTCACCGCATCCTCACTCTCCTAAAACAAACATACACAAGAAGTTTGTGGAAATGTGTACATGTTTGAGGATGTTGTGCAAGTAAGTGCAAATGCATAAGAGCTTGTTGTGTGCATATATATGTGTATGTACTTGTGTTTATGAGATATACTTTTCGGTGTTGTTCATAGTTGCGAATGAAGTCTCGTAGCTGCTCCTCACGGCTCTCTAGTGTTGTATACAGCTGCTGCATTTGATTCACGAGATCAGTCCTCTCTAACCTCAAACGCTTCCGGTCTGCCTTCATTGCTGGGGAAAACAGAGAGAAAGACTTTTGAAACCACACCAAATTCAGAAACCTACTTTGTGAAAGAAAAAATAAAGACCAGAAAGAAATAGAGAGCTTAAAAACAAAAACAATATGTGTAGATGATGCAAAATATGTCCTTGATCGACATCAAGATTTTAGGTTAAAATGTACTGTATGTGAATGTGGAAAGTGTATTTTAGGTTCTGAAACTAGTCACCATTTGTTTTTCACCATTTTGAATCAGTAATTTCCCTTCACTAGTTCATTTTAAATAGTCCTGCAGTGTGAAAAATGTATTTTTAAAGGTCAAAATATTCCATGAAGTCTCTCAAATAATATAAAGTTATTAAAGCGGCATGAATAATAATCATAAAAGAATGAACAAAAGACTAAAAAAAATTTAAGATGGTGTGCCGCATGTCACACAAAAGGACATTTTAACTTAATCACAATTCTCTTTTACATAAAAAGGATATTAAAAAAATCCAACAAACAGTGCAATGCGTGCTTTTATTAACTTAATTCTTTTCAACCTCTCTGTATGAAAATCTGTGCTCCACTTATAGTCTTGCCCTGACCCATGAAAAGTGCTTCACAACATTGAAAACATTCTGTTCTGGTTAAAGCACAAGTAAAATAAAATAAAAAAAATCAAATGTCTAAAGATCTCACAGAGAAAGAAATAGAGAAGGAAAAGCATAAAACCAAGAGATCTCTGTATGTATGTTGATTAAATGCTGTTGCTATGAATTCATTAATCAATATAGTTATATTATATACTGTATAACCTTAAAGATTTATCATTACTATAATAAGATGCTTAGGCATTTGAAATCCTTTTGGAGATAATGCGCTATCTGGATTCTGGTCTCAATGTACATACAGTATGATCAATTTAAATGCATAATAACATATAGTTTGCATGTAAACATTCCCATTTAAGCATTATTATTATTATTATTATTCACTTGATCTCTAAGATGTGAATTTTTCACACTCCAATCCCATTCTCTGTCCTTTTTCATAGTCTCTCTCTCTCTCTCTCTCTCTCTCCAGCTGGCTGTGGTTAACAGTGTGTGATAACAGAGGCAGTAATTGACTGTTTTAGGTTGTTTGTAGCTTCTGCTCTGACTTGCAAATTGCAGCCCATCTTTTCCAAGGACATTGAGTCTATTCAGCCCCCACTTAAAGACTCATTATACAGGAGCCAAACTGAACACAAAAAAGCCTTTTTCTCACTCATGCGTGCACACACACACACACACACACACACAGGAACACCTGGTAGAAGGTAGAGAGCAAATCTAAATAGCAGAGAATGTTCAGATCAGTGGATCCTCTAAAAGGCAAAGTTCTCCAATTCCCTCTTAAATGTGTTTTAATTTAACAATGGATGCTCCTTTCCTTTAGCTCATAAACACACACACATGAAAAAGATAAGACAAGATTTTGTATTATCAGAGCTCACATTCTGAACACAGAATATTGGTCATTTCAGTCTTCTTTATCCATCCATCTCCCACTGACGTGGCCTCCTACAGCAAGTTTCAAAATTACGATTTTGATTAGAAATTTTAGAAAACCTTCTATAGTCTATCTATAGTACTGCAGAGGGTGATATAAGCAAGCTTTTGTTTGTGGTCAGGAAGCACTGGGGCACAGACACAGCTCAGATGTGCACCAAAGACAGTAGCCACAATGCAAAGCTGTTTAAGTGCATTAATGTTTAGGATTCCTTTTTAGCTCCCCCGATTTAGCATGTGAAACACAAGAACGTTTATTCCTGCATCGCGCACTTTAGTCATTGGAGAAAATAGATTTAGAGACAATGTCAGAGCAAGGAGAGCAAAATCCCCTGATACCCAAGCACTGAGGATTTTATACCAGTTTTGTGGTCAGTGCTTCTGCAGATTACTTCTGCATTTCACAGTAACAGATCTGAAAATGAGCCACAGAACCAAATAAAGAAAATCTCAGCACAAGAGGTCCAAATCATTTTAAGGTATAGCACAATTCTCTGTAGATTTAAGAAATGGTACACTCAAAACACCTTATGCTTCTCAAATGCGTTCATGATAGCAGTTCAAATTATTTGTCAGGGATTCAAAGTCCTCTCAGAGACATATATAAAAAGATACAAACAAAATTTTGGCCAATTTGGAGAGCGGGGGGGGGGGGTGTTCTTATGAATATTAATTAGATTATGTGTAGATAGTGTCAAACAATCTTTTGCTGTTTTGATAAAAGTCATTCTTGATGACCAATTCAAGCACTCCAATAAATATTTCACATAATAATTTTATCCGTCTGTCAAAAACTGTCAGTACTGGGATTTTATTAGTCAGTGGATAAAAGCATGGATCAGTAAGCTTTAAGCCAGAATGACTGATTGGTCTCATGGTAAAGTTTTTGCATCTAGTACAAGGATTCTGGGGTTCAAATACTCCCTAATATAATTTTTAATTTTAATAAGCGAAGATTGCATCTGTATGTTAGTGGATGTATATCATGAGTGGAGACACATCTGTTTGTATTTTGCTTTGTGATTTAAACTGAAAGGAGTGCGAGGTGATGAACAGCGGAGTGAGTACTAAAGTGTGCATCTGGATGCACAAGAGAATGTCGCCGCCTGCTGTCACTCAACGACACTAATAACAGCCGCAACGAGCACTCATCATAATATTCAAAATAAACTCCAGCACTGGATCGCCACTTATTTTAACACATACAAACAAAATAGAAACTTCTGCTCAAGCACTGGAGATTTTACCTGACTAAAGCTATTTCAAAAATTGGTGGGGACAAAATTGGCAAAGGCAAAAAGTGGTAGGGATATGTCCCACGCATCCCACCCGTAAATTACACCTATAAGCTAATGCCTTTCTGCAGGACTAATTCAATCTCTTTGATTTAACTGACAAAATTAGTCAAAAATGAACATAAATCATTATAAATCACATATATGTCAATGAAATTAATTAACTAAAAATCTAATTTCATTTTTACTCTTTACATAATTTTTATTCCAAGCAAAGATTTAAAGGAATAATTCACCCTGAAAGGAAAATGCTGTCATCATTTCCTCACCCTCATGTTGTTCCACACCCCGTATGATTTTATTTCTTGTGTGGACCACAAAAAGATGTTACGTAGAATGAGCCACAGTCACCATTCGCTTTCATTGTATGGTAAAGAATGACAATGAAAGTAAATTTATGGCTTTAAAAAAAAACTGTCCGAGGCTAAATATATTTTATATCCTGTTACGTTTTTTTAGATGTATTATTCCCCCAAAATTGTATCAATTTACAAGATATGATTTATGCCTTATGTAACCCCATATAAGCACTTTACAGTTATTAATTAATTATCACATTAACCTCAGCCATCCTGCCATTTACACATGCGTTTTTAAGCAAAGAGATCTGTGGAGCAAATGATGGGTTTTCAGTCACCCTCAGTCACCCTCATGCTAAAATGAAAAAAAAAAAACAGTGGAATTTCACGCACTGTGAACATGGAATGTGCGGGGATCCTTTTTTCTTTTTTTTTGTTGGGATTTTTCCCCTTTTCTCCCAATTTGGGATGCCCAATTCCCAATGTGCTTTTAAGTCCTCGTGGTTGCATAGTGATTCGCCTCAGTCCAGGTGGCGGAGGACGAATCCCAGTTGCCTCTGCGTCTGAGACCATCAACCCGCGCATCTTATCACGTGGCTTGTTGAGCGCGTTGCCATGGAGACATAGCGTGTGTGGAGGCTTCACGCCATCCACCGCGGCAACCACGCTCAACTCACCACACCCCACCGAGAAGGAACCACATTATAGCGACCACGAGGAGGTTACCCCATGTGACTCTACCCTCCCTAGCAACCGGGCCAATTTTTGGTTGCTTAGGAGACCTGGCTGGAGTCACTCAGCACACCCTGAGATTCGAACTAGCGAGCTCCAGGGGTGGTAGCCAGCATATTTTACCACTGAGCTACCCAGGCCCCCGTGTGGGGATACTTAAATGTTGCACAAGACATGCAATCCCGCTCCAAAATTTATGAAGTGCGTACATTGGTAATTGTTGCTGCTAAGACACTCGTAAACGAGCAAGGACAGTTCTAGAAGTGCGCGCTCAGTGTCTGCATGTTCTTGTGCATGTTCTTGCATGCGCATGCATCCAATATATTATGCGCTCGTGCATCTTTGCGAGCTAAATATAATCGCGCTCACTCGTCGCTGAGTGCTCGGTTAGAAGACTTTGTTTTCTCCGTGAAATTTTTGTGCTCTCACACTTGTTGTCTGCTTGGACTAACATTATAAATGCAGCACTGGCCCAATTGGCAAGTGGCCGTTCTAGCAACTGGCCCGAATCTCTCACACTGGACCCAGGCCATCGGGCAGTCCTTATTGTCGAGCCCCGAAATATCTCCCTTTTTGTTCCATGCAAGAAAGAATGATACAAGTTTGGAACAATATGAGGATGAATAAATGACAGAATTTTTGGGTGAATTTTAAAGGGGCGTTCACTTGTACAGCTTTTTTAGTGACCTCAAGTCATTCGTTTTCAAAGAGCGTATTATTATGCCTTTTTCAATTTATATAAAAACACTTCCCCTGCAGTATGGTCATGTTTGCAGCAAGATAACTTGTTCCTTGTCAAAATAGAATGACATCTTATTTTTACCAGCAATAAATGTAATTTGTGGTCAGATTTTTACATTTTTTGCAGCCCATCAAAAACATTAGGGCATCTAGTGGCAGGAACAACTACAGACCTTTTGTTCTCCAGATTTAATTACTACAGTCTTTCTTTTCGTAATTTAGCAATCATGTCTTGGGGTTGTAGATCTGTTCTCCCCACTGTTTTCTTATTTCAGGATGACAGGTCCAGAACAGACTGAGAGTTGGGGTGAAAGGCCAGGCTCATAGTTTTCATTAGCTAATCTGAACTCACCTTGTAATGACTCCTTGGCTCTGTCCAGTTCCTGCTCTTTCTGCGTCAGCTGCACTTGCAGCTGTGAGACAGACAGCAGCTCCACAGAGCAGCCTCCTCCCGTCTCCTCCAGCTCACGGTTCAACATCTCCCTCACCTGCTTTAACACAGACACTTCTTCCTGCAAATGCACCACCTCCTCATGCAACAGCACTACACAGAGGGAGAGACATACACATTGAGAGAGAGAGAGAGAGAGAGAGAGAGAGAGAGAGAGAGAGAGAGAGAGAGAGAGATTCAGTCCAAATAACAAGCAACACAATTTATAATTGTGACTGTTATCTTTTTTATATGTTCCTGATTTGCTCTATACCTTACTGCTAAACTGATACATTCTGAATATTATTATTGAATTAATAATGTATCTGCTACTAATTTACCATTAAACATTATTTGTTGTACTGTTTATGCATATGCCAATAGAGTACACTGAAACTAAAACTGTGACAGAGAAATAACGTCAGTGAGTTGGCTAAATGGAATAAGTGTAACAGGGCTAATTTTTTTTTACAGAATTTAAAATATGAAAGAAAAAAATACTTGTTCTAAGTATTCCATCATTCCAACAACATGAAGAATATGCAAATAGTCCTCCTACACACTTGATAGACCCCAAAAGCTCTGAAACTAGAAAACCGCCTGTACAGGTGTTGGAGTCACATACATAAGAGAATTCCTATCATTTATGCATGCAGAGACCGAAAGTGTGAAACAGTGCATAGGTAAAGGGTATGTTGGAATGTGAGGTAAAATGTTTAGAAGGCTTTAGTAATAGCACATCTACAGCACTCATGCACTGAACATACAAATACAACTCAATCACACATACAATATGTGAACTGAATATAGATGTACAGCTTTAGAAATTTCAGTCCTACTCCTAACAATGGTGAATCAATCAAAATTTGATATTTTCATTCCGTTTATGACGGATTGGTACACACAAACAATGATTTATTTTTGTTTTAATGTATGAATCACACTAATATTGTCTTCTCTTACATTAGTAGAGCAGCTGCTATGTGTGTCTGAGCGTTGTAATGGTGGAATTTTTTATGAGCTTTGAACTGTGTCTGCCTGGCTCAGGTCCATTTTGAACTGTGTGTGTGCGTGTGTATGTGTACGCGTGTATGTATGTGTGTGTGTGTGTGTGTGTGTGTGTGTGTTCTGTGAGGAGAAAGATTACCAAACCACATTCTCTAGATCTGCTAATGTAAAGATTAGACTACCAGCACTAAAATGTATTATTAAAATGTATTTCATTATACTATAATCATTTCAATCAACTAAATAGTCCAGCAGTTAAAGCAATGGACTGTTCCTCAAAAGGTTGTGAGTTCGAGTCCAGCAAAAAATGGTTTTACATTTTGTAGGGCAGTACGGTGGCTCAATGAGTAGCACTGTAGCCTCACAGCACTGTAGCCTCACAGCTCAACCAGGGCCTTTCTGTGTGGAGTATGTTCTCCCTGTGTTCGTGTGGGTTTCCTCCAGGGTCCCACAGTCCAAACCCATACAGGTGAGTTCACTCATCAGGTGAATTGGAAACTGTAAATTGCCTGTAGGTGTGAGTGTGAATATGTATGTCTGTGTGTGTTTGCCCTGTAAGTGACTGGCCACCTGTCCAGGGTGTTTCCCTGCCTTCGGCCCGAGACAGCTTGTGATAGGCTCCAGCACTACCCGTGTATAAGTGGCTATAGAAGATGGATGGATGGATGGATGTAATAATTTCATGTTTTTAGAAGTGTGATCATCACATTTTAATCTGGGTTACTGTGTCTTCAGTTCCACCTGTGAAGAGAAATTTCTCATTCATTGCCTCTTTTCTCAAATCAGCCTAAAAAAGCAGAAAACGCAAATAACATTAACACCACATTTCACTCTGAATGTGAGGTTTAAAACAGGTGAGGAATTCAAAGAACCTGGCATTCTTCCTTGTTAGAACAGCCTGATGTCCTGACACAGGCATCTAACACACCTCTAGAATCAGCGTCAGTTAACTTTCAGACAGCACTACAGATTTGGCACACTGCATTATATGGATTAGAGCTATGAGACCTCAGTCTTGACTAATCCAAAAATGTGGCTCTTGAATGCAGATGAGAATCTTATCTAGATTAGCTGGGTTCAGAGAAGGGTTAGAGTTGGCTCTATACCGGAGTTTCTTGTCCAGACAGTAATTTTTTTTTTTATTGTTCAGTATTATATAAGAGTGTGGTTTGAGTTTTTACCTGGAATCATTTCATGCCTTGCTATTTTTGTGCCTTTAAAAACAGGATATCACTGCTGGCGTGCTTCCTTAAATAAGCAAGACAGTGTGTCCTAAATGGGCCCAATCAGACATGCATGTATGTGTGTGACAAAGAAATTAACAAGAGAAAGGGACAGAGTGAGAAACAGAACGAGGCATGTGTGGGCTTTTTAAGCCATTTGTTCCGCAAGTCTTGAGCGTTTTGCCCTTTGAGGACATTGCAGAAAAGGGCAGCGATCTAAACCCTCCACATTTTGAAGGGTCTGATTAATTCTGTTAGAGCAGTCAACCACAAAATAAGTGTGAGAGCCTTGGGGAGAAGGTTTGAAGAAGGACTGATCATTGACTTGCCATAAAATACAGCAGAACTCTAACAGTATATTCATCGCTGGTTCATTACATGACTTCAATGGTCATCATTGAAGAAATTAGATGGAAAGCACAACAAAATGTTATCCTTTTTTCTTTTTTTTTGACATTTTTGGGTTAAAATTCATAGGAAGATATACAGTTTAGGTGCTGCAACCTGCTATATTGTAACTATTCTTTTTTTTTTAAAGCTTTTCACAATTTTTTAATCACTTAAGTCTCTTTGAATCAAATTACTGTACCTAGATTTTGCTAAATGTTTTTTACGTGGCTCGTACGTATCGTGGCACTTTCCTGGTTAAATAAACACTAGAAGCGCTACAACAACAATAGCTATGTTTCCACCTAAGTTATGAATTTAATTTAAGTGAAAAAACATAATATCGCAAAAACAATGTGCGAATAAAGCCACCCCGTGTGTTCTAGTGTTCAAAAGAACAAAATCATCACTTCCAGAGAAATTGTAGCCACTGTGACTCTTTTAATAATAAAACACTTGCATTTTAGAGCACACAGACAAAACACTGTAAAGAACTTTGTCTCATGTAAGGAAGTGACAGAGTTCTGGGAACACTATGTGTGTACGTTCTTCATTCCTTATGTCTTTGCCATGCAGATCTATAATATATTTTTCAAAAATGTCAATAAACAGTTCAAGTTTGTATTCGACTTATTTGCTCTGCAAACACTAAACAGGCTTTGGATTTTCTAGACACTGTTATTTCAGGATGACCAGAGCCACATTTCAGATGCGATTATTGGTTCGCTGGTTAGTCAGTTTTGATTCATACCGATTAAAAAAATGTATCCACCTCAAGCGAGCATTTAAGTTTCTGGAGATTTGATTCGCATCTTGGAGTTTCCATCTATCAGTTTTTATGTGATATCCCAAAATGTGCATAAAAATACTTGGATGGAAACCCAGCTAATGACTTTTATTGCCTTTCATACAAATCATGAGAAAAAAAGCAGATTATCAGTTCATAAACACTTACTTTTCACCCTGTTCCTCACACAATTCTATCTGATTACATATAAATACGCTTGCTATTGTGCATGACTTAAAGCTATACATTTTGTGGCCTGGGTAGCTCAGTGGTAAAATACGCTGGCTACCACCCCTGGAGTTCGCTAGTTCAAATCCCAGGGCGTGCTGAGTGACTCCAGCCAGGTCTCCTAAGCAACCAAATTGGCCCAGTTGCTAGGGAGGGTAGAGTCACATGGGGTAACCTCCTCGTGGTCGCTATAATGTGATTTAGTTCTCGGTGGGGCACATGGTGAATTGAGCGTGGTTGCCGCGGTGGATGGCGTGAAGCCTCTACACGCGCTATGTCTCCGTGGCAACGCGCTCAACAAGCCACGTGATAAGATGCACGGGTTGACTGTCTCAGACGCGGAGGCAACTGCGATTCGTCCTCCGCCACCTGGACTGAGGCGAATCACTATGCAACCACGAGGACTTAGAGCGCATTGGGAATTGGGCATTCCAAATTGGGAGAAAAAGGGGAAAAATCCCCCCCCCCCCAAAAAAAAGCTATACATTTTAACATTTGCAATACATAACCAACTACATTTACAAGCTTGTTCAAGTGCAATCAAACTGTGCGCGTTGCACTTGCGATGCAAAGGACCGGGGTACAAGTCCAGTAGAGCATGCAAGTCGACACGTGAACTGAAAGTGTAATAGAAGCACCTAAATTTAATGTGGTTACTTCTGAAATTGCGGTTTTCATCTAACATTTTCTTTTATTACACTATTGTTTAGATTTAGGTTTAAGGTTTAGGGTAGGGAGGTTGATTTTGTTGATATAAAACATGATACAACGTTAACCTTAAAAACCTCATTCGTTTGGGAGACAATGTAACTTGCTTTCAGCAGCACACAGTCGTCATTTCACCTCGGAACTGATGCAACACGTGTAATGAACCACGTAATATCATTTTGCAAAAATATCGCTACAGTAACATAATTTTCATGAGATCGTACAGTAAATTTTAATGTCATCTACCCCTAACCTGGGGCAGTGGTGGCTCAGCGGTTAAGGCTCTGGGTTACTGATCAGAAGGTCGGGGGTTCAAGCCCCAGCACTGCCAAGATGCCACTGTTGGGCCCTTGAGCAAGGCCCTTGACCCTATCTGCTCCAGGGGTGCTGTATCATGGCTGACCCTGCACTCTGACCCCAGCTTAGCTGGGATATGTGAAAAAAAGAATTTCACTGTATATGTGCAAATGTATAACATGTGATAAATAAATACTATTATTATTATTAACCTTCACAACACATGAGCAGCATATTTAAAAAAATAACTACGTCTATCTGATTATCTTTAGAGAGGGACAGTGCACGTTAATGTTGCAAAGCTGCCTCTTATCAGATGCAAGTTTGCATCATACACGTTAAGTTTGGACTTGATAATAACAAGACCACTGGCTTGTGATGTGCGTTTCTGTCCTGGAAAGCTCACAATTCAGTGAATATACAATGGGATGATGTGATGCCAGGCCTGTCTATTGTGATTAATATAACTCCTATTGGAGGCTGTGTCCTCTGTCTTCTACTGGTGCAATATTCTGATGCAAACAAAGCTCTATGACACTGCATTACTGCATATTCTTTCTGCTTTTAAAAATACAATAAACAGAATTCTGTTTCAATAAAGGAATTGTGTGTGTGGGTGTTTGCTTAGCTATAGTTTGGGGACAAATTTCCCCAGAAGCTAAACATGACACAACTTTATGCATGAAAAAGATTAACTGAAAAACAAAAACAAAAAAACATTATAATAATTATTATTACTAGTATTATTATTTAATTGTTAAAAATGCAATAAATAAATAAATACAAATAATAGAAGTCTATGGTATGTCCTCATGTAGATAGGCGTGTATGTGTGCCTACATGTACATGAGCGTGCGCATGACTGTGTGTCTGTTTGAATATAAACATGCCTGATGATCTAACGGTCCATTCTGTCTGCTCATTGCATTTAAAAAACAAACAATGCAAACCACCTGAATCACTCCAACCAAAACATAGAGTCAACACACTCGCACACAGTACATACACTCCTAGTAAAAACCAGTCTTGCAGCTCTGCAAAAAAATATCTTACTTCTCTCTGTTTCTCTCCAGCCTGAGGGAAATGCTTATGATCACTCATCTACTCACATCCATTCCCTTGTCTTGTCTCCAGTTTTGTCACCACAGCGACTCAGTCAAATGGTCAGATCCAGAAAACAAATAAATGAATCTCTTGCACTGAATCCAACAGGAATACAAATTCAAAAACTCCAACTCCCTCTTCACCTGCCGAGAGAGACTCCCACAGGTTTGCAGATATTAACTCTCCTCACTCCTCCCTCTCATTCTCTGCTTAAATAGGAGGAGTTACAACTGACACCACTGTTCAACACACACACTCACACACAGTGGCAAAGGAATGGAAGTACTTAAGGTCAAGGTGCAGAATTTCAATCAGGTAATGACTCTCTTTTCAAAAACATCCATACACACTGCACTCTCGCTTGCCAGATTCCGGTAAGAGGAAACCATACACACATACATACCCACTCAAGTTAACAATCAACAACCAAACACACTATGTTCTCAGAATAAGCTACAGAAACCCTTTCGTATTGGAATCTATTTTCATTTATTTTGTTTTATATTATAGTGTGGACACATATAATTGTGCATATAACTGCACCTATAATTGTGCCTACTCAAATTGTTAATGGGACTTATTAATAAATTATGAGCAGAACAAATGTGTGTGTAAATTATAAGGAAGTCTGAATGGATTCATGAATGATATACAATATACACACAGATTTGTTCTGCTCGTGTTTCATGAAAATGGCCCAATGTGTAAGTATTAATAGCTTAGCTGCATCACAAAACTTAGTGAGCTATCTACTTAGACAGCAGTTTAGGCAGTTCACTAGAGTTTGGAACAAACCCAAATTGTCTGTTTTTATTTGAGGGTTTAAAACACAAACTGCGCAAAGACCATTTTCTCACAGATTCATAGACAAATCAAAACTATCTGTGTGCCTGTTTGTAGCTGTGTTGCTTTTCAACTCTAGGCTAAATTTTACAGATCCCTCTGGATGGTTTGTCAACACACTACACCCTGTCAACACAAACACACATACAGTACATCATACACTTAATGCACACACAAACACACAAACACACAATTCCATTACACGAAGGAATGTAAAGTGTGGCTTACTGCTATGCAAACCCCACTGTGGACAAAGATAAACAACTGCAGCCTGGCATTACCTTCTGACAACTCATTCTAGTCTTTGAGTAGCAGAAATAGCAGGATTTACAGTGTATTCAGAAAGTATTCAGACCCCTTAATTTTTTCACATTTTGCTATGTTGCAGCCTTATCTACACTCCATACCCCATAATGACAAAGCAAAAAACTGATTTTTGATAACTCTGTAAATTTATTAAAAAGAAAAAAAAAAAAAAAAACTGAAATATCACACTGACATAAGTATTCAGACCCTTAACTGAGTACTTAGTTGAAGCACCACTGGTAGCGATTACAGCCTCTTTTCAGTCTTTTTGGATATGAAGCGACAAGCTTTGCACACCTGGATTTGGGGATTTATTCTTCTCTGTAGATCCTCTCAAGCTCTGTCAGGTCGGATGGCATCCATGCGTGGACAGCCATTTTCAGGTCACTCCAGAGATGTTCGATTGGGTTCAAGTCCGGGCTTTGGCTGGGCCACTCAAGGACATTCAGAGTTGTCCCTAAGCCACCCTTGCATTGTCTTGGCTGTGTGCTTAGGGTCATTGTCCTGTTGGAAGGTGAACCTTCGGCCCAGTCTGAGGTCTAGAGTGCTCTGGACCATATTTTCATTAAGGATGTCTCTGTATTTTGCTGCGTTCAGCTTTCCTTTAACTCTGACATGTACCCTGTCCCTGTGGTTTTTGATTTGTCATTATGGGGTATGGAGTGTAGATTGATATGAAAAAAATAATAATTTAAAGCATTTTAGCATAAGGCTGCAACATAACAAAATGTGAAAAAATGAAGGGGTCTGAATACTTTCTGAATTCACTGTACACTATAATAAGGTATAATAAAACGACTTAAATATGCCAACACGAGTCATAAAATGATTTAGAGTAAAAATAATACTATATAGAGAAAAGTTTTTTAGAGAATATAAAAAGAAGGGAGAGAAGGTTTGCAGCTGCAGCCCTTTCTTAACATGATTCATAATATATGACATTTGATTCAAAGCCAGTGATCAGGGAACCTGAATCAGATGAATGTCTAAAACCACACTGTAGTCAGTCAGGGATAAGAAAAACCCTGTAAGATAATATGTTAGTGTCTCTCTAACTCTCCTCCTTCTTGTCTCTGTATGACAGGATAGGAAAAAATGACTACACTAAAAACTGCAAACAGGATGAGGGAATGCTGACATGTTCAGAACAGTGTGAGTATGTATAGTCAAACTTTTAAATATCAGCATAAAGTCTGGTCCACATTGCAGCTTATTCTGGCCACTGCCCACTTAATGGATCTTTACACACCCAAGTTAAGGCTGCACTGATCAGGCTCTGTGTCGGATCCAAATTTGATTTACATGTTTACTGGCCATTCTGGCCAAGTTAGTAGCACTTACAAGGTATTTGACTTGGTTGGTAGATGCAATGGCACATAAAAGCCGTACTTAAATATGCCAGCTCTGACCCACCTCTGCCTCAAGTATAAGAGGCTTGAGGCAGAGGTGATGTGGCTTTGGTTCTGTGTAAATGAAATACAGCCTTAAACTTTGTCGTTGTCATGACAAAGTCTATATTTTATAATGTATAATTATAATTCTATGATTTTTATGTTTCTATATTCATGACATTTGTATCATCTAATCAATGATTTACTCGTCAGCCACAGTAATGTCTTCGAATTGTCTGAATTACTTTATTATACTGTATATTATATTTATAATTATTTTAATTATTATATATTATATAATCTTTATTTGGGGTCCTTTTTTGGCAAATATTTATAAATGTGAATTATTGTGACTAATTAATTGGCATAACATGTAATTAGTTTGATTGAAATGTTTAATTGATTGACAGCCCTATTAATCTCATAATATAATTTCTGCGATTGTAATTTCTGTGTACATAAATTTTTAGACAGTAAAAGGCTGTCAGACCGATATGTTAAAGGGATATTTCACCCAAAAATTTAAATTCTCTCATTTACTCACCCTCATGCCATCCCAGATGTGTATGACTTTCTTTCTTCTGCTGAACACAAATGAAGATTTTTTAAATAATTTCTCAGCTCTGTAGTTTCATGCAATGCAAATGAATGGTGGTCAGACCATTGGCACTCCAAAAAGCACATAAGGGCAGCATAAAAGTAATCCATATGACTCCAGTGGTTAAATATATGTCTTCTGAAGTGATCCAATCAGTTTTGGGTGAGAACAGACCAAAATATCACTCATTTTTCATTATAAATCACCACTTTCACTTTCCAAAAAGGATTTAAATATTGATCTATTTCTCACCCAAAGTGATCATGTTACTTTAAAAGATATTAACCACTGGAGTCCTGTGGATTACTTTTTATGCTGGCTTTATGTCTTTTTTGGAGCGTCAAATGTCTGGCCACCATTAACTTTACTTGATGAGAGAATTTTCATTTTTGGGTGAACTTTCCCTTTAAGCTATGTGGAGGGGTAATGTTTAGGGGTGGGTAACTTTGAAATCGCTGGTATCACAATAACATGCAGACACGAAATAAACTGGTAGGTCATTCAAATAATGGCAAATATAAACAATAATGAAGAAACTACTTGAAAAAAATAAAAATGGTCAAATACAGTGAGTAATTCTTCCTCAGAAGCACTCACTGTAGCATTAATTTACATAAATACAACTTTGTTTCCCAGTGGACTCCAGGAATTTATGTAAAGTCAGTGGAGCCATCAGATCAGGGTTTATTTTTTAAAAGAAAGCTCTTGCCCTTTCTGTGTGCAGTATGCATCAAACAGTCTGTGAATGGTCAATGGCTGTACAGTCTGAGGCTAAGACCAGAGTGTGTGCTGTTTTTTATTGTTTTATCTCCCAGCTCAGGAACATTCCCCAATCTCCATCTCTCAGGCAACGCCTCATAGAGTTTCAATCTGACATGTACACTCATTTTCATTCCACTAGTCAGTGGTGCGTTTATGAATGCAAGAGTGTGCTTGCGCCTGCCTGTGTCTATGCAGGCTTCTTTACATGGTTTTTGAGTGTGTGCAATATTCTTACCTTTATCTAATGATGTATCCTGGATAACAATGTCACTTCTTTGACTAAGCTCAGTCAAAGCTTTCTGCCTTTGCACTGGTGTATCTGAGAGAGAAAAACACATACACACTATTATATTAGTGAACACCAACAACACGAACAAATGTCTATAGCTCAAATCATGACCTCTGGTATCAGCAGTAGTGTATCTTAACTCTGATCCAGCTGAAATATCACACCACTCTCTGCAGAATGAGCTGGAAGCATTTAACACACAAATCAATGACAGCATAGAGGCTCAGCCACTAGATGCTTGTTATAATGCCTTCAGGATAGATTTCAATGTTTAGAAAATATCTCTGCCTAATTAAAATCTGCATAATCTTTAAGAAAAGCTTTGTTCTGACTCCCCAGTCTCTCACTAAGCAGTGTAGTTACCTTTAATGAAAACTACAAACTAAGTGAAAACATTTTCATGAACTGAAATAATAAATAAATAAAAATATCAATTGGAAAAACTTAAAATTAAAATACATTTTCATGACTCCCAAACTAAGTAAAATAGAATAAGAATTAATTATTATTTTAGATTGATACACAGTATGCTATAAAATTTGAAACCTTTACAACTTTCACTAAACATGAAAATGCCTCGATAACACTAGACAGCCCTAAGAAATGTAATGGTGTTAAACATATTATATTAAATAATATCAGTTAATCTGGGCCTGGGTAGCTCAGCGAGTAAAGACGCTGGCTACCACCCCTGGAGTCATGGGTTCGAATCCAGGGTGTGCTGAGTGACTCCAGCCAGGTCTCCTAAGCAACCAAATTGGCTCAGTTGCTAGGGAGCATAGAGTCACATGGGGTAACCTACTCGTGGTCGCTATAATGCGGTTCGCATTGGTGGGGTGCGTGGATGCCGTAGAGAATAGTGTGAAACCTCCACACGCGCTACTCAACAAGCTCAACAAGCTACATGATAAGATGCGCAGATTGACGGTCTCAGACGCGGAGGCAACTGAGATTCGTCCTCCGCCACCCAGATTGAGGCGAGTCACTACGCCACCACGAGGACTTGGAGCGCATTGGGCATTCCAAATTGGGGAGAAAGGGGGAGAAAATTGAAAAAAATAATAATATCAGTTAATCTATTAAATACAGCTAAAACAAAAACTAATTATACTAAAAAACTTACATTTAACTAGAACAAGAAAACACTGACAAAACTAACAGTCAGAGTGAAAACTAACAAAAACAAACCTAAATTGAAAAGGACAAATTAAAATAAAACAGAGATTAAATAAAAGTAATAAAAATTAAAACTATAATATGCCTGCCTCTAAGTGATGTGGTAAGATGTTTTCAGATTTGTTCTCTGATCAAATGTCACTCAATTTGAAATTTAGCAGGGACTGACAGCAAAGTGTCAAAGTTGTTACAGCTGTCAGTGACTCAATACACTCACAAATACACACATGTACACAAACACACGCATGCACTTCAAGAATATTGATTTCATGATCATGTGTGACATAAATCATGGAAGTGCTAAGTCACTTAATTTCCTCTTCTCTCATTCCTTCTGCCCTTCCCCATCCTTTTGCTGTAACAGTACAACAGACTGTTGAGAATAAACACTGTTCATCTATATTCTATCTAGCATCTACAAAGTAATTACCCAAAACACACACAGAGGTGGCACAGGTCTCTGAGAGGCTGTATCTTGAATAAGATGCGCTAATTTAAACTGAAACGGCTCTATCGCTCTCTTTCTTTCTGTCCCTCACTTACACCCACACACACACACACACACACACACACACACACACACACACACACACACAGTTTAACAGATCGGTGATGAATGAATGCATGAAAAGTATTGTTTCCGAAGCAGAGAGATGGAAACAAGATAAAAGAGTGAGGGGGTGGGATGACATGTCAAACCAAGAGACGAAAACGCAGCAGTGGTGGAAAATACCTGTCAAAACTTCAGGGAGACTGTCAAACACAACAAAAACATTTTAAATACAGAATATAACTTCCTTTGACATTTTTTCCTAACATTCTAGTTTTAGAAAATGCATCCTCTAAAGCACATGAATTCAGATAACTCATAAGCATCCCGTCGCCATGGGAACCAATTGGTTTGACTGTAATGAGTTTTTTCATAAACAGTTCACCCACCATGACACAAAACTAAATGGGTTTGCCCTCACCCTGATATCATTGTGGCTTAAATGAAAATTCTGTTTTTAATTAACCTCAAGTAATACCAAGCCTATAGAAAATTTCAAGGACGTAAACAATAACAAAGAAATTAGAACACTGCTGGGCATGTCTGCATTTCTGTAAGCTGCATTTTTATTACCCAGAACTGTCAAAATAAAATGACTAGCACGTCCTTTTAGAGCCTAGCTAAAATAGAACAAATTAGATATTTGCAAAAACTGAAAATAAACAATGAGGTGATATTACCGGATCTTTTAAATAAGACTTTGAGTCAACAAATTTTCTCAAATTACATTAAAGGTTTACCTGAAGTGACTTACCTAGACATGTTGTTGACACTGAGCATCTACACGAGAGGGGCAATGAAATTGTATCATAGTTTAGATGCTCACAATTGAGTGCAACTATCTGATTCTGGAAGTAAAAATCCCATAAATGTTTTTCCATAGACGTAATTGATTTTCAAAGATAACTTGAGCTCCGAGGTTGTTCATCGATGGTATATGCATCCGTTGAAGCCATCCATCTGCGATATTTCAACTTCATTGTTTAAAAATTGTGTTTGACAGCGAAATTCATGGTAAACAACTACATTACCCAAGGTACAGCAGAAAAAGCTTCACCAATCAGAGAACCGCGGCCAACCAAGCTCGCAAAATGTGCCCTGGAGCGACCACATGCTCCTATGAAGCACTGTGAATGACGTAATCAAGTCGGTGTCTCTTCACCCTTAAACTACTTATCTATTTGTACATATCGGAATATTCTGCAATAAATCTAAAATCTATTGTTTCTATACCTATAATCAAGAACATAAAATCAATTGTTTTATCTATTCAAAATATTTTTTATTCAATGACATCATTCGCAATTGCATTTTTATCTGATTTTCAAATACTTTTTTGCTTCAAATCAAAGTTTGTAATGTTGTGATTCACCTGTGAGCTGGTTGGTTTGGTTCATGGTTTAGAACGCTTATGTAGGATTTTTGAAAAGTCAATGGGAAAAATGAATGGAAAAATACTTCCAGAACAGACATGGCTGAAAAAGTGGGCGGACACTGTTGCGCTCTATTATTTCCACAGTGGCAAGGTCAGGAATATTGGATTGCTCCTGTTATAACCAATGAAGCTGTTAATGCAAGCGCATGACTTGCAGACAAGGTAAGGGTTTTCTTTTTAATTATATAAAATATAATAAAAAATAAATTTAAAAAACTTTCCTTGTGTGTCACTTTCTTCTGCAGTAGCTTCTATACTACTCTAGCTTCTCTGAGAACTTGGCAGTGTGATACTGCAGATATTGTTGACTTTTGTATGACAAATTGCTTGTTAAGTTCCTCATTTTGTTGGTTGCTTTGGATAAAAGTGTCGGCTAAATTACTAAATGTAAAAGACTTGCATAGTTTCATTCATTATAATGGGAATGATCTAGTCACTTTTAAAGTCCTTCAAAAAATACCCTGACTTAATTAGCCAGCTAAACTCAACCTATCAAACTTACTATTTGTTGGCAAAAATGTCATTCACCTACTAGAGTTAAGATGTGTGCTACAGGTGTTAGTACAGCACGTATCCATCCAATCGTCTCACATCACTGCAGTGGTTCATGCATCCATTTGTGGCTGTTTTTTTGGAAAAAATTTCGGAAACTTTAATTTCCCTTAGTTCCAGGCATCCAGGGAGCATCCAGCCACCAAACAACATAGTCTACATTTTAATAATGACATTCTACTACATTCTATTGACTTATTAACATCACTATGAATAAAGTGCCTCCCGCTGTTGTTTTGAATAAGTTTGACAAATAGCTGGAAATGTTCAAGGAACAAAGACGTCACTTCCTTACACCTACAAATAGCCCTTGAAATGGTCTATATGCTAACATTTTTTCTGTGAATCACCAAAGGA
Organism: Myxocyprinus asiaticus; assembly: GCF_019703515.2. Classification (NCBI taxonomy): domain Eukaryota; kingdom Metazoa; phylum Chordata; class Actinopteri; order Cypriniformes; family Catostomidae; genus Myxocyprinus; species Myxocyprinus asiaticus. The sequence continues at coordinate 21,706,932 of NC_059367.1, forward strand.
GCATTTTGAAAAATGATTACACACCTCTATTCCAAATAACAACAGTTCCTAGTGACTTTGGGCTGTCAAGCTCCAAAAATTGCAAAAAAACACTATAAAACCACCATAAAAGTAGTCCATTATCACACTTGATTTTACATTGTGGCACCCCAATGCTTGTATGTTATTAATATAACAAGTTTAAAATCTCTCATTCAGGGGTCAAAACTCATCTATCTCTCTGACAGACAGTCTCCAGCTCAGTCAGGAGATGACCAGGGGTTGCTAAGCAACTGATGACAAGGTAAAAGTGCCCAAACCTGCCTGTTTTAGGGGCATCAAAGGGCCCTAAATTTAGATGTCGAAAAGGGCTATAGTACCAGACCAGGTCATTCTCCGTTGACCTCTCTCATCAACAAGGCATTTCGTATGCAGAACTGCCGCTCCCTGGATGTTTTTTGTTTTTGGCACCATTCTGAGTGAACTCTAGAAACTGTTGTGCGTAAAAAATCCCAGAAGATCAGCAGTTACAGAAATACTCAAACCAGCCCATCTGGCACCAACAATCATGCCACGATTGAAATCACTGAGATCACATTCTTTCCTCATTCTGATGGTTGATGTGAACATTAACTGAAGCTACTGACCCGTATCTACATGATTTTATGCACTGCATTGCTGCCACACGATTGGCTGATTAGATAATCGCATGAATAAGTGTAGAGGTTTTCCTTGTAAAGTGCTCAGTGAGTATACATGAATTCTTCAGTAAGTTATTATTTCTGTATCTGCTTGTACAGAACAACAACAAAGATGAACACTGAAAGTTGAGAGGCACTTGAACAAAATAATTTTAGCCTGTGACAAATTAACGGGGCTTAGAAGAAATGGAATATCTGCAATAAGCAAGGAAACATATATTCAGTTGTAATCATGGCCATAAGTGAAACTCACAAAATTCGAGAGAGTATTAATGCAAAATAAGAAGAAAAGCTTGGCAGTGCCATAAGCAACCCATTAATCCGATTGAAGGAGATGTTCATGGGACATAAACAAGTTAATAACAGTGATAGAGAGATCTGTTAAAAGCTGTCAATTAATGCAGTGCTGATGGCCTTGAACATTCCCTGAATGATCAACGATGCTCTCACAGTCACAGGCGTGTCTTCAGGTCTTGTACAAGCTGCTGAAATATTCTGCTATTCTCTGAATTTAAATGCTTTTCAGATTTTGAAGTGCAGGAAGACCACCATAACAATTATGAATTATTTGAATGAAGGCTCAGCTTTTAATGCCACAACTCTGCCAGCCCAAGAATTCTCCTGATCAGTATGTACGTTTGTGCAGAGCTTTATCCATTATGAATCTCAACAAAATGACTAGATAGCACAGCAATGAAGAAACCCTATTGGTTTACTAGCCTGAATGTTAGAAAATTGATTTCAGTCAAAGATGGCTTTTTTTTAATCACTTTTCAGTGACTGCTAACTATAAAGTTTGTAATACAAAGTACATATAAAACCCTTTCCGAAATGTTTCTCTTTAGACTAACCTTTATACCTCAATTGGTAGGGAGGGCTTATTTCAGAGTGCCATATCATCTCCGAGTGCTGTAAATAGCAAAATACACAAACAAACACACACACTCTCTCTCTCTCTCTCTCTCTCTCTCTCTCTTTGGCTGGTAACACCATCCAGTCAGTTTGATGCCAAACGGTAAACAGATATAAGTACATCTGTGTTCAACATTATGTTGAACACTGGCAAACACAGCACACAAAATTAAATCCTTAAAACTTAACTATAAACACAAAACGGTTTAGGATCCATCCACTTGATGGGTTTCTTGATAAATCTAGACAAATTACATATAGAAAATCCACAGTCACATAACTGACTCACAAAACTCTTACAAATCCCAACTTCATATGGTACATATATAATAAATATAAAACAAATATTCACAACTGCATACTCTGTGAGAGTAGTGCAACAGATAGGAGTTGAATAACCTATCCTGTTGTTTGTTTCTGGAGCCACAACGGTTAAATATGGCAGAAAATGCAGCATGTTCAAATTTGGCTGATCAGATCATATGACAAAAAGGAAAGCTTGCATACACAATGGGTCAGTAACTGTGACAGCATGCATGACAACAAATGCATTTTCTCTGACACACAGACATATTAGCTACTCACTTTTTTGTTTTATAACCCAACAGAAGTGAAAGAGACAGTGCGGAAAAACTGTCCTATCAGCTCCTCTAGATGTTCCATACTAACAGAGCAGGTGGAATATGACACTCCCTGAAGCGTGTGTGTATGTGTGTAGTATAAGAGTGAAGTGAGTTAACCGAGAAGCTTTAAACTATGCAGTGCAAAGGTTGTGCAGACTGCCCCTTCACATCCTCTCTCTCTCTCTCTCTCTCTCTCTCTCTCTCTCTCTCTCTCTCTCTCTCTCACACACACACACACACACACACACACCATGAATATTTATTTATAACTTTTTTGAGTGTTTCGACCCATACTGTTATTAGTGTGATAAATGAGGAGTTAGCTAATGGAAGTTCTGTAGTCTTTTTATGATTTATTATGATCTGAATACGGCCACACACACATTCACACATGCTCACTCATCCAGGCCAAGACCATAGTCAGAGATCAGATGGACTTTAATGCTCATGAGGGGTCAACAGGCTCAATCAAGAGCACTACAGCAGGATGTGCAGGTGTCAGGTGACCTGAACACCTTCAGTATACAGAGACTTATCCAGCACTACACTGTCATCAGTAAAAATGTATGTCTACAGCGTTAATCAGTTCAGCCTGAACGTGTGGTTTTGAGTTCTGTGAAAGAGAAAGAGAGAAAAGGCAGGGAAAGAGAATAATGATGAACTGAGAGAGAAAAGAAAGAATGAGGGAGAGAAAGAGAGAAATGTGGTACTAAACTGACTGACAAAAATACTTGTGACAACTGGAGACTGGGGTTATTTTTTAAGCTTTTATGACAAACATCAACACACTCCCTTGCATGAAGACTCATAGTTACACACACACATTCTCAAAAGCCATAGACTAGTTAATCTCAGTAGAATAAGGATGCTTACATACTAATGCAAGCTCTGAAAAACCATTTGAAAAAATATTTAAATGCTTAAGATCTGTTTTGAGTGTATTAAAAGAGACAGGTCAGTTTAAAATTAAGCAGTAAATTCGATTTAGATTAGATTAAATAAAACTGGACCTATTTGTCTGAAATTTGCATTAGTCAAAGGATGCCTGTCAGAGTGCGTTGCAGTGAAAGTTAATATTTTCTCAACTTTTGATTGCATGATGAAGCAACACTTTCTACATCCTTGCAATGTAACTTCCCCTTTGACATAAACCAGGTCTCTAGACTAAAAAAATGACTTAGGAGCCATTGGCTCCTAAACTGAAATATTAAGGAGCTAATGGCTGTTTTTAGTCACCAAATCACAGAATTGCTTGATTTATATTGCTGTTGAGAAACAAGACAGAAAGCCGAAGGAAAGGAAGACAGCTGACAGCCCATAAATCGGATGTTTAATAAACAGTATATATAGTTGAGAAGATAAGTTTGCATTCCCTTTTGTCTCATAAATGTTTACACCCCTTTCATAATTTATATAAATATAAGAGATAAAATAATTTATTTAGTACTGTTTTTTAGAATCTACATTACAGATATTTACATAAAGTATAGTATGCATATAGTAGTGTGTTGTATTCTTGTGCATCAATGAATGTTTGCACCTTGTGTAATAGTTGTGTACAAGTCAAAAGCTTGAGATATATATATATATAGTTTTAAAATATTGTCTTAGTCTTTCTTTACTGTTACCGGTAGGTCCAGACACAGAGACTACAAGAGTGCAAATTGAACGAAATCCCAGATGCAGTTTATTGTGCTACTCCAATCCCAATCATTAATTACCAGAAGAAAAAAAGTTGTACACAATACAGGACTTTTAATTATAATGAAGCCTGAAATACACATGGGACACCTCTTATTTTTAAATGTCTGCGCTCCCAGTTGTAAACTTACTGACAGCTGATTCGCTGAGAAAATGAATCTGATCTGACCTGAGCTCCTGAGTTCAAACCCTCAGTTCTTTTCAGGTGAAAAAGACCCGGTTCAAAAGAGTAATTTGTTCACGACTCTCTCACACTGGGTTTGTTGTTGCATGCGGTGCAGCGAGCTCGTCAGAAACAGAACGGGTGAAAAGCGACTCAAGACACACTGGTGTGCTCTCTAAAGATTAATTCAATAACAAACAATATGATATCTGACGAAACCGCATATGAACACACACAACCCAACTGTCGCCAGTGGCAACTAGATTTTAAATTATTGTTGCAATCAATTATTTTTTATCGCATTTGTGACTATTTTGGTCACAGTCTGGAGCCCTGTAAACTCAAGTGTGTAGGCACCCTAATTCTGGAACATCAGCAGACTGATCTCACAATGAATTTGACAAGAGTAGGTTTGAAATTTCTTCAGCTAAACTCGGTTTGTGCATACCAAAATTCGAACCACTGTGCCCAGTGGCCACAACAGGAAGTGTTCTTGACTGTATGGGCACGCGTGAGCTCCAATTTATGGGTGTAATGTCCTCTGAGAGGCACCAAAAGCAAGTTTTTAGTTTAAAATGATGTAATACAGTGAAGGGGAATGCATATTTTATTACCTCTATGGTACAAAACCCAAACTCCAAATCTAAACCTAACCGTCAGTGGATTGATAATGTAATCTTAGAGTGAAAATCAAAGCTCAGAATCACGTTCATCATGGATTATGCAAACATGATTACTTCCTGGTTTCACATGGGACGTGAACCTGGGTCTATGAGGCTGTTGACGCAATGCTCAGTTGCACCACAAGAAAAGGTAAACACAATTTAATTGATGCCAGTAATGGGAGATGGTGTTTGTCAGTAACCCAGCAGAATGGGGTTGATGTCAGGGTGCTGTAACATTCGGCAGCAACATACTGACTTCCTGTGTCATTATGTTGACATCGCACCTCTAGTAAAGAATAATGAGTAGTGGTAGATTTCTTCAATGGCCAATTTTACTCAAAATTCACTAAATAATATTTAAACACAGAAAATGCGCACTATGCATTTACAAGGCTGTAAGTAGATTTGGAATTTACACTAGGTGGAATGGCCACTTCAGTTAATCAGCCTTTTGGGCACAGTTATCGACTCTCAAAATATCCAAGTATTGGCCATTTAATTGGCCTGGATGCTATATTACTAATTATGAGATCACTCACAGAGTCTATCATGTGATGACATCAGTGAGTCTGAAAAGTTACACAACAACAACTGTACAAAAGAGAATCATAATCAGAAAGGGTGAGACATTCATATAAGTGACAAGAATATTCATAAACAAAGTGAGTAGTTTGTAATTCTACAGCACAAAAATAAGTGAATCACAATCATTGGTGAGGTCAGACGGAGTGAACATTATCAGGCAACGTTAAAGAGTGACTCCACATCAACACGGTGAGTAGGGAAAGAATCAGCATTATTTAAAAGAATACAGTGCATGTCAGCATTAACAGAGAAGTAAAATGTACATTGGCATCATCTGAAAGATATGAGAGAGCCAGAATCACAAGCCAGGTAAAACAGTCAGTCAGCACCATTGGGAAGTAAAGGAATTCAAGACGATCAAAAAAAGCAAGAGAATAATACAGGATAAACACTTAAGAGGTAGCATGGATTAGTTGAGAGCACATCATGCTCATATGTCTGATAATATTAGATTAAAACTAAGCCCGGAACTGCCTCTAACTTGATGACAGTGATTTAGCCTGACCTTTAAAGGGGTAATGTCATGAGGAATCAAATTGTCCTTGATCTTTTGACATATTAGAGTTTATTGTACTATAAAAACATACAGTACGTTTCCGAACTTAAAACTTCCTCTCAGACTCCCCACCTGGCGAACATCCCATATTTCCCATTACACAGGATGCATACTGAAGCGGTCACACTACAGAAGCAAACACCCTGGTTGACCATCTATTACAGCTGGATACAGATTTGTTAACCCTTCACATTCACAGCTTGTGCTAGTCTGAACTATTTTCACTGTTCTTAGTTTAATAGCATTATTGTTTCACCAAATCTTAACTCCCTAATAATAGAATTATTCAGGAGCAACAGTATGCCGACTTTAAGTTTTCTATTGTTATTTCAGTTAAAACAACTATAGTAGTTTGACTGCATACTTCACATAAAGCCTAGTGTACACTACATGACTCAAGCTCATCTCCTTTGATGTTTTGTGTCAATGACTGGTCTGCGAGGAGAAGTCTTGGATCTCTTGACGAACGGTCTTGTTGTGTGCGCACTCCTACGACAGGCCTAAATGAGCCAGTTTTAAAAACAGCTTGATATCCAGACATCTTGTTGTCAGGTGTACGCAATGCCCCAACGAGCGAAAGACTGACAATGAGCCAAAGCCAATTAAATATATAGAGAACTCAAGAAGAGGGCAAAGTATTAGGAAGCAGAAGACAAAAAATAATTAGAAAATAAAACGAAACTTCACCCACATCTCCCTACCCACTGTCTTTATAATTTTCAGCTGTTTTTGTTATTTTTTTCTTTACAAATGGTGTCAATAAACGCAAAATGGGCGAGAGACGTTCTTTCATGTTTGCTGACATGTTATCAAGACTAAACTGCATGAGTTTGTAAATGAATTTCGTTTTCTTAATTTTAAGATGCATTTTGGGCTATCTGTTTCAAACAGGACATAGCTAAAGTCAGCTGAAACGGACAGATTTTTGCCGGTTACGGATTTAAGCGTACAACACATTAGAAGCTCAGTTACAGGTACTGCACTAAAATTACTCTGAATTCTGCTCTAAACATCATGTTTTTGAATAATTAAGAGAAACTGTGTGCCTGTTTTTAGTGATTTCTTTCTCATCTTTTACTTTTTTGCACTTTATTATCATTCAGTAAAAAACAGTCATCATGACTGATGTATGTCCTCATGAAATCAGAGCCTCTCTCCTCAAAATCCAAACACAAGTGGTCAAAAGAGAAGACCAGGTGTAACAGTGATGTGTTTAGCTTATACATTTATGATCACATCACCCAAAACACATCTTAATACCAATGTACACGTGACGTGTAGTTGATACACTACAGTCCTGAAGTGTTCGCACCATCACGATGAAAATCAGGACTGTGAGTCACAGGACGCCGACTGCAAGTTGTGTAGTGTACGCTAGGCTTAAATGGGAACAAATAGCTATTAATAATTGCTCAGATTGAGTGCTTTCAGGAGATTTTGTAAAATGTTTGTGTGTTTTCATTCTTTTATTCATTCTTTAAAGATGTTAGCCAATCATACCACTGTAGGCGTGTATACTGAAATCTTAAAGGGGACAGCACAGAAATCCGAGGGTTTCAGACAGAGGGCCAGAAACAAAGATCATTTAATACTAGTATGTTTTTTTTTTTTTTTGGCAAAAACCTTTACTAACACTATAAGTTAAATAATAAGGAAAATAATACATTAAAAATAAAAGGAATGATAAGACCCCTCTAATGCTGCTTTAGTGCCATTTAAAGCCTTAAATTATGGTGATCGCTTTGATCCGAGTGTGAAAATGGTCTTTATAAGTGAACGGAGCTGTGTGTGCACTTGACTGCTTCAATCCAGCTGTTTGATCTGGATATATGTCAGATGTTTCATCTTCTGCCTTGCATTTAAATTAGGCAGTTCACACGTCTCAGAGATCAGGATCAGGACAGCTTGCAGACCCATCTCAGTGTGCCAATGCACAACACCTGTCTTCTCAATGCACTCCCTTTGTGAAATAAACAACTAGATACATTGTGCATTTTAAAAATAGATAAACACCAGCGCATGAACAAACACACTTATGAAAATATAACCACATTTATACAAGGCAAGCAACATAATCGAAATCTAAAATGCTAACGACCCCCTTAATAGCTCATTAATGTCACTGGGATAAACTAAAAGCATTGTGTGTGTGAGTGTATGTGAAGAGAGGGAGACAAGCTTTTAGCGGCATTATCAGTCCTCTCCTTTGTGATGTCATAATGAGAGGAAAGATTGCCTAGCAACGCACACTGCTGCCTAGAGACAGACAAATGGGGAATTCGAACTTGAACAGCCCCCATGACACCTGTATAGCAAATTGTCTGTTTGCAGCGTGGTTTATAACACTGGAATGAAAACAGTAATTACAAGAGCAATTGCTAATTTGATAAAGATTTAAGTGGAAAAGGTCAGGTGACCATGTATCTAAACTAATGACCTCACATTCACTGTTCTCAAATGTAAATATACAGTAATTCTCAGAAATAACCAATCTCTTGTATGTGCATGCCAACCAACAGCTATTAAATCAAAACAATTACCTAGCCAAGCCACAGATGCAATTCAAAAACAACAGTCTACCGGCAGATGTATGGGCAAGTACACATAGTTTATAGAGGGTTTTTCCCCACTATCTATAAACATAAATCATCTACAAAATACTGTAAAAGAATTCAACAGAATCCTGCCTTTTTAGAATGTTTCTGGCAACCCCTAGTTAATACAGAGACATGCCCTTAGTGGGCAATGATTCTACGAGCAGACAAAACTGTGTGTGTGTTTATTTGTATGCATTTAGCGTCTCATTCATTAGCAGTAGGTCTTTGTAGGGCCATCTGCACTGCTGCTCTCTCTTCTAAAAGATAAATTAGCACTGTTCTCATCTACACTGACAGACTGTGTTTGGGCGTATGTGTCTGTGTGAGTTTCCATCTTGATTAGTCATTATTTTGTCAATACGCACTTCCTGCATTCTGACATGTTGCAAAATGTCACAAGCATTAACAAAGCCCCTGATTGGCTGTTAGAGCAGCTTGATCAGTCTGAATAATTACAATAAAAAGACAAAAGTGGGGATTGCATTCAGTGACATGGCAACCCAAGCCCAAGGCAGAGCAAAGAGAGGTGAAGTGGATGTGGGACGTTAAACACAAGATCACAATCTGCTGAGCTCTCAGTGAGTGCTGAATGAAATGAGAGAGCGCTGCGGGCAGAAGCATCACAGTGACTGTCAAGATTCAACTGAGCTCATGAGGCGAATATTTACTAAGTAATGATAAAGAATTGAAAAATGAATGACTTCTGTCTTCTGTTTGCACATTTTGTTGAATAATTGTGTTATGTGTGGTTGAGTGTGTGTGTGTGTATACAAGTTAAAAGTTAAGTGTGTAATGTTTTCCATGGTTAAATACCTTCCCCTATCCAGGTTTAATGTGCAAAAATGACTATAGGTAAGCCATTTGTAGGTTTATTTACCCCAAAATTGTAAAGCCTGTGGCTCTGTGCTGTTTTCAACATTGCTCTTTTTTTTTTTTTAGTATCTAGGGACTGGGGATGGGAATCCGGGGTTCTGATTCCTCTTAACGATTCTGATTCTTTAACGGTTCCATTAACGATGCTAACATTTGAGGAAGAAATAGGAAATAAGAAATTGAATTTTTATTGCATTTACTTCCATCAGCAGTCTGTTGCCAAACAATGAGATAATTTCAGATTCCAACAGATCAGATATAACAAATCAGAAATAAATTTAATACAATTATTGCAAAAGGCGTTTTTACACAGACTTTTTAATGACTTTTTACAGGCATTATTGCAATCCTATAAGTGGTCCTACTGTAGTCTCTCACATAGCCAGACCTATGACTACGGCAAAGGTCTGGGGTCTGTAGCAGCTTCAATTGGCCAAGAACTGCCCATTTAGACAGGAAAAGCCATCTAACTGACTGACATGTGATAACTGACATGCGACCAATAACAGTCAGTTATGGCGTGTTCAGGGGCGGGGTTATCGGAGATATACAGTATGTACCATAATATATGCCGACATAGGGGGAAATTCTTTATATAATGGCACGCGAATCTCCGCGAGCGATTGCAAAGAAAATACACTGGAGAATAGCAGAAAATGTGTAGAGAGTCTAAAGGCCCAAATATACTTCATACGAAATCAAAGAACGAACAGGTGTGACATCATTAAGAACAAAATCTGGCCAAAAAGAAACTGTTTTTGTGTCCATTTTGGTGGTTCGTATCAGCTCGTCTGGGCGAACTTTTAGGAAAACTTCTAACTGACTGCTTAACACCTTCTTACTGCCATTGGTCCTTGTCATCGGTAGGTGTGACCTGGAGCTCCACCTACCTTGATGCTGACAGCTCATTTTGTTCATGTTGTTCAGTCAGTCAAAATCAGTCAAAAATAGCACACTGGCGTGTAGAGTTATTAGTGAGCTGGTGCAAATGTACCTACATCTCTTCACAATCATTCATGTAGAGTCATGTAGAGTCACTGATAACACATTTTAATGTCACATTAGTTAAGGTTTTACATGTAGCGTCCTCATATTTAAATGATCCTCTAAATGCCTCCCACAGCAGTGTGGCGGGTGTCTGAATGTTCATAAACAGTATACTGTTGCTCAACTCTTTAGTACTTCTTTTTACCTCTGAACGAAGAACGAATAAGAACTTCTCCGGAAGTTTATTGAGGCCTTGAGTACAGCACAGAAAACCTCATTATAGAGAATTTCACAGACATAACTGTGTAAACAAAGCAGAAAATGCAGCTCTGCTGATGGATAATCCGCTTCACTTTCTGCTACGTGCCTTAAATGAAACTAAATATCTTTAAAAGATTTTATGTCAGTAACCTGGCAAACCTGGGCTAATTCTTTGATTATATCATCCTCAAAAGTGCTCATTTTATGAACATGGACCCTTGTGAACACAACTCTGCTTCCAGGCGGACTGATAAAATATCCTACTCGCTGATCAAGAAAGCGTTTTCCAGTTTTGTATGCTATAAGCATCAGATGGTTAGAGAATGGCCTGTGGGCGGTCCATGGCTGAGACTAGTCCACTGTAACTATATAGTAAATAAAAATGCAATTTATCTAAAAAAAAAACATGAGCTAACATATTTCATTAAATTCACTTTTTTTTTTTTTTTATAAAAGTTCCACAGATTACAAGAAAACTTTTAACGTGTAGGCCTGTCTTCATCTACACATTGTCACTCACTGTACTGCCTGTTTCACACAAACAAAACATGCTCTTAAGAGTCATTTGTTCGGGAACCGCATTGGTCGTGCTGAGGATTTAAAAGAACCATCTCATAAAAGTAATTAATTAGGGAATCAGACTACACTTGTCGTGCTGTATGTTTTGCTCTATAGATTCAATAGAAACTGCTCATAAAGGCTGATTTATGCTTCTGCGTTGAACCTACAGCGTAGGCTCCACAAAGTAGCCAACATGTTGGTTTGCATACACGTTGGTGTCTTCATTGTTCTGCGAGTACACAGCCAAAATGCTAATTATACATTCCTGCATTGCGGGGAGCAAATAAATGAGAAAAATACTGCATGCTTGCTCGAGTCGCATAAATAATAATATATACATATTTTGGCTTACTTTTGACGTTCTGTGCTGAAAAAGAAATCAAATTTATTAATAACTAGGAATGCACCGATACCACTTTTTCTCTTCCGATTCGATACCAAATACTAATGATGACAATAATAAGAATAAGAATAAATTGTTATTAATATTATTATTATTGACTTTTTATTTTAATTTTAAATACAACAGTAATATATTTAAATCGTGCACTTTTTAAACCCTTTTATTTTGACATTCTGAACTCTCCAAGAAGTCCTGTATGTGTCTGTTTGTAGGCAAGTTCACAGTAATTTAATTCGCTTCTTATTCAAATTCTGGTAAAATGCACCTCCAGTGCCGTTCTAAACGCATTTTATAAGTGAACTGAACTATTGAGCATCTACATCTGAGATGCTGTTTTGAGTAGCGCTCAAATATTGTGCACCACTGTGAAGGCTAAAAATAGCCACGAGTGCATCACCATACTGCGTGAGTTTCTGTCAACAGAGCAGCACATTCACTAACGCGCTGGCGCCGCGCATACTATATATTTACTTATTAAACACAGCCTTTTGTGATTCACAGAGCGATCGCACATCTTCAGGTGGCTTTGAATAAAATGCACGAGTCATATGAACTGCTTTAATGGTGTTTTTATAGTTCTTTTATGTCATTTTTGGAGCTTGACAGTAATGAACATGATTACCACACAGTATCGATTTGGATCGGGCTCGTCGGACCGATACCTGATCCGTCTAAAAGCTTCAGTATCGGAGCCGATACCAATCCAGGGGTGTCATTTTAAAGACTTTACAATGCATATAGGCAATATAACCATCTCTTACCAGATGCTTTTTAATTTGCTGACAAATTAGAAGTGTTTTATTTCTATAACTTACGAAAAATTATTATTTACTGTACACAATACTGTCAAACATACAGTCAAAACATCGTGCAGATTGAAAAACGTTTGTGAGTAGAATACAACATCTATTATTTCACTCATATATCAAATTAGTATCAAGTAAAAGCCCTGAGGAAAAAAGCTTTGAGTTTATAAGCTGTAAACAGATATCTATTGTTGTGTTTCGCTTGTAACTCCATTAAACACAAACAGAACATCAAAACAGCAGATGCTCCTGATTGAGACAACTACTTCCAAATACAATGTTATATGATGTATAGATATTAAAATAATCTAGGATAAAATGTGATCATCCTGGGGGGAGGGGGGGGTCTCTGGATACAAAGTTCACCAATCACAGCTGTTGTGGTCTGCATCGAAGTTACATTTTTGAAGAGGTGCACGTCAGGCAAATTTGAATCCCACGCGAAATCCACGAGGAGAAATTCTTCACCGCCGGAAGTCCATCGCGTGAAAGTCACGATCGCACGGATTCACATTGAGATTACTGTATTTTGCCCGTGGAATTTCGCCGTGCAAAGGTATGTGTGACTGCACCTTTAAGAGTCATTTGCTCAAGAAACGCACTACACTGGTCAAGCTGTTGATTGAAAAGTATGGCTCATTCACTGTTCACACTTAGTGTTTCACGCAGTAGATTCACAAGAGAGGCAGCGCTGTCGCTAAATGAAGAAAACACTGTTAAGAGTATTT